>NC_140204.1:4905784-4908284 GCF_965226575.1 Pagrus pagrus | reverse complement strand
CCTCTCTCTGTCTGAGTGCATGCTGAGAGTGAGCGTGGTGAGTGTGTCGTGGGGAGTTTTCTGACTCTTTGTTTGTTTGTTTGTTTGTTTGTTTGTTTGTTTGTTTGCTTTTCTTTCCTCTTGTTTGACATTCAGTGTAGTTGTTGTTGTTGTTGTGTTGTTTGGAGGAGTTTGTGTGTTTGTGGAGGCAGCGTGGCTGCTCAGCATGGCTGCAGCTGGAGCCTCCGGCTTGCACAAGCTGACGCGCCGACACGCCGTCAAACTGTCTCCGGCTGTCGGCTGCTCAGTGGAGGAGTGCAGCCTGGCTGTAGGTGAGATTGTGGGATATGAAAGTGTGAAGTCCGCGTCCAGAATGAACAGCGCTGTGGTGGTGTTTCTGGACAGTACGGACAAAGTCAATCAGCTGCTGGAGAGCGGAATAGTGTTAAAAGGTACTTTCACCCCCGTGTCGTCACTAGTTAATCCTGCGAAGAAGGTAATTATTTCTAATGTGCCCCCGTTCCTGAAGAATGAGCTGTTAGAGAAGGAGCTGGCGAGGCACGGACAGCTGGTGTCCCCCGTGAAGATGATCCCCATCAGCTGCAAGTCTCCTCATCTGAAACATGTTGTGTCTTTCAGGAGACAAGTTTTTATGGTCCTTAAAAAGAGCGATGAGGAGCTGAACTTAGTGTTCAGATTTAGAGTCGATGACTATGATTATATTGTGCATGTGACCTCAGACACAATGAAGTGTTTCGGGTGTGGAGCTGAGGGGCACTTGATCCGTTCGTGCCCGGAGAGAGCCGGAGGAGGCCGGTCAGCTGCTCCTGCAGCGGAGCCGCCGCCTGTCGGAGCCGGCAGCGGAGCCTCTGTACCGGCCGAGCCGCAGGGGAACACGCAGGGTCCTCAGGGGGAAGACAGGGCTGACAGTGATCAGGAGGGCGAGGTCGTGGAGGGTCCGACGAGGCAGGAAGCTGAGCAGACAGTAGCAGAGCAGCAGGTATATATCGGTCACACCGCGACCCGAGTGGCGGAGTCGGTGTTGTATGACGAGGAAGTTATGATTGATGATGATGTTTCTCAACTGGCAACCAAGAGAAAAAGTCCGGAAAGTAAACCAAACAGTGAGCAGGTTGCTAAAATGTCAAAGACGACCCCAGCCTGCTCCTCCTCTCAGCCAGAGGACAGTCAGGTGAGCACACAGGACAGTGTAGGTGACGTCACTGGGGGCTCACAGCGGGAGGTGCAGAGTGTTTACTCCTTCACCAGGATCCGCTCGTTTCTACAGGACACCAAGGGGATGAGACTAGTTAAAGTGGAGGACTTCTTCCCAGACCTACAGCTGTTCCTTGACTCAGTCAAATATTTTTCAAAAAACGCAGGATGCTCCGGCCAGCAGGCGTTTACTGACCAAGAGGTGTTTCGCCTTAAAAAACTGGTGTTAAGAGTTCGGTCTCAGATTGCTCATGATTAAGTTTTTACTGTTGTCCTCCCTTCTCTGTGTGGTCCTCTCTGACTTGTTTAGATGCAGCCTTTTCATCACAATGTGTAACATAAAGCTGGGCTCTTTGAACATTAACGGCGCCAGGGAGGACGTCAAGAGAGCTTCTCTTTTCAGTCTGTTCACAGTTAGAAAGCTAGATGTAGTTTTTCTGCAAGAGACACACAGCACAGCTGAGAATGAAGCTGCATGGAGGAGGGAGTGGGACGGGGAGGTCTTCCTCAGCCATAGGAGCAGTAACAGTGGAGGAGTTGCTGTCCTGTTTTCTAGAGGTTTTTTACCCACTTCTTGTGTTGCTGAGGACATTATTGAGGGTCGCTTGTTGAAAATACAAGCTGTATTTGAAAATGTGAAAATGACCTTCATTAATGTGTACGCTCCAACCGTAGGCACAGAAAGGGTTGTTTTTTTAGACATTTTAAACACTGTTGTTAACAACTGTAGTGGTGAAGGTTACATGTTCCTGGGTGGCGATTTTAATTGTACTGCAAATGCAACTCTAGACAGGAACCATCCAGAACCACATGGAGCCTCCAAGAGCTGTCTGGTTAAGTTAATTGAGACCAATAATTTATGTGACACTTGGAGGCATTTTCACCCCGCTCAGCGCCAGTATACTTGGGTTCATGCTAAAGACAACTCTTTATCTATGGCCAGGCTTGATAGAGTTTACTGCTGCAAACATCAGACCAATGTGCTTCAGAGTTGCTCCATACACCCAGTAGGTATTTCAGATCACTCTCTCGTTCAGGTTTCCATTTTCGTTAAAAATGTCAAATGTAGCAGTGCCTATTGGCATTTCAATGTGGCTTTGCTTTCAGATACTGTTTTTAGGAACGCTTTTGTTTTGTTCTGGAAAAACTATACAGAGACGAAATCTGAGTACAGTTCGTTACAACAGTGGTGGGATATAGGGAAGGGTAAGATAAAACATCTGTGCCTACAGTACACTCTCAATGTCACAAGGGACATGACCAGGTCTATGAAAGCTCTGGAGAGAGAAATAGTGGAGCTGCAGGA
>NC_140204.1:4483284-4898284 GCF_965226575.1 Pagrus pagrus | reverse complement strand
TAATACAAAGATGAACTACACACAAGTCAAAGTAAATAACTAAAAATCAGTAACACAATTCAGAGCGGACGCTAGTTACTTCGGCATAGTGAGGTGTTTCCTGTGGAAATAAAGACATGAAGCCAAAACAGCTGCAGACTCCACCAGCCTCCTCATCTGCCCCCTCTACAGGGGCGTTTGTGTGACAGCAGACAGTATTAGTTACACCTCTGGTGTTTTAAAATGTCATAAACAGTTTGACTCACTGCACTCTGACAAAAGCAGACACCAGGACAAACAGCATCTGTGACCAAACACACCTGAAGGGACACGACGTAGCTTTGAGGAAGAGTTTGAAGATCTTTGTTTGTTTTCATGACGGAATGAACTGAATAAACAAACTGACCTTAAAGGACAACACAGTTTATTACTTATTAAACATTGCTCTTGGGACCTTATTGTCCTCTGAGAACAGCTTGTTTATTCACTTTATGGAAAAAAAGTTTGTATTATTACCTCCGCATTTACAGTAACACAGCTGACATAACTTCAATTCACCCTCGACTCCTTTGTAAAGTCGTTACGCATCCATTCATCCACCATCACACCCACGCAAAAGCAGATAACAGCCAACAGGAAATGCTGACAGCCATATTTATTCATCCAAAGACGTTTCAGTGCAGCTTTCCAGGTTTAATCATTAATCTTATTCACATTGATGCTATTAAAACGGCTAAAAGGAAACATGTTTTACCGAGGAATTAAGGAGCAGTAAAGCTTTTTCACTGTGAAGACTTTAGGTCTTTTCCTTCCAGAGTTGTGATATCGAGTTTCACACTTGTTTAAAACAGACACATCTTCATTGTCATAATAACAACACGTGTTGTGTTCTGCACTTCCCTCGATAAAACAGTTTGACGGATGTTTTCCCTGAGCTAACATAATCTGATGTTTTATCAGTAAGCCCAAACACAACACGCAGAGAAGGGCGGAGGCTTTAGCAGACACACACCTCCAGCTACTTGTTTACACAGGCTAAGTGTTGCAAAAGCGTTCCTGCTCTCAGATTCACTCCTGAAGGACGGTGGACTGTAAAATCAGTTAAACGACACCATAACCAGCATGAAACAGATCGAGTCGTCTTACAGCAGCTTGTGTTTGTGTGGGACGATGACTGAGAGAAGCTGCACACTTGATTGTTTGATTCTTTAAAGCAGATTGACACCATTTATGTTTTAAAATATATTTTTATTGAGCACGCAGGAAGTTGTGCATTTACAAAAACGTACAAAAACAGCCAATGAACACCAACACGCCTCGGTCCACCTCAGCCTCAGGCAAGAAACATCACATCGATGCAAAAGATAAAAAAAGGAAAAGAGAGAAGAAAGGCACAATGTGAGGAGAGGTAGAGAGATATGGAGTTGAAAAGGCTGAAGAAAATGTGCCCTTTTTTAAATTCAAAAAATCTAAATGCATTTATGCAGTCTGTATCTGATGGCTTAAAATGGTGGTTGTTAATTCCATTTGTTTTTTATTTTACTGAGTCAAATTCTGGACTTTAGGACCCCCGTTGGTTTGAGGACCAGCAGAATTCCCATTAGTCAGAAGTCCCGTCTCCACATCTCTCTGCAGGCGTCCACCATCGGGTCCATGTGACACATCTTGTCCACTTGGTGTGCGGACTTTCAGCCACCACACTACAAACAGGCAAAGAGCCCAAAACGCAGACGTCACAAGTGCTGTGCTGACAACAATGACGACAATGATCCAAGTGTCCATCCTTTCTGCAGCGGTTCCCTGATCAGCCACAGAGAGGGAAACAAAGAGAGAATGAAACTCAGAGCTGACACCACAACACTGACACAAACAGGACAGTTAAACCTGGCAGAATGCACACCTCTTATCTTATCTTATAGCTACTTAAGCATTTTATTGTTTGTAGTATTTTATTGTTCCTATATTTGCCCTGTCTACCTCTCCTATGATATTGCGAGGGATTCAGTTTGTTCCCCACATGTGTTGATGGTTTCGGCACATGTGCAGCACTAACAGTATGCCGAATTAGCTATTAGCTTTTCCTGTTAGTATTGTACCTGTGGATGTGTAGACAGATGTTACTGAATGACGCTGATACAGAGGGAAACTTAAAAATGTGATGATTTTAAAGCGAGTTCTGCAGTTTGAAGGAGCGGCCTTTCTTTTGTGACACACTGGCTGAAGCCTCTTATCAGTTAATGACCGTCACGTCAGGTTTACAGGTGAACTGCTCTGTAAACATAACGGAGCTGCTACCTGACACATTTAATCTGCTGGCTGGTGAACCGACATCCCCTGCAGCTGATGACGTCACTCCACACAGAAACACTTTGACATGTTGACATGTGAGACTAACGATGACACGACGTGAGAAGGGATCTGATTTGGTGCGTAATTACGCGCTGCGGCACTTCAACAAAAAGCGCTGCACCCCTGCTGAGAGTGAGCTGCTACACTTACATTCAGCGGTGGGTGGAGGGTCGTCGGGTCCAGGTGTGTCTTCTTGACCTTCAGCCTCGCAGCAGCAGGGTCCCCCCGCTCCTTGGCGCCTTCACTGCGGACGTAGCAGAAGTAATCGCCCTCATCCTGCAGCTGCGCGTGATCCCACATCAGTGAAAAGTCTCCACCTGTGGCCCCAGTCCTCACTCTGCCCTCAAAACCGGGTCCGTATCGAACCTCTCCGGTGGACAGTTTCTTCTCCAGCACCATGTCTCCGTCCTTCTCCCACCTCAGAGCCTCCACCTGTCTGCCCGCAGTGTTATAGAAGCACCTGAGCTTCACCGCTTCTCCCTGAGAGACCGATGGCTCAGAGGCCACGACCACATCCAGCTGTATGCGGTCTGTGCTGCTGCCGCATGTAAACTCATACAGCCCGGAGTCTGTGTAGAGAGAGCGACTGAAGGCGAAGCAGGAGTTTAACTCCAGCCGGTCTGTGAATCCTCCGCCAGGTGTGCACACACCGTCCCGGCGCGCAGCCGCGAGCGGCGGGTTCCCCGTCCCGTCCTCTCGGTGCAGCTCGGCCGTCTCGTTCATCGGACAGTTCACAGGGAACTGGACCGGGTCGTCCACGATCACCGTCTGAGATTCTGCATGAACACGGAGGATCATCATCAGGACGATCAGTGTAATGTGCAGGACTGGACACATGGTCTGTCTCCTCTCGCTGCGCTCCCTGAGTGAGGAGCTGCTCCGTGTTAAATGGGACCTGATGAAGTGAGCCGGGGGCGGGGTCGAGCTATTTGAATCTGACCGGAGCGTAACAGGAGCATTGTTTCATAATCAGTAAATAGCTGAGTCAATGTAAGTTCATGTTACTTCCACCTTAAATTCATCAGGGACATGTGGAAAGTTGACGTCACCTGTTCAGGTGTTATTTTACCTGTTGGCTGTGTTCTCCTGCTTGTATACAGTTAACATGCTGTTAATTTTCCATCCATTTCTTTCTAGAAGGGCTGTGTTTGTATGTCAGAGGGGAGTTTCCCCTCGATCAGGGACAGTTTAACATCCTTTCTTTGACCGCAGAGTTTCTTGTTATTTATAGCCTCAGCCTCGCGCATGAATGATTCACTTTCTTCACACCTTCCTAGTTATAGAGCTCCTTCCCAGAGTTCAGGCGAGATTGTTTTTGGTTAATCTCTGCAAAAACGATTGTTCACAGATTAACATGATTTAAGTATGTTTGTGTTAAAATGCTCCTCTAGTGGGATATTCTTAATATGAAGTGATGACACTTCAAATGTTGAGGGGAAAAGACAACAAACACAAGCAGCAGATTCTGGTTAGATGAACTCTACAACCTCAACTCAGCAATGTTATGATGACAACATAAGTGCTTCCTTTTTTCCACCATGCAGACAGAGTTCCCAGGAGCTGACCTCAAATGACACTTACACCACCTAGTGGGCATTTTGATACAAACATTTATTAAATTTCATACAGGGAAACTTTTCAACTCTGATCTATACATATTGCTTTATTGTGATGTAATGCGGGTTATGAATATTTTAGCACAAAACACCTGCTAGTTATTAATCTGGTATTGGTATAGTGATCGGTAGTAGGCAAGGACATTCTGGTAATGGTGAAAAATAGACGTGTGTAAGAGGCGGACACACGACAGGATTAAAATCAAGTCTTTATTTAATGGCAAAGTGTGTGTTGGATAAGTTGTGATGTTTGTAAGGCTGTTGAAAATGTTGAACATGTTGTCATGAAATGTAGCAAATATGATATAGAGTGCAATGAACTATGTAGTAGGACATATGAACCAGGGCAGATGGCGCCATTCCATTATTTATATAATTTTAAAGAGTTTGATTTACCTCTTGCTGCCTTTTATTGCTGATTTTTATGTTTGAGTTCATTTTATCAAGCACAGTTTATATGAGCACTATGTTTAAGTTACGGGTTTTGATGAGCAAACCCACTTAGTATTGTTATGTTTCTCAGTATTCACACTGGGACTGTTACTAACTGTCACTGTTGGATCAGTGTCATGTTGTTTCCTCCAGTATTTTCTGATAACATGCTGCATTCATCTTGCCATCAATTTTGACCAAGTTGCCTTTGTGGCTCACACATCCCCAAAACATCAGTGATCCACCTCCATGTTTCACAGTAGGAATGGTGTACTTTTCATCATAGGCCTTGATATCGTTTTATATCATTTTCCTGTTTTATAAAGTTCAACTACCTTCTCCCGCAGATCCTTTGATAATTCTTTTGCTTTCCCCTCATGGCTCAGAGTCCAGCAACGTCGGTGCAGCACTGGATGAAACATGCAGGGGTCCGTCAGGAGCCCAGAAACTCACTGACTTTTTCTTCACACACACTGTGTGTACTCAGTCCTCGATCTGAGTGCGGCTTTCGACACCATCTCCCACACCACCCTCCTTGACTGATTAGCATCGATTGGTATCTCCGACACACCCATGGACTGGTTTAAATCTTATCTTTCCGGCCGCACTCAGTTCATCCAGTTAAAAACTTTCACATCCCAACCATCTCCCCTCTCCTCTGGTGTTCCCCAAGGCTCTGTACTTGGCCCCATCCTGTTCATCATCTATCTCCTCCCCCTTGGTCAGATCTTCCGTAAATTCAGCATCCACTTCCACTGTTATGCGGACGACGCCCAGCTCTACCTTTCTTCAAAACCCACCTCCACCATCCCGCCCTCCTCCCTCTGTGACTGTTTACAAGAAATCAAAACCTGGTTCTCTTCCAATTTCCCGAAACTCAACAGTGATAAAACCGAGGTTCTCCTCATTGGTTCCAAATCCACTCACTAACACTCCACGTTTCACCGTCCCCATCGATAAATCCTCTGTTAGCCCCTCCCTACAGGTTAAGAGTCTGGGTGTCGTCCTTGACAGTACTCTCTCATTTCAAACCCACATCAATAACATTGCCCGGTCAGCCTATTACCATCTACGCAACATCAACCGCCTCCGTCCATCCCTTACTCCCAACTCCACTGCCATCCTGGTCCACACTCTGGTCACATCCCGCCTGGACTATTGCAACTCCCTTTTCTTTGGTCTCCCCCACAAGTTCATCCATAAACTCCAATTGGTTCAGAACTCTGGTGCCCGCATCATCACCAGGATCCCATCCATCAACCACATCACACCTGTTCTGCAACAGCTTCACTGGCTCCCTCTGAATACTCCCCTTAGTCATTTAGTTGTTTTTTTATATTTGTTTTGTTGTTTTGTAAGGTGACCTTGAGTGCCATGAAAGGCGCCTCCAAATAAAATGTATTATTATTCTTCTTCTTATTATTATTATAACTGATTACAAGCAAACAGATCACAGGTGAGGATGGTCACCTTTAGTAGCCATTTAAACCTGTGTGTGTCAACTTGTGTGTATGTTATCAGGCCAAAACCTCCAGAGTATGTGAAGTTTTGATCAGGGTCATTTGGGTAGTTTCTGTTGTCATGATGATTTAAACAGAGGAAACACAATATACTCATATTCTCTGAAAAATGGCACTTATAAGCACAACTGTACTTCAGATGATGACAAGTAATGAAACGACACAAACACCCACAGAGAATACAGTTGAATGGGAGAAGAGTTATCAGGTTTCAGGGTTTAAAACCACAGATTACACACTTCAAAACCACAGATTGGGGTGTGCATGCATGCTTACAGCTATTTCCATATCATGTTTCATGAACTTCACCGCAGTGTCACACAAGAAATCTGCGGCTGCGCTGATGTTTCTCTCTTCCCTCTCTCACAGGTCACCTTTGTGGGAGTCTGGGCCTCTCGTGGGGCCTAACAGCAAAGCGGATCTTAACCTGGGTGTTAAAAGAAGAGACGTGACTTCCGGGTGCCGTCCACCGCCGCAAGAGGCATGTCCAGGCTGTGGCACCAGTACTGAGTAGTGAGGGTTATTTTATTTATTTAACTTTTCTTATCTTTAACTTGGTTTACTGTGTGTTTTTCAGATAAATTACCTTAACGTGGGTGTTGTAAAACTTCAAGGCTTCACTATATAAGTGACAGTTTGTTTCCAGCTTCTCAAATATGAGGATGTAGTGCTTTTCCTTATACACATGCAAGTATGTTTATTTCCAGCCAACAAGGCTGTCCAATGGGCGACGGCAGTTCGAGTCTTTCTACGTTTATAAGTGTCTCACACGGAAACGCTGGCAGAAAACTGCTGACCGGTCCGGCAGAATTTGCCTCGAGGGACTTAACTAAGTGTAACTCCCCCCCACCACCCTCCATTGTCCTCCGCTCAGCATGGAAAAAATGAGTGAGAAGCCACAAAAGAGTGATCACTCCTGATGGAGCATACCACTTTGCTGTAAGAGGCTCGAGAACAGAGAGCTATTGAGAATCAGACACATGACCAGATCAGGATGTATCAAGTCAGCTAATTAGCACCACGTACTGTGCCGGGCCCAATGTGGGATTTGATCTTCTGACGCCACGGACAGCCAGGGTTTTTTTTCCATTTGGGAAAGGTCCATGCCCAGATTAGGAGCAGTGTTGCTGCAGACACAAAGCAATTAAGAGTCATTCCTGTTTGGCCAGTCGGTAAAGGAGGGAAGTTTACTTTTCAAAGGAAAAATGCCTTTTAAGTCATTTTAGATTTAGATTTAACAATATGTGTCCCGAAAACATACAAAAAAATCTGTTTCTATATATAAATCCAGTCATGTCTTCATCCTGTATGACAAAATGTCACATGTGCTAACGTAAGCTTGGACCAAACAATCAGTTCTCCAGTCAGAGTATATTTCACTCATTACACGAGAAAAACCCACAACTGTGTGACTTTATTCACAGATTTTGGGTGAAACTGGATCAGATTTTATGATTTGAGGAGTTTACTAATGGTCAGATGGCTTGGGCCTAAAGTACCCGGCTCCAAATGGACACGGACAGTTAGTCAACAGGGAATCTGATACCGAGGTGGTTGACAGTTTATCATAGACAGTTGCTGCTTGCTCGATGTTTGTTTAGCCGGAAAAGGAACAGAAAACTGAACCTGAAGTTGCAACATAAAGAAACATATCTGTGGTTTTGCAGACATGTACTTTATTCTAGTGATAGAGTTGCAAAAAACAATATGTTTGCAACCCTATGTTAGATAAATGTTATAAATGTTGAAACACCCTGGTCCCTTCAAAACCATCCAGTAGATTCACACTTGTTGTGAAACGCAGACGGAAAACTGCTAACTGGTCTGCACCTGCAGCTCCACCACATCCCCTCGGCCTCCAGACATGGAAGTCAGGTCATAAACATGTGAATGTGAATGTGATGTGACCACGTTATGTTGAAATGTCATTAATATACGCAGCCGATATGACACATGAAGATGTGAGAGTATCTGCGGTTTGCATAATCCTGGCAACACCATATTTTAATAATTAACATAATAGTTAGTTGCAGGAGGTTTTCTTTTTACTGGTTTTATCTTACAAGGTCAAATCAAGCCCAGTACTACCAAGCAAAAATTCTCCTCAAGGGGCTTTACAAAGTGTAGCTCTCCACCACCCTCGATCCGTCCAGTGTGTAAAGAAAGAGTGAGGTGCCACAAAGGGGAAGTGATCCATTCCTCTTTGCTGTAAGTGGCTCAAGATAAGAGAAACCTTACGTGTTCATACACATGCGGGAACTGTAACACAGGGGCTTTCAGATCAAGATGTATCAAGTCAGCTAAATAGCACCACGTGCTGTGCCGGGCCCAATGTGGGATATGATCCTCTGACGCCACGGACAGCCAGGCTTTTTTTCCATTTGGTAAAGGTTTACGCCCAGATTAGGAGCAGCGCTGCTGCAGGCAGAGAGGAATTTAGACTCATTCCTGTTTGGCCACAGAGTCGGTAAAGGAGGGAAGTGTACTTAAAGTTGGGCTGAAAGGAAAAATGCCTTTTAAGTCATTTTCCATCCAAAAACATACAAAAAAATCACTTTCTTTGTTTCTATCCATAAATCCAGTCATGTCTTCATCCTGTGCTAACGTAAGCTTGAACCAAACAATCAGTTCTCCAGTTTATGTGAGTGGCACAGCGCTCAGATTTCATGTCAGAGTATATTTCACTCATTACAGTAGAAAAACCCCACAACTGTGTGACTTTATTCACAGATTTTGGGTGAAACTGGATCAGACTTTATGATTTGTGGAGTTTACCAATGGTCGGATGGCTAACAGTGGCTAATTGTGCCCGGCTCCAAGTGGACACGGACAGTTAGACAACATCATAGACAGACTGTTGCTGCTTGCTCGATGTTTGTTTAGCCGTGCAGTCCTATTAGCTGGCTCATTTAATGCTTAACCCGACAATTCAATTTGGCAGCAGTTGTTCTTGATTGCTCAATCACTCAATCAAACACTGACACAACTTTTTCTTACAAAAAGCACCTTTAACGTCGCACTCTGCAGTGTCAGATAAGAAAACCAGAAACTCAGAAAGGTATGATTACAGTATTTATAAGGCAATAAAACAAACTCTGAAATATTTATTACTTTCAAGCCCTCCTCACTGTTTGAAGCCAGACAGATGGCAGATTCAGACATTTTGAAGATTTAGTTAGTTTGAGCCTGAAAATCAATCAAGGAGGATTTAAAATGTGTTGTGCACCTTTAAGGCTCTTTTACATAAACTTTACATGATAGAGATCTTCTATAAAGCAGCAGGGGAAGAACACTGATATTTATTTTGTGTGCGATGAGTAATTTCCACTTCTTCTCTGTTGTGATTCTTGCAACAGTTTGAGTCTTAATCTGACTTTGAAGTTCCTGCACTATGAAAAGCAGCTCATTATAACATGTACTGATGACACAGTGACTGCCAGCCTTAAACCAGAGGAGGATCAGGGTGTCAGGTCCAGCGTGTTCCCCCCTGAAAAAACCCCTAAAACCCCTGACAGACTTCAAAGTCAGGCCCTGATGGATCCTGCAGAGTACCGCAACTCCGTTTTGCTGTGAAGCTCCAGAAATGTCAAGTCACCCGACTTTCCATCAGCGTGAGGGTGAGAACAAGTGAGATTACACAGAAAACCACCGAGAGTAGGTTGATCTATCCCACCTCTGATCGGCCCGCAGAGGTAGTGTCAGAGTGCCCTGAAAGGACTTTCGATGGCGCTGTTTTGAGGAAGTGTAGCGGTAGGCTGCACATGCAGCGTGAGTCAAAATCATAAATCACTACACAAATACTTCCTTTGTTGGTGTGTGTGTGTGTGTGTGTAGTCGGTGTGCTATCAAGTGATGAACTACTGCTCTGTCTGTGGGTGGCGGCGGGGGTAGAAAGGCCAGGCGGAGGAGTCAGGATGGATGCAGGGTGGCCAGACGGATCCGGTCATTCAGTGCCCGATTGGTGTTGGAAGGAAATGAGCTAACAGATCTGTAATAAAAAGAGCCATTATTCCCCCCCACCACCACAATAACCCCTTTCAAGCTGCAAGCTTCAATTTATAAGGCAATAAAACAAACTCTGAAATATTTATTATTTTCAAGGCCTCCTCACTGTTTGTAGCCCGACAGATGGCAGATTCAGGTCAGTTTCTTATGAAGACATTTTGAAGATTTAGTTTGTTTGAGCCTGAAAATCAATCGAGGAGGATTTAAAATGTGTTGTGCACCTTTGAGGCTCTTTTACATAAACTTTACATGATACGGGCGTTCACTGATAAAGCAGCAGGGACACAAAACATATGTTTTTTTTTACAGATTTAAAAATAAACTCTGTTTTGCTGTGAAGCTCCAGAAATGTCACGTCACCCGACTTTCCCTCAGCGTGACAAGATAACAACTGAACCGTCTCAGTATGGAAGTCAAATGCCACGGCCTTAAATTTACATAAGCACACCGCATAGCCAACATGTGTCAGTTATGACGCTGAAGTGAGCGGTAAACAGGAAACCACAGAAACAGTGATTAAGTGCTTTCAGTTGCCATGTCAACAGTGAAAAATCTGTCAGCTTCTTCTGCTTCTGCTTTATAATTGAGGGGACCTGTTACCACCACTTAATTAAATGCATGGTTGCAAGATAAACAATCTCATTAATTGATTTAGATAAACCTTTTAAGTTGCAAACGTTATTTTGATGAGTTGCGTCGACACAATACTGTTGGTGACTACAACAATTTAAACTTGTGTGAAATTTAAACTCAGTTTTCGGCGTCGATTGATCGAAAACAACATTTAAGTTGTAGTAACTTAATAAAATTGGCTTGATTACTTAATTTTTGTCCACCTCGAGTCCCCCTCCCCCACCTCACATGCCTGGACAAGTTCAGACAGTTAGCCGTGTGCTAGTTCATTTACAAATAAACGCTGCGGTGAAGGTCATGAACCACGATATGGAAAAAGCAGCGAAGCATGCAAATCCGATCTGCAGGTATTGAAGTGTGTAATCTGTGGTTTTGAACTCCTGAAACCTGATAACTCATCTCCCATTCAACAGTATTCTCTGTGGAGGTTTGTAGTGTTTCATAACTTCACTTAACTTAACTTCATCCCACTCATATCTAACTTTTTGCTGAACTTAATTGATTTGCAGACTGGTCTCCAGAGAAGTGTTTTATACAAATGCAGGTAGGGTGTTTACATGCACAAAAAGTACAGGCTACTAATCTTGTAGTCAGCTGGCACTGTATAAGAGTTCACCTTAATTCCTGGTAAAGTACAATAAAAGGTACATTGAAGTATAAAAAGAACACATAAATAGACTCAGATGTTCTTAGAGTACTCAAAGTTCACTAATGTTACACCTAAAGTACTTTTATAACTAACATGCCCGTACTGCTCGTATGAGAAACCGCCCCTGGCTACACCTGCTGATGCTGTTGATGAAATATGTTGAACAGTTGTATAGTGTTGTGGTTTTGTGGTTAGTGTGAAATGATGAACTACTGTAGTGAATGTGGGAGGTGGTGGTGGTGGAAAGTGTGTCAGACGGAGGAGTCATAAGCTGCCTGCATGATGGCCTCCTCCCTGACTGGCTTCCCCACCAACCTTATCTAACTAACAGTTTCTTTTCCACCTCTGATCAGCCCGCAGAGGTAGTATCGATCCATCACTCATCCAATAACAGATAACTGTCCCACACTTAAACCAACAGAGTGGTGTCCCAGGACCCAACTACAGCCATGTGGTAGCAGGTCATGTCAGTGGTATAACCCGTCTCCCTCGGTTGACGGTTTGCTGAGACGGCTGCCTCACCGAGCAAGTTTGGAGAGTTTGGTTGTGCTCTTCGTCACAGGACGACTGGCAGGCGGTGAGAGCAGCTCTTAGTCTCGTGTCGAGCTGCTGACAGGCTGCTGAAGGCTCTCGCTCGCCCGTGTTAGAAGTGAAGTTCCTGCGGCGTGTTTACCCACAAAGCTCCCAGCTACTTTCACTGAGCTCCGGCTCGTTACAGCTTTAAAGAATCAATCAGTGTTTGTTTTCTCAGGATGAACCAAATAAAACCGTCCAAATCAAATCTCACGTTTTACTTGTGCAGCTTCTCTGATATGTTTTACGGCTAGAAATTTAGAAATCTCTGTCTGTCTGTCATACAAAACGTAAAGGGAGTGCACCAAATGACCAAACATGATTTGAATGTGATTTAAAGATAAGTGCTTTTTAACAATAATGTAGCCGTCTGCAGCAAAATAACCTCCGAACCTCTCGGCTGCCAAACACCTACTGTTACGCTGGTCAATATATCAAACATGCTCCCTCACAGTTTCAGAGGAAGTCCCAGTGGTGTGTTTACGCAAATAGTTCCCAACTATTTTGGGACGGCACTGAGCTCCGGCTCCTCAACACACTGTATCAGTCATCCTTCTGAAACACAATGTGTGGTGAGGGGAAGTAAACCCAACATTTTCTTTTTCTTCCCCTGCTTCAGTCTTACTCTCCATACTTCCTCTTTCCATCCTTCCCGCCAAGTAAACGAGGCTTTTCATGGTGATGTGGTGTGAAGTATTTAATTCGTTCAACTACAGCTGTGAGAAGACAGTATGATGTGTGTAGCCTGACAGGCGTACTTCATGAACCTTTCCTTTTTGGCTTGTCATAGTGTGTGTGTGTGTGTGTGTGTGTGTGTGTGTGTGTGTGTGTGGTCGCTGTGGGACAGAGGTTTCATTTCTTCTTTTTCCAGAGATGATACATTTGATAAAACAGGTTTCAGGGTTGTTTTCCTCTGATGACGCGGCAGCATGACTGTTCTCCACCAGATCGAATGTCTGCAAAGTACGTCTCTGCAGAACCACAGATGAATTAAGACTTTACGTTTCTTTATGTTGCAACTTTAAGTCACATCGCTGTACTCTCTGGTTTGGTTTAGGCAGAAAAACACCATGTTTTGGTTTAAAAATGTCTGTTTTGGTCGCCACGAACATGGCTGGAATTGTCCTTGAGTGAATAAAACCTCTTCCCCTGCCCTGAAAAGACTTTCAATGGCGTTCTTTCCAGTAAAGACACCGTGGATATGACACATCTTCCATCAACAGTCTGCTACAGATCTGCTGTGCAGGCGTGAGGCTGTGTGAACCACGGTGCGCTGCAGGAGGTGGAGGGTCGGTGCATGGTCTGTTTGCTGAAGATGATTCATGACCTAAGTCCTGAACAAAAGATTTGAATTTTGTATGGTTTTCCTCACAGTAGGCAGGTCTGGAAACAGTTTGCAGGGATTGTCTCCACCCTCAGTGGATCCAGATGCTCTCCAACTCAACGTGCAATAAATTAATCAGGCGTTTAGTTGTTTTACATTAAACAACCACGGCTGCTGCACGAGGCACGGATGTTCAGTTCAAGTTTTACCTCCTCACGGCGTTAACGGATGAAAATCAGATGGAGATCACGGACTACACTGAGAGTGGATCACACCAAAAGCACAAGATGGTTGAGTTGTGACTTTGACCTTTTCCTCGCAGTTGGCAGCTCTGGAAATGATTTGGACTTCATGAACGTTTCCTTTTTGGCTTCTTTTTGGATCCTCATGAGTTCATCTTTCCTGACACTTTGCCCAGAACTGCAGAGCCCCCGGGCACAGCTCTCCACACACACACACACACACACACACACACACACACACACACACACACACACACACACACACACACACACACACACACACACACACACACAGGAGAGGTGGATAATGGACACGCTTTGGCTTTCCTGCGAATCTGTGTCCGACTTGATGTCATGCAGGCACAAGTGGGTGTAGAGTTTTAATAGGCTCTTGTGTGATGAGTGTGTCTGACAAGATTTATAATAATTGGGACTCAGATCCAGCAGGATGTGAGGTCCGATGCAGACGGAAGGCTGGTAACTGTCCCCGTGATCGCGGCTTCTGCCATCCGCTGCTGACGCCGGTCTTGTCTGAGAGCCAAGACTATTCACAATGGCGGGAATCCTACAGGGGCAGGAAGTGAACCTGCAATGAGAGGAGGTAAAAGAGGAAACATAAAACACTTCTGAGGCCGACCTTCTCTTCTTTACATGTTTCTGACTCATCAAATGAAGCCATGAAAAGGGGTTAAAAAAAAAGCCGGAACCAATCAGCTGGACTACACACACACACACACACACACACACACACACACACACACCAGAGAGGTGTAATTAAAGCACATACAGTAGAAATGTTAACATGACCTCTGGGGTCGTAACACCTGCCCCCTTAACACTGAACATTTCCCCCCTAAAGAAACGTTCAACAAGGTGTTCAGCTGTCGCCCCAGGGCGCGCACGCACGCTAAGACGACAAGAAGTCCGGCTGGACAAGTCAAGGTTGCCGCCGCCGACGCACATGCACCAAAGCCAGGCTGCTCACACACACACACAGACACATCCACTGTGTGCCACAGGATCTGTGCACTTCCTCCTGTTCATGTCCCTGTTACCGTAACACGCTGCCTGGAGGGTTAACCCGCAGCGTCCTCAGGATCAGCCCACGAGCGGCCCACGCCGGACGTGAATACAAAAGAGACAAGAATAGCAATCTAGCAGGTTATTTCCTGAGTGTAAGCCCACATTACTGTAGCGTAATGTGGGATCGGCTCTCAGGGATTTCTTGAAGGTGGAGAGCGAGGATACGTAGTCTGAATCTAGCCATGAACCCTTGAAGGCCCCTCATCATCTTCAGAACCAGCAGGGTTCTCCACTTTTACAAGACTCATCTCCACCTGTGTTGAGGGTCCTTCACCACCGGGTCCCGCCTCTTCTTACTTTGAGCTTTCCCGTCTCTGTTTTGTTTCTTACCTGAGGCTCAGGTGGACCAAAGGGTTGTTAAAATAAGTGAGCATTGCACTTCAGAAGTCTCGCTCTGAGGGCAGCAACAGTGACGTAGAGTCCAGATGTGTGTGAAGGATCCACGGTTTACAGTTTATTCTCTCCGAATCTGCTTTATTGTCCAAACGTGAACACACAGGAGGAGTTTAATGCTCAAAGACACACAGCAGCAGTCCAACAGAAGCTCATTGATTTGGCTGATATTGATCTTCAGGTGTTTGTCTCACCCTGTGATGAAGCTTTCTCTGTACTTCTGTAAAAAGACAGCGTGTTTCTTCACTGGTATCATGTCAATATAGTGATTCCTTCACTACACAGCCTCTGTTATATATGAGTCTGGACAGACGTGGGTGTAAACGTCTGCTGATTCTGATTTTAATTCATTATAGGTGGAAACTATCTGTGGCGGCTCACGACGCTTTACAACACTGCATGTGTTTATGTTCATTAGTTCACCTCAGTCATCATCCCACACAAACACAAGCTGCTGTCAGACAACACGATCTGTTTCATGGTTATTAAGATTTACCTGATTTTACAATCCACCGTCCTTCAGTAGCGTAACAGTCAGCCTGTGTAAACAGGTAGCTGCAGGCGTGTAGCCTCAGCCTTTCTCTGCATGTTGTCTTTGGGCTTATGATAAATGACATTTTAAAACACCAGAGGTCTAACTAGCACTGTCTGCTGTAACACTAATGCCCCTGTAGCGACCTGTTTGTCTGCACTGGCACTCAGTGGCCGGACCCTGCTGCAGGGCGGTCATGCACAGGATGTGACTGAGGTTGGTGGTGTGGAGCTGATGGACCCAAACGCAGACAATAGAGGCTGTTATGTAGTCAGGAGAAGGTTTATGAAACACAATGTGAAGGCTGATGAGGAGGCTGGAAGCTCTGCTGGTGGAGTCTGCAGCTGTTTGGGCTTCAGGCCTTTCTTTGCATGCGGTTGCGTTTGCTAACAAGGCAATAAACACGTGGCTGTGTGAAGTATTTAACGGCTGCTTGGTGTTAAGATCAGCTCATTATCTCTCCATTAGTGCATACAGAGAGATTTAAGGACTTCCTAAAAAAACGTTAAAAGTCTCTCATCCTGCACTCAGGGGGTGTGTCTTCATTTTCCCACAACGTTGCCCTGAGGACAACGTGTTGAATCCTTGGAGAGGTCTGGCACACAGATGCACACGGTTCATCAACACTGCTGCCTGTTTTCACAGGAAACACTTAACTATGCCGAAGCAACTAGCGTCCTATAGGTCGCTTTTAAACAGGACAATAAAAGCTGTGAGTGTTTAATATCTTTCAGCTGTGTCGGGGGTTTTCACGAGCTACGCCGCTTTCACTGTCGGGCAATGACAGCAGCGAAACCAGCAACCGACCTGCCAAGACTCAGAACTATGCAGATAATTGTTGGCCTTTCTTTGCATGTGTTTTTTGTGTCTGGACTTATACTGATAAAAAAAATAAAAATGTTCAGTCCAAGTACTTCAGTTACACTCTGCATCATATTCACATTAACACCTGTCAAAACAAATGAGTCATCATCGGTTTGGGGAACAGACATCCCCAGCGTTCAGGACAGCAAACTGCGCGGTGAAAGAGAAAAGAGCCAGCAGCTATTTTGGCTTCATGTCTTTCTTTGTATGCAGTCGCTTTGAGTTTCACACCATGACTCGTGTGTGACAACAGGACAATAGACATGTGGCTGTGTAAAGTATTTAACGGCTGCTTGTCGTTTAGATCAGCTCATTATCTCTATCAGTGCTACAGAGAGACTGCAGAGAGATATATGGACTTAATTAGCAACTTTAGAGTTTGTGACTTCCTGGAAAATCTTTTAAAAAATCGTCCTGCGCTCTGGAGGCCTGAGCTCAAAGCTTTGGGTGCCACCGCCGCTGTGTTGGACTGAAAATCAGAAGTCATCTGAGATCCTCACCAGTTCATCTTTATTTCCCGACCTTTGCCCAGGAATCTGTTCCTTTTTGTACAGTCAGTCTTCTGGTGCATGAAGGTTTTAAGTATTTCTGTTAGTTTCACTTCCTCCTTTTCCACCAACAACTTGCTTTATTACTAAATATGGTTTCTCAGGTTGTTTTCTCCTCAAAGGAGGTTGTGTCTCCTGCTTCTGCCTTTTCCTTATCTTTTTCTCCTCTTGCCAGGCCAACCTCTGAGCATTCAGTCAGGAAATAACCCTCCTGATTGGGTGGGAAGGTGAAGTGTTGTTCTGAGAGAAAGACAGTAGTGTAACCTTTCAGAGCAGACGGCACTCTCATGATTGGCACCGATGAGAGCAGCCCATCACAGTACTTCACCTCAGTGCTGCTACTTTCACATCCCTCTTTTATTTTGCATTTTATTCTTTTAATCTACTTGAATCCGTCTTTTTGCACGAGTGCTAGGAAGGTATCAACAAGCCAACACCTGACAGGAAAGTATGGAAAATGTGACCGGAGGAGAGAAAGAGGATGAAAAAAGTGTGCACACTATCTTTTCTCTCAGTTTTTGTTTATAGAAAACATGGATCGCTGTGACGGTGTGTCGGGGTGCAGACACACACACTCATTCAGACACACACACGCTGCTGATACAAGACAAAGAGCTGTTCCTAGCGCTTGTTTGTTTGGCTCGCCCCTTCAGTGAATCTCCAGCGCTCCTCCGCTCAGCTTCCTGCCCGTATTGCTATTAGGACAATAAAGCTGTGTCTGTTCAAAACAAGCGTGAAACTCGATATCATAACTCTGCAACGAAAAGACCTAAAGACGTGAAATTTTCCAGCAACCCACGTGGGTGCCTTTTCGGTGTTCTGCTGATGAGAGCTTCCGTCACAGACAGGACGCTCGGCGGCAGCGGCGGCAAATTGCCAAGAAACAACAAAGCAATGTAAACAGTTCTCTCTCAGGGTGTCTGTAAGCAGTGTGCATGTGACACAGCAGACTTGACATTGAGGCCCACAGCTTCGTCACAGTGAAACAGCTTTGCTGCTCCTTAATTCCTCAGGAAAACATGTTTCTTTAAGCCTTATTAATGTGGGTTTGCACCGTCTCAAACTGGTCTTTGGCCTCAAACTGCAGCTCAGCTAAACGAAGTCTAACATGTTTTATGAATGTTTTGTACTGTAACTGATCACAGTGAAGAATCGGGTCCCTCTGCATGCATCCAATGAGCCAACACGGGTTGAGACTTCTGTTCATTAGGAACCTGATTAAAACATGTTGTGAGCAGAAGTCTCACCTCAAATCTGCACTCAGTGCCGACTTGTACCCACCTGTGCGGATACACCGACCTGTTTGTCTGCACTCAGCGGCCGCCCTGCTGCAGGACAGTCATGTACAAGATGTGACTCTGCTGGTGGAGCTGTTTGGGCTTCATGTCTTTCTTTGCATGCAGTCGCTTTGTGTTTCGTACCATGAACGTGTTTGCTAACAGGGCAACAAACATCTGGCTGTGTGAAGTATTTAACGGCTCCTTGGTGTTTAGATCAGCTCATTATCTGATAACATATTTTCCAGACAAAAATATGTCATTCCACAACACAACAAGTGTAATCATCACATGTGATCAGTATGCGGCTGCCTCTCCCGGGCCTGCAGCTGAAACCGTCAGTATGTCTGATGTTGACCCACAGGAGGACGTATTAACCCGGCACAGCGCACATGAGGATTACATTCTCACGACTGAGGAGTCACACACCGCTACACTTCTGCTACGAGGAGTGCTGCGGGTTACAGCCTGAACTGAGTTTCTTTTCTTTGCAGAGATGTGATGCTACTTTACATGCAGATATACATAATCTGTATGCTTAAACAGGCAGAGCGGAAAAAAAGGGGTGTTGATGATGAAAACGTTTTGAATCCGTGGAGAGGTCTCCTCGTCTGCCTCTGCCCTGAAAGCTTACTGTCATAGAGAGTCCACACTGGCGATTCGGGCGTGGGGCACATTGTTCATCAACACTACGGCCTGTTTTACAGGAAACACATAACTGTGCCGAAGTAACATCACGACAACAACAGCTGTGTGAATACAGTATGATTCTTGTGGCATGAAGGGCGCACTTCACAAACGTTTCCTTTTCTTATCTTCCCCACCAGCCTTTATTTGCAACGTGGGCTGCAGGGGACAGTTTCTTTTCCACCTCTGATCGGCCCGCTGAGGTAGTAACGATCCATCACTCATCCAATAACACAGAAATGTCCCAGGAACCAACTGCAGCCATGTGGTAGCAGGTCATGTCTTTGGTATTTGTCCCCGTCTGTCCTACCGACTCTTCATCTCCCTCGGTTGACAGTTTGCTGAGACGGCTGCCTCACCGAGCAAGTTTGGAGAGTTTGGTTGTGCTTTTCGTCACAGGACGACTGGCAGGCGGTGAGAGCAGCTCTTAGTCTCGTGTCGAGCTGCTGACAGGCTGCTGTTAGAAGTGAAGTCCCTGCGGCGTGTTTACCCACAAAGCTCCCAGCTACTTTCACTGAGCTCCGGCTCGTTACAGCTTTAGAGTCATTCAATCAGTGATTGAGATTACACAGAAAACCACTGAAGCAAATGACTTAGTGCTCTCCGTTTCCACAGCTTCTCCTTTATCTTCACGTGTACTGACAGATTGTGTCTTTGTTGTCGGGTTTGATGAATAAGCAGCTCTTGTTAAACATTTTAAAGGTGCACCGTGTAGTAAGAAAAACTAAACTAACTAAACAAACTCTCTTTGTGTTCATGGCTGAATAAACAAAGTGACCCTCACAGTTTCATCCTGTTTTACTTTGTTTATATGAGGCGGACCCTGCCACCTTTCTAGCTTCAAACAGTATAGAGCCCCGTTAAACTTAAAGCAGATGATGTGTTTGCTCATTATGAAAGTATACGGATGCTGAAGAGGTGGTTTTCGACCCAATTACCAGATCGAATGTCGGCAAAATGTGGTTTAAAAAACCTCACCAAAAACACGAGTTACAGATATCCTCCTCTTTGTCTTGAGCGTGCTGCCTGTGTGAATATAACCACCTCCCCTGATATAACCGCTTCATATATAACCACTTCCCCTGCCCTGAAAAGACTTTAGATGGTTTTCTGTCAAGGAAGTCCAGCAGTAGGTTGTGTTGCAGCGTGAGTCACCGTAGGCGCGAGGCTGCGTGAACCAGGAGGTGAGGGCACATGTTCCATTTGCCGTACATGGTGAGGGCATCAGTGGCATCAGTGGTGTCCCCATTGTCTCCTTAAGGAAACTTCGGAAGACTTTGTTTATTTAATTGCCGTCATGTTTTCAGCTTCACCCACCCGTATCCCTCCTGTCCTGTCCTGACACAGCAGCACTGATAAGAGCTTTGGCAGCGAGAATGACCTCTCTCCATGACTGATGTCTGTGGATCTCAGTCAGGGACCTTTTGGACCTAAAGGCTCATTTTCTTTGGGTACAAACGTTAAAGCATACAAGTTGAGTCCTGAACAAACGATTTTGAATTTTGTATGTTGTTATTTTTAGCATTTCAGTAAAGACTTGTGACCTTTTCCTCACAGTCGGCAGCTCTAGGAACGATTTGGATTGGAGGGATTGTCTCCCACAGCACACTCAGTGGATCCAGATGCTCTCCAGCTCAATGTGCAACAAATTAATCCGGCGTATCAGACGTTTTACATTAAACAACCACGACTGCTGAAGTGTTACTCACATTCTTCGATTTCCTTCCTCACCCTCTGGAATGAAACCTCTTGGGTAACATTGTTGTGAAACTGTCATCCATGTTCAAACAGCACTAATGAGAACTTAAGATTTTAACCTAGTAGAGCCTCCAACGTTCCCGGTGCCGAGGTCGGTGGCGGGTCCAGAAAGTTGGCAGGAAAACTTAAACGTCTTTCCCAAAATAAAGGACTGCGTATAAGGTTACCGTGCTATACCCAAGTTTGCTTACATGCAAACCTAACTCAGTCCTCAGTTCACTTCTAGTAGAAGCATAAAAAACAGTTTTTGCTGGCAGTACACAGCGTTTTCAGCCACCCGGCCTTCACCAGTGTGTACGGATGTGGGAGAACAATTCATTTATGACTCCGCTGAGAGTGGCTCACACCAAAATCACAAGATGGTTGAGTTGACAGCACCCTCACACACAGACTGAAGCCAGCAAGCACGACTCAGAGACGGTTCAGGGATTTTCTTAGAAATCAACAGATAAAACAGGTCAGTGATGAGTGAACCAAGTACTGTAATCAAATCTCATATTCACCTTTATCCAAACAAATAAGTCAAATAATTTCTGGGAAACGACAGAAGCACAGACCGTGCCACATGCACCACCTTCCCCCCTCCTGTACATATCTTCCACCGTCTTCTACTTCCTTTTTTGGGTCCTCGCTCTCTTCAGCACACGGCATATATAACACTTTTCCCTCTAACCAATTATTGTTTCGTGGAATTTTCCAGACAACACCCTCTGTGCATCACGTTGTACAGCAAATTCATCTGGCTGTTTTCTGGCAATCAACAAAGAAACCACAAACGTCAGACCGGCTTCGCTGGTGCTTGAACACCAGATGTTCACAGACGAGGTTGTTCTTTTACAGATTTATTCGCATTATGTTTTACATCAGAAGTTATAGTGACCGGTGACCGAATGAAACGTTACCTTCAGTAAACAATATACATGATAAAGTTGTCGTCTTTAGACGTTTTAATGCAGACATGTCGCCTTTAAGTGAAAAAGAAGTCGATCAAGTCGAGAGACAGAAAAGGCAGAATGAGGTCAGCAGAGCTGATGATAATAAAAGATCACGTCGTTCTGCCGGGCCTCCTCTTGTCCTGCAGTGAAAACACAACATGTGATATTCATAAAGAAATGCAGACTTGTCTGTAATGATGCTAAATTACTGTACTTGCTGTGCGTTATTACTCATCACAGTTATTCTAGTGCAAGAAGTACAATTCCAGCCTTCACAGTCGCTGAAGCGTTGAGAAATTACGAGAGGAAAATCTCCTAAAAAGATTTCAGGAAGTCTTCCCACTAATAGAGGATGCTACACCACACCTTCACTACCACAGATAGACCCACTGCTTGCGTCCAAACCCTGAAGCTATGTGACAGCCTCAGAACCAGCCTGTAGTTCCTCTGCTGGTCCTTCACACAGCAGCTATTGTTTTGTTTTTTTGCAACCCAACTGCCAGATTAAATGTTGGTCTCTGCAAAGCCACAGATAGATGAAGACCTCAGGTGTCTTAATGTCCCACCTCTGTCCTCATGCTCTGGTTCGGTTGATGATGTTATTGTTCATGATGAAAGTATTTATTTTGTTCTGACAACAACTACAGCTGTGTGAATACAGTATGATTTGTGTAGCCTGACAGGCGTACAGTACTTCATGAACGTTTCCTTTTTGGCTGTGTCGTGTGTGTGTGCGGTCGGTGTGGAACAGAGACGTGATGAACTACTGTCATGAATGTGGGTGGTGGAGCATGTCTACAGACACGATACATTTGATGAAAGAGATTAAAGGTTGTTTTCGACGAACTGGCGACAACACATCTAAGGTCCTCATGAGTTCATCTTCAACACTTTGCCCAGGAATGCACGCGCACACACACACACACACACACACACACACACACACACACACACACACGTGACACAATGTTGCCTTCACGTACATCTTGTAAACTCTATAATCTCTCCTTGAATGACTCTACTTACAGACTGCTTCTCATCACCGTCTTGTTCTTACCTTTATAATCATTAACATATCCCAGTCGGTTCTGCTTTGGGCGGTATGGCCTTTAAATTACTCCGAGGTGTTTTAATGTCTGTGTGGAACTGAACGGGATATTTTAATGATTTCAGCATTACACTGTTAAAAAGCTGGGAGGGTGGAGGGGGGGGTCCGGAGGGGGCCAAGGTCAGTGTTGGGGGAGACCAGGAGGTCAGGGTAAGGGGTAGTGGCTGATCAGGAGGCCTGCGGTGAAGGCAGGAACCCTCCGGAAGCCGTCGGCGACGGCGAAGGCGAAGACGAGGGCTGGAACCCTCTGGAGGCCGTCCGCGAAGGCGAAGGCGAAGGCTGAGACCCTCAGGAAGCCGGCGGCGAAGCCGGTGCGCCGTCCGGGAGACCCTCCTGGATGTCGGCTAACAAAGAGCAACAAGCAAAGAATAACTAAAGCAAAGCACAAAACAAAAGAGAAACTAGACTATAAACATACTAAAACTGGGAGACATGAGGAGTCACAGGAGGAGACATGAGGGAGGACGCTGGAGGAGAACCAAGAGATCACACAGGGAAACACGGAGGAAACACGAAACAAGACGGACAAGACAACACAGGCTAGGCTATAACACTTACGGACGCAGGGAGCTAGATCACAGGCAAGACACAGGAAACAGAGCAACAAGGAGGCGAACGAACAAACGAACGAAATGATCCCACAAGGGCAGAAGGGAGAACAGAGGCTAAATACACAGACACTAATCACAAGACGAGGTACAGGTGAGTGAAGACGGACAGGTGGGGTAGTCACGGAAAAACACACAGGAGGAAGTGACAATTTAGACACGACACACAAGGGAACAATTTCAAAATAAAACAGGAAATCAAGTAAACAGAAGCAGAACCATGACATCAAATCCCTTCTCACGTCGTGTCATCGTTAGTCTCACATGTCAACATGTCAAAGTGTTTCTGTGTGGAGTGACATCATCAGCTGCAGGGGATGTCGGTTCACCAGCCAGCTGATTAAATGTGTCAGGTAGCAGCTCCGTTATGTTTACAGAGCAGTTCACCTGTAAACCTGACCTGCAGTCATTAACTGATAAGAGGCCTCAGCCAGTATGTCACAAAAGAAAGGCCGCTCCTTCAAACTGCAGAACTCGCTTTAAAATCATCACATTTTTAAGTTTCCCTCTGTATCAACGTCATTCAGTAACATCTGTCTACACATCCACAGGTACAATACTAACAGGAAAAGCTAATAGCTAATTCGGCACACTGTTAGTGCTGCACATGTGCCGAAATCATCAACAAACTGAATCCCTCGCAATGTTATTATAAGATAGATAGATAGATAGATAGAGCAAGTAGAGGAACAATAAAAGTCTATACAATAAAATGCTTAAGTAGCTATAAGATAAGATAAGAGGTGTGCATTCTGCCAGGTTTAACTGTCCTGTTTGTGTCAGTGTTGTGGTGTCAGCTCTGAGTTTAATTCTCTCTTTGTTTCCCTCTCTGTGGCTGATCAGGGAACCGCTGCAGAAAGGATGGATACTTGGATCATTGTCGTCATTACAGCACTTGTGATGTCTGTGCCTTGGGCTCTTTGCCTCCTTTTAGTACGGTGGTTGAAAATTTGCACACCAAGTGGACAAAATGTGTCACCTGGACCCGATGATGGACGACCCCTGACAGATCTGGAGATGGGACTTCTGACTAATGGGAATTCTGCTGGTCCTCAAACCAACGGGGGTCCTAAAGTCCAGAATTTGACTCAGTAAAATGAAAAACAAATGAAATTTTAGCAATTAGCAATATCCCAGTTTTCAAATTTGTCTCCGAAAACATAAAAACCCATCTATCTACGACTCACACGGACTCCACCAGACCGAAGAAGCACCGGGAGGATTTTGGGGCAACATGCTTGATCTGGTCCCTTCTTCGGTACTCCACTGTTCAGGACAGGCAGACGGACTGAATTCAGCATTCACCTTTATCACGGTTAGCATGTTTTTTTTGGGTTATTGTGGAAAAATTCTGTACAAACCACAAACAGCAATCAGGAAGAAGAAGAAGAAGAAGCAACAGAAACAAGCAGAGAGCAGAAGCAGTCCAACCACAGCAAAGACAGTGTTACATTAAGCTTTGTTGCCCTGAGGACAAACCTTTGTCCGCTACCGCCGCAGTGTTTGGCTGAAAAGTCGTCTAGGAACCTCATCAGTTCCTCTTTATTTCCTGACCTTTGCCCGTAATGGGCCTCAGGAATGAGGTATATTTTCCAGACAGAAATATTTAATTCCACAACACAACAAGTGTAATCATCACATGTGATCAGTATGCGGCTGCCTCTCCCGGGCCTTCAGCTGAAATCATAAGTATTGTCTGATACCCCGGCACAGCATGCATGAGGATTACATTCTCACGACTCAGGAGTCACACACCGCTACACTTCTTCTGCTGCGAGGCGTGCTGTGGGTTACAGCCTGAACTGTGTTTTTTTTCTTTGCAGAGATGTGATACTATGCAGATAGAGAGGTCTGCCTTGAGAGTCAACACCGGCGATTCGGGCGTGGGGCCTATTGTTCATCAACACTACGGCTCTCCAGTGACTCTCCAAAGAAAAATGTGTTAGTGTGTAGCGACGTGTGCTGAACATTAGCTGGCACATTCCTGTCTGTCGGAGGCAGCTCTGTTATAATTGTCCTGTTTCCATGGTGTGAACGTAAACAGATGATGTACAATCATGACAGTCATACGTATTTACTCCTAAGTCGAGGACGCCTCTGACAACACACAGACTCACGTGCCCCCCCAGCGGTGGTCCTAGCTTGCATGACACGCTGGGCGAACCTCACCTTCAGTACACCAGGCCACATGACAGCCTCAGTAACCGACTCTGCTGATGTTTCAGACTCCAGATATTGATCCACTCTGCTATATGTTAAATTTGCAGAGGGGAAATAAATCAAGGTGGAAATAAAGTTACAGATGCCCCTTTCACACATGAATGGGTCCAGAGTTTGGTTGTGCTTCTCATCCTTCATTAAAAGGACGACTGGCAGGAAGCGAGAGCAGCTCTTAGTGTCGTGCCGAGCTGCTGACAGGCTGCTGAAGGCTGTGTTGGCGCTGTGTGCACCCCAACTCAGTCATCCTTCTGAAACTTCTGTGAACACACACAGGGAAGTACACAAACCATTTTCTTTCTCTTCCCAACAAGGCTTTTCATGGTGATATGGTGTGTGTGCTGTGTGCCACTCTGTCTGGCTGTAAGGTAGCATTGAACACCAGGGTGAGAACAGGGCGTGGACTTCAGACTTCTCTCACACCGGCCAAGATGTTTAGTTTTTGGTGTCGTGCCAAGCTGCTGTCAGGCTGCTGAACGCTCTCGCTGGCCTGTGTTGTGCAGGAAGGGAAATCCCGGCGGGGAGAATATAGTAAGCGGGCGAGTTGACAGCGTGTAATCTTCTGTGGTTTCTGGCGACGAACCTAGAAATGAAGGTCGAGTGATCACCTAAACACGTCTCACTCGTTGTATGTCGTACGCCTCAAAGAAAATTGAAGAACACACCGTAGAGAGCAGGTTAACCGCTGAGTATATGGCTGTGTTGATTATTTTATCGTCAGTCTGTGATCTGAATTATTCCCAACACAGCCCAGAGGTCAGAGGTCAGAGGTCGGACTTGACAGTGAGAACAGCTCTTTATCTTGTATCTTGTTCTGTCTGCTAGGTAAATCCCTTCCTGAAACTGATGAGTGACTCGTTTGTTTTGACAAGTGTTAATGTGAATACGGTGCAGAATGTAATTGTAGTGGGCCTACCTTCACCAGACTACTAAAGAGACAATAGCAATCTAGCGGGTCATTTCCTGACTGGAGGTTCTGAGGTTTTCTGGCATTAATATGATGCAAGAGGAGAAAAAGATGAGGAACAACTTGGGAACAAGTCTGAAGTCTTGGCTCAGCTTTATTAAATCTGGGAAGTGGGACTGTCTCCAGCTGTGATTGTGGCGACACCAGGTGTTTTTAATCCAGATCTGGGAACATCTCTGGTTATGTTTGAGGTGACGACGGACTCTGGCTTCAATCCAACCCAAATATCTCACAAGCTTTTAGATGAGGGAACCAGGGATGTGCCAACTTCATGGTTAGCCTACAAAAATACAGCAACAGTGACGAAGCTGAGTCCACTCTCTCTCTCTCTCTCACACACACACACACCTTCAACACTACAGATGTGTAAACCTAACATCATCACAACTTCTGATCTACCTACAGCTAGAGGAGGACAACAGTCAGGTGTGACTATTTGCTGCCGTAAAACTAATTTAAACAGTTAAAAAACAATATCCTGACTAAACTTTGACACATACCAGTCTGTGATATTTCATCTACTTGTGTGCCTGTGATCATAACCATAGTGAAAATAATTCAGACTTCCTGCTTTTTTTACTCAAAAATGAGGTATAATTTTATGTAAATGAGGTCTATCATACCGTAAATTACAAAAATAAGTGTAAAATATATGTTAGATATGTAAGATATTTGTTCACTAAAAAGTTGAAACAAAAACACTAGGTGATCATTTTATACCTTAATGTTTAGCAGTCTGGGTCAATTTGACCCGCGAGGACAAAAGGTGCGTAGTAAATGGGAAGACAACACGAGGGTTAAAGATTTATTCGCATTATGTTTTACATCAGAAGTTATAGTGACCGGTGACCAAATGAAACGTTACCTTCAGTAAACAATATATATGATAAAGTTGTCGTTTTTAAACATTTTAATGCAGACATGTCGCCTTTAAGTGAAAAAGAAGTAAATCAAGTCGAGAGACAGAAAAGGGAGAATGAGGTCAGCAGAGCTGATGATAATAAAAGATCACATCGTTCTGCCGGGCCTCCTCTTGTCCTGCAGTAAAAACACAATATGTGATATTCATAAAGAAATGCATACTTGTCTGTAATGATGCTAAATTACTGTACTTGCTGTGCGTTATTACTCATCACAGTTATTCTAGTGCAAGAAGTACAATTTTAGCCTTCACAGTCGCTGAAGCGTTGAGAAATTACGAGGGGAAAACCTCCTAAAAAGATTTCAGGAAGTAGAAAGTAGTAGTAGAGGAAGTCTTCCACTAATAGAGGAAGTCTTCCACTAGTGAGGAAATGTGTTCCACTAATAGAGGATGTTACACCACACCTTCACTTCACCCATGGAGCGCCCATGCCTGCCTCTTCCCTGAGGTCCAGAGTTTGGTTGTGATTTACATTCTTCATCAAAGGGCGACTGACAGGCAGCGAGAACAGCTCTTACTCTCCATCACTTCCTACCAACTAAACGAGGCCTTTCATGGTGATATGGTGTGTGTGCAGTGGGCCACTCTGTCTGGTTGTAAGGTAGCATTGAACACCAGGGCGAGAACGGGGCGTGGACTTTAGACTTCTCTCACATCGGCCAAGATGTTAAGTTTTTGGTCTTGTGCCAAGCTGCTGTCAGGCTGCTGAACGCTCTCGCTGGCCTGTGTTGTGCAGGAAGGGAAATCCCATGAGTGACTCGTTTGATTGGACAAGTGTTAATGTGAATACGGTGCAGAATGTAATTGTAGTGGGCCTACTGGAGCCTACCTTCACCAGACTACTAAAGAGACAATAGCAATCTAGCGGGTCATTTCCTGACTGGAGGTTCTGAGGTTTTCAGGCATTAATATGATGCAAGAAGAGAAAAAGATGAGGAACAACTTGGGAACAAGCCTGAAGTCTTGGCTCAGCTTTATTAAAACTGGCAATTGGGACTGTCTCCTTCTGTGATTGTGGCGACAAAACCAGGTGTTTTTATTCCAGATCTGGGAACATCTCTGGTTATGTTTGAGGTGACGATGCTGGTTGTTTTTAACCAGACCTCGGGACATGAAGGTCTGAAGCTCCTGTTAGAGATGCACAACATGTGTTTGATATCATCTATGTGTCTGTATCAGTCCAACGCGTCACTCAAAGAGGAAACACGTCTTTCTTTAAGGTAACAGCTGCTGATCAGATCTCAGAGAGAAGGAAGAAGATAAAGTTGTCCTCCTTTGTCTCATGCTACTGAAACAGTCTTCCCCCGGGCCTGTTCAGTGAGTGTGTTGGGGTCAGGAACCGGTGTGTGTCTGTGTGTGTGTGAGACACAATAAGAAGGAATAATACAGATGTGTTGTGTTGCGCACAGTGTGCATGTGTCACCCCTCATGTCTCTGCCTCTTCCTTTAGCTTTCTCCTCTTGCGTCATATTGAACATACAGTCAGGAAGTAACCGGCTAGATTACTATTCTCGTCTCTTTTGTACAAGTGGGCCTACTACAATTACATTCTGCATCATAGGGTCAGTTGACCTGACTGTACACACTCACATTGCACACAAAAGTCAGATGTTGACAAATGTTTGTGGGTTTTCTCGTCCAGTGTAAAAGACTTTTAAAACTCCACACAGAGGCCAGGAGAGTGGGTGATTGACAGCTGTTAATCCAACATCTTAAGCCATGTTTCTGGTGAGACTTTCATCTTTCCTGTCTTTCCATCCTTGTATTGTTCACATTTTGTTCTGACAACAGCTGTGTGACTACAGTATGATTTGTGTAGCCTGACAGGCGTACTTCATGAACGTTTCCTTTCCAGACAGAAATCCCCAGTGGCTCCGTACGGAAATATTTGCATAGGAAGTGTTGTGTTTATTTTATTTCCGTCATGTTTGAGCCACCCATACCCCCCCTGTCCTCTGTACACACAGCGTCAGGGCTGACTAGAGCTCCGGCAGCGAGAATGACCTCGTTTAACCCCTGTGAGTCGGCATCCCTCTGCAGACGGGCTTCCCTCTCTCCATGACTAATGTCTGCTGAACTCTGAAGTGAGAGTAATGCTCAACGTGCAATAAAATAATCAGGCGTATGAGTTGTTTTACATTCCTCACCCTCTGGAATGAAACCTCTTGGGTAACATTGTTGTGAAACTGTCATCAATGTTCAAACAGCACTAATGAGAACTTAAGATTTTAACCTAGTAGAGCCTCCAACTTCCAAGGATCGCCACGACTTGGAGTGTGCGGGTAGGTTAACGCAGCGCTAACAGGTGAAAATCAGATCACAGTGGATCACACCGAACCCACAAGATGGTTAAGTTGACAGCACCCTCACACACAGACTGAAGCCAGTAAGCACGACTCAGAGACGGTTCAGAGATTTTCTTAACAATCAAGGTTCACTTGCTTTTAAAACAGGTCGGTACACAAAGATCAGGCAAACGAATCACAAGGGCTGGACAAAGGCGGTGTAATCCAGAAACAGGACGTCAAAAACTGGAATGAAGCTGGAGAGTTTCCCTGCAGGGGGACAAAGAGGAACTGGCGATGAGACGGTGGAAATTCGGTATATACATGATGGAGAGGAAGATAACTGGACACAGTTCGGCTCCTTTGAGGTCGGCCATTTCCTGCCAAACAACGCTACAAGCTGCTGTGGGCACAAGTGAGTGTAGAGTTATAATAGGCTGTGGTGTGATTAGTGTGTCTGATAACATTTATCCAGCAGGATGTGAGGTCCTGTGCAGACTGAACTGTCCGACTTGATCGTGGCTTTTGGGGCTCTGCCATCGGCTGCTGATACCGGTCTCGTCTGCTATCCAGCCGGGGAGAGCCGAGACTGTTCACAAGGGTGGGAATCCCACAGGGGCAGGAAGAGGACCTGCGATGAGAGGAGATACAAGAGGAAACATAAAACACATTTCTGAGGCCGACCCTCTCTTCTTTACATGTTTCTGTCTTATCAAATGAAGCCATGAAAAGGGAAAAATGTATTTAAGAGTGAAATCATCCCTTCAGACATCAGTGATGAGGCAGCACGGGAGCAACACGTGTTTTGCTTTTTGTACAATAAATCATTTGCGCGATGCAAATCTGTGAGGCTGTGTGGTTACGCTTTTCCCTCTTACCAATTTTGGTTCTCATACACACACACACACACCACACAAAACAGCAACACGTGACCAACACAACAGTGCAGTGCAACGGCCACAAAACGAAAGGCGTCACTACACACAACTGTTTCCAGTTTACACCTAAACTGCAACTACAAGTGACAAAAGTGGGGAACAGTTACCACAACCACAGGTCACAAACTATTTACTACAGCCATGCATCACAACGTGACTGAAGTGAAAAGCAGCCGTCACAAACAAAACAAAAGTTTCTGTACAAAGTATAAAACTGAGAGAAACAAACTGCAGAGACACACAAACTTCACCTGCCTACCAAGATGCTACCTCACCTAGCTAGTCTTCAGTGGCTTGCCGAGGCTCGGGCAGGAAGGGAAGTCCCGGCCGTGTTTACGCACAAAGCTCCCAACTATTCAACCGTTGATGATTCAGACTCCAGCTGTTAGCAGATAGAGCAGGTAATTGTCTGGGGAGGATTAAGTAAGTGGGCGAGTTAACAGCGTGTAATCTGTGGTTTCTGGCGAGGGACTTACAAAAGAAAGATGGAGTGATCACCTCAACACATCTCACTGTTTTTCCAGACTGGCGACAGTGTTTAGTAAAGCTTATGTGAGATACGTGGAGAAACACACACAGACCCGACATATCTATGTCATGTGACTTCTGATGAAGAAAAGCCTCAAAGAAAAAGGAAGAACACACCGTAGAGAGGAGGTTAACCGCTGATCTCTTTAGAGTGTATTGATTATTTTAACTTCAGTCTGTGATCTGAATTATTCCTAACACAGCCCAGAGGTCAGAGGTCAGAGGTCAGGTCTGCTCTATCAAAGGACGACTTGACAGTGAGAACAGCTCTTTATCTTGTATCTTGTTCTGTCTGCTACTGAACGTTGGATAAATCCCGTCCCGAAACTGATGTATGACTCGTTTGTTTTGACAAGTGTTAATGTGAATATGATACAGAATGTAATTGTAGCGTGCCTACTTGGTTTTCAGTTGAAGACTCAAACTGATGGAAGTACTGGAAGCCCTAGGTAGAGTGCATACCTCAACCAGACCACAAAAGAGACAAGAATAGCAATCTAGAGGGTTGTTTCCTGACTGGAGGTTCAGAGGGCCCTGCCAACTTCATGGTTAGCCTGCAAAAATACATCAACACTACACTACTCTGTGTGTGTGTGTGTGTGTGTGTGTGTGTGTGTGTGTGTGTGTGTGTTTGTATGCTGTGATACGGTATGATAGGAATGTGTGTTCACAGACGTCCTCCCATATCAGACAAAGTCTTCCACTAATAGAGGGAGTAGCACCACACCTTCACTTCCACAGATGGACCCCCTCTGCAGGTCCTCACACTCTCCTTCTGTGGCAGCTGTCTTCCTCCAGGAGAGATCTGCATCGACTTTTTGTTGTGTCATGGTGAGGCAGCACGAATGAGTCCTCCGTTCTCCCCCTTTGCCACCTGTAAGGGCGCGTCCATTGGAAATGCTCTTGCGTCCAAACCCTGAGGCAATGTGACAGCCTCAGCAACCAGAATGTAGTTCCTCTGCTGGTCCTTCACACAGCAGCTATTGTTTGTTTTTTTTTTGCAACCCAACTGCCAGATTAAATGTTGGTCTCTGCAAAGCCACAGATAGATGAAGACCTCAGGTGTCTTTATGTCCCACCTCCACCTCGTCCTTGTGCAAACTCCCAGGCAGTGAGCTGGGTCTCAACTTTGGTCAACCTCAATCACTCCTGTGTTTCCTTTCCAGTCTATCAACTGTCCTTCTAACTGTCTGGCGCTCTACTGAGTGCATTCCTTAACCAGACTATCAAAGAGACGAGAATAACAATCCAGCGGGTTGTTTCCTGACTGAATGTTTGGAGGTTTTCTGGCAATAAAATGATGCAAAAGGGGAGAAAAAGATAAGGAAGAGATAAGGCAGAACACACAACTTCCTTGGAGGAGAAACCATATTGAGAGTCTCTCAAGTCTCCTTTATCTCTCAATGAGAGATAAGTTGTTGTGTCTGTGTATCTGAATGTAAACACAGACACACACACACACACACCCTGTCGACACACTGCTGCATACTCTCGACTCCCCAGAGCCTGCGTTGTGTTTAAAGTCCCTGCTGTGTGTTAATGTAAACCTCCCGGCTTTGTTCACTGACCTCCTGCACCCCGAAACACCGTCACAGCAATCCTCCCAACAAAGGGAACAAAAACTGAGAGCAAACTTCCTCTTTGTTCGGTCACATTTTCCATACTTTCCTCTTTCCTGCTTTTCATTCTTCCTACCAAGTATACACAAACATGGAGAAAGGTAAGGAAGAGGCAGAAGCAGAAAGCACAACCTCTTTGGTGGAAATAACCTGAGAAACCATATCGAGAAATGAAGGAAGTTGTGGTTGGAAAAGGAGGATGTGTTTGTCTCACACACAGAAAGGTTAAAGCTATGGTCTACGATTTGAAAGATTTGTTATTACTATTAACATCATTTAGATGGTGGTTATGACCCAATAGTACCACCCACACAATGTGAAGAGTAAAAGGAACCAAAAAAATCCATTCTCTCTAGTGTCTGTAAAACTGAAAAGAAATGGACCAATAGGAACCATCCGGCCCGGATGGCTCCTATTGGATCAATTTTCCGATCCAATCCTCGCTCACTCTCCTGCTCCTGCTCACGTCTGGTCCCGACCCACTTCCGCATTTGAAACTACAAGCGGACGAGAGGTTTGTTTTGCCCTGAGCTGTTCAGCTGCCTCTGCTCGCCCCACTGACAAAGAGTCAAAGAAGGAAGGTCTGTCACTGAAAAGACACAAACCGGAGATGTGAAACAAAGAGGGCTCAAAACGGAATAAACATCGGGTCATCGTTTGAACGGTGGCGAAAGGTCCGTGAAGATATGGACTCGGTGCTGATACAGCGGCGTTTCTGTTGAGCAGGTAACCTTCGTCTTTATTGTGGATGTTGTGACACAGATAACTTTCATGCCGATGCTGCTGATGACTGTGAAAGCTGCCGTTAGTTTGTTTCTGTGTTATTAGACGGTGTCTGTCTCCGCAGTGTTGTCAACACTTGTTTACTTGTTCGACAGAGACGTTAGCCTCTGTGCTAGCATTGTAAGCTAACAACAAGCTAACATTGCTAACATGTTTACACCAAATCCGCCTATTTATTTGCTCGTGGCAGCTAAATGAAGCAGCAAGTAAGATGAATGAAGGGATGGATGAAATCCCAACGCGAAGCGGAGGGGTTTCGGATTTATTTCCGGATTTTTTATCTTATTTGTCCGGATTTATTTCTCTATAACAACCTCTCGCCCGGTCACTACTCAGCTGTTTTGCTAACCCTCCTCCCGGTCTTGTCTGTTTGTTTTCAACGAAGCCTTTGCTAAATCAATATGATGGATTGTCATATAGGCGTTACGATGTGTGTATTTGTGTGTCTTATCTGTCATAAACAAGAGATTACGGTTTACGGACACGTTTGTGTCGCGGTCTGTGTGAGTCTCGGAGCAGCTGTGTGTGTCCTAGCTGCTGTCTGGTGCTGCTCAGACAGCAGCTGGGACACACACAGTTGCTCCGAAACTCACACGGGTTTGTTTTTCAGCCACAATGTGGAAGCGATCGTTGTGATGAAAGCTGACGGCAGCATCTGTTAGTCTCTTGGCCCTCAATAACTTTTAGAAGTGGCTAACTTAGCTGTTGTAACTGATTACGTAGCTGTAAGGTAACGTAGCTGTAGCATGCTAATGACGTTATGCTAGCTTGGCTGTGGAGCTTAGCTGTGGACATTGTAGTGACTTACAAGATTTACGTGAGTTTCAGCGTGCATTGTAATAACTTTATCTGTGAATCCGACATCGTTACTCCGCATTCAAAGCTGGGCTGTATTTGGTTTCTGCCGGCTTGTTGCTCTTGGTGCTTGTTGCGGGACGTATAAAGTTCGTTGAAGAGAAGAGAAAAAAAAAAGCTTGTAGCCGGAGGGGGTGTGTCGCGGGGCTCCGAGGGGAGAGCGATACGAGCTCGGAGGGGAGGGGTTAAGGAGCACAGAGGGGAGGGGTGCGTGTGTGGGGGGGATGCTTTTTTCAAACCTTTCTCAGATCGTAGACCAGAGCTTTAATGATCTTATTTTTCTCTTCCCTTCTCTCCAGCCGCCTGCTTAAGCCTCGCCCAGGCGTTTCCATGCTGTTGGTGCCATGGTCCCCGCGGCTGGGCTGCATCACCTTCACATGACTTTAATTGTTGCCTCCCGATCAGATCTGCCCAGCCTCTGTTCATGATGCCATGAAGAGGAGCCACAATCTGCTTTCTCCACCACTTCCTTCATCTTCCACCACACCCAGCCTGCCAGCTGCCCGTCCACCGCTCATGTCCTGCCTGAGAAAGAGAGAGAGAGAGTGTTTTGATGACATGAGGGCGCTCACTCACATATCAAGGAGACACAAGATAAAGCAAAGAGCCACACACAGTTTATCCGACAAGCATCCGTTACTTTTGGTATTCATCTACAGATGTGGTGGTGATTTTTTGTCACACACCTTTAGAAAGATGTTGAAGTCTATTTTTAACACTCTGCTTTTGGATCACATTCATTTATTGAGGGATTTATAAAGTGCACCTAAAGGGGTTTGCGGCCTGCTGTACAGCCTGTGGCCTGGTGAGTCTCAGGATCAGAGCAGCAACCAGCCTCTGGTTCACCTGCTAATGATTCATACTCCAGCTGATAACAGATACAGACAACAGGAGAAGTAACACACACTCTCTTACTGTAAATCAGAGATTTACAATAAGAGTGTGTCTTCATGTTGCTCATGTTGGTATCTTCATGTGGGAGCCATTGCTATGGTGCATGACATGACATAACGTGGGGGGACGTGAGGACTCGTCAGACCTGTTTCACAGGAACAATATGACTAATAATGTGCCTCCGTGTGCCAGACCTCTCCAAGGATTCAAAATGTCGTCCTCAGGTCAGCGTTGTGGAAAAATGAAGACACACCCCCTGAGTGCAGGATGAGTCAGCAACATCTTTAAGACTTTTAAGGTTTTTTTCAGGAATTCCTTGAACCTCTCTGCAAACTCTCTGTGTGCACCAAGGAGCCTTTAAATACTTTACCCAGCCACATTGTCCTGTTAGCAAACACGTGTCATGGTATGAAACACAAAGCGACCGCATGCAAAGAAAGACATGAAGCCCAACAGCTGCAGACTCCACCAGCAGAGCGTCCAGCCTTTTACTTGTAACAGAGTATTTTCACAGAGTCACATCTTGTACATGACTGTCCTGCAGCAGGGTGGGCCGCTGAGTGCCAGTGCAGCCTGCAGCATGCAGACAAACAGCGTAGCTTTGAGGAAGAGTTTGAAGTTTGTCTTTTTATCTCATTAATATTGTAAATATCAAAATGCTGAGTTTGAATTTCTTCTTCCGAGCTACAAAGTGATCCTTTTAAAAAGGCCTCCCTGTTCACATGACAGCTGACATCACCTCAATTGACCCTCGACTCCTTTGTAAGGTCGTCATCCACCATCACACACACAGAAGCAGATAACATCACTTGGTGTTTCCTCTGTGTGGTTCATACAGCAGATATGAGGCACGTTGTTTATGTTATGGTGATGAGATTTACCCTCATTTCACACAGACAGATATTTATTGTCCTAATTGCTACGCGTGTTATGTTGATAATGTAATGTTTTCCCTGAGCTAACATAATCTGTTGATTTATCAGTAAGCCAAACACAACACGCAGAGAAGCTTTAGCAGACACACACCTCCAGCTACTTGTTCACACAGGCTGACTGTTACCCTCCATGGATGTGTTTGAGGTATAACAACTGGAAACATCCTATAACATTGAGAGGGATTCAGTTTGTTGATGGTTTCGGCACATGTGCAGCACTAACATGCCGAATTAGCTATTAGCTTTTCCTGTTAGTATTGTACCTGTGGATGTGTAGACAGATGTTACTGAATGACGTTGATACAGAGGGAAACTTAAAAATGTGATGATTTTAAAGAAAGTTCTGAGGAGCGGCCTTTCTTGTGTGAACATACTGACTTTTCGTGTCATGAGTTACACTGAGCTGTGTGTTAAATCATTATTAACAGGCTGAGTGAGGCCTTTCCCTTATCTGGTGATCACTGCATGTTTGGATGCAGGTGCGTGAATTGCTCAGAGCTGCTACATGACACACCCAAAGCACATTATGCCCTATGATGATGTCACTCCACACAGAAACACTTTGACATGTGAGACTAATGACACGACGTGAAGAGATTTGATTTAGAGACAAACGCAGTCGGGATTTTTTTTAGATGATTGAAATATGAGATTAAAAAACTTCAGAACTTCAGAACCAGCAGGGTTCTCCACTTTTACAAGACTCATTATCTCCACATGTGCCGAGGGTCCTTCACCACCGGGTCCAGATGACACATTTGGTCTGCGGGATTTTATCCACCAACATAAACCGAAGCCTGCGAGACCACCAGCCACAAACACGGCAACCTCTCCTCCGGTAACGGTCCAGATCCCGGTTCCCTTCTCTTCTCCAGGTGGTCGCTGTGTTTGCTGCACGGGAGAACAAAACAGAGGAATCATTGCAGCTATGAAACAGGAACAGCTACAATGCTTTGAGGTATAACAACTCGAAATATCCTTCAGTTTGTTCCCCACATTTGTTGACGGTTTCGGCACATGTGCAGCAATAACGCTCACTAGTTGAGCGTTATAGGAACCATCCGGCCCGGATGGCTCCTATTGGATCAATTTTCCTATCCAATCCGCGCTCACTCTCCTGCTCCTGCTCACGTCTGGTCCCGACCCACTTCCGCATTTGAAACTACAAGTGGACAAGAGGTTTGTTTTGCCCTGAGCAGTTCAGCTGCCTCTTCTCGCCCCACCGACAAAGAGTCAAAGAAAGAAAGTCTGTCACTGAACAGACACAAAGCTGCCGTTAGTTTGTTTCTGTGTTATTAGACGGTGTCTGTCTCTGCAGTGTTGTCAAACACTTGTTGTAAGCTAACAACAAGCTAACATTGCTATCATGTTTACACCAAATCAGCCTATTTATTTGCTCGTGGCAGCTAAATGAAGCAGAATGAATGGATGAATGAAACCCCAGCGCGAAGCGGAGGGGTTTCGGATTTATTTCCGGACTTTAATTTTATTTGTCCAGATTTATTTCTCCATAACAACCTCTCGCCCGGTCCCCCCACGTTATGTCAGGCACCATGGCAGCTGGCTCCACCATCCTCAGACAGTTGCACACTGGAGCTAACCGGCCAGTAAGCCCTGCTAAATCTGACTCCGCATTCCTCGGCAAAGGTCGGGAAATAAAGATGATTTTCAGCGGCAGCAGCGGACAAAGGTTTGTCCTCAGGTCAACGTTGTGGAAAAATGAGCAGGATGATTTTTTAAAATGTTTTCCAGGAAGTCACAAACTCTAAAAGTTGCTAATTAAGTCCTTAAATATCTCTGTAATCTCTCTATATGCACTGATGGAGAGAGAGAGAGCTGATCTAAACACCAAGTAGCTGTTAAATACTCCACACAGCCACATTGTCCTGTTACACGTGTCTCGGTGTGAAACACAAAGCGACCGCATGCAAAGAAAAGCCGGAAGCTAAAATAGCGGCTGCTCTTTGCTTTTTCACCGCGCAGTTTGCTGTCCTGAACGCTGTGGGTGTCTGTTCCCCAAACTGATGATGACTCATTTGTTAGGTGTTGATGTGAATATGATGCAGAGTGTAACTGAAGAACTTGGTTCTCAGTTGGAGACTGAACATTTTTATTTATTCATTATTTTTTATCAGTATAAGTCCAGACACAAAGAAAAACCCATGCAAAGAAAGGCCAACAATTATCTGCATAGTTCTGAGTCTTTGCTTAATTGTATTGAGTCGTTGTTTTGTTACTGTCCGTCAGTGATAGCGGCGTAGATCACTGAAACCCCTGACACACTCACAGCTTTTATTGTCCTGTTTAAAAGCGAGTAATAGGACGTTACTTCTGCATAAAACAGGCATAGTGTTGAATAAACAACTTGCCCTACCCCAGAACACGTGGACAATGATAGTAGGCTTTCAGGGCAGATGCAGACCTCTCCAAGTACAAATACTGCGGCAAAGGCTGAAAAAGGTTTGTCACATCTTGGACATGTCTGTCCTGCAGCAGGGTGGGGCCGCTGAGTGCCAGTGCAGCCATCAGCATGCAGACAAACAGGTCCCTACAGGGGCATTTGTGTAACAGGAGACAGTGTTAGTTAGAGATGGTGTTTTAAAATGGCATTTATTTAACAGGTCCATTTTCTCACTCTGACAAAAGCAGGCTGGGTAACTTTCCATCCACTCGGCTCAGGAGATCACCTCATAGGTCACATGACATGTTGCCTTACCTCTGCACACTGCTGGCGATCATCAGGATCTGAGTAGGTGCTTCAAAAGCAGACAGCGGGAAAAACACCAAAATGGAGGTTATTTTGCTGCATTATTGTTAAAAAGAACTTGTTTTTAAATCACCTTCAAATCATGTTTATTGAAGCGGATACATTTGGTGCATTTGTTCTGTGTTTTGTATGACAAACTTCAGAAAGTTTTATTTCTAGTCATAATAAAGATCCATCAGAGAGAAGCTGCACAGTTGACTGTTTGATTCTTTAAGGCAGAATGACACCATTTATTTTTTAAATATAATTTTATTGAGCACGCAGGTTCCACTGCAGTGTTTGGCTGAAGATCCAAATGAATGCTGATAAAAAACGTTTTGAATCCTTGGAGAGGCCTGGCACACAGAGGCACATTGTTCCTTCAACGCCCACTGCATGTGTGTGTGTGTGTGTGTGTTCAGAGTGTAGTCGGCCGCTCGGATGAACTGAGCTGTGGTGATATTGCTTGATAGTGTTTTGAAGGTGAATGCGGTGGTGGAGAGCAGCGTCATGTTCGTTTCTGTGATGCCACGCCGGCGAAAAAAGTAACATTTTCTAATGTCCCACCATTCATCAAGGATGAAACTTTAATCAATCAGTTGGCTAAACATGGAAAAATCATTTCACCAATCAGGAAAGTCCCGTCAGGCTGCAAGTCTCCTCTGCTGAGACATGTAGTGTCTCACGTCCTGATGGTCCTTAGCAACAGGACTGAAGAGCTCAACTTGGCTTTTAAGATCCGAGTGGACGACTTTGATTATGTCATCTTTGTTTCTTCTGACAGTAGCAAGTGTTTTGGGTGTGGTAGGGAGGGACATCTGATCAGAGCGTGTCCGGAGAAAAGCATCAACAAGGCAGGTGAGGGCAAAAGGAGAAACAGGCAAATGTGGAGACACAGGAAGGGACAGGTAAGGGTACAGAAAACAGTCAGGTGAGTGTGGGAGACCATGAGGAGACAGGTGAAGGTATAGAGGACAGTCAGGTGAGTGTGAGAGGACAGGAGGTGACATGAAAAGGACGAAGGCGGAGGATTATTTCTCTGTGGGAGCTGTTGGCAAACTCTGCCCGGCAACAGCTGAGGAGTAAAGACTTGTTTTGAAACTGTTTTTTTTTTTATAAACGTGTACGCTCCGACCACAGGACCACACAGTGTCGCCCTTTTTACAGGTTTTTAACCTCCGTTTTAAGAAAAGTTAGAGTTTTTGTTCTTGGGAGGGGATTTTAACTGCACTGAGAATGATATAGGAATCACAGTGAGCATCACAGAGTGCAATGAAGCTGGTTTTAAATGAACACGAGCTCACAGATTAGATCGGTTTTATTGTTTGAAACACCATTTCAATGTTTTTAAGAAATGCAGAATAATGCCTGTTGGCGTTACTGATCACTGTTTGGTTGTATGTAGTGTTTTTATCACTAAGTTGAAGCCTCAGAGCGCCTACTGGCATTTTAACACCAACCTTTTATCTGATTCTGATTTTAAAGATGTTTTTAGGTTAGGAGCAGGAGGCCTGATTCAAAACTAAACCACTCCTCCCTCTCTCTATCTCTCTCCCCCTCGCTCTCACAAACCATACCACACACCCTCCCTCTTTCTCTCATGATTCAAAACTAAACCACACATCCCCCCCCCCTCAAAGCACATACAACAGAAACCCTGTGTACAAACCCTGATCATCAGGCCTCAGCAACCAGCCTGAGATAACTCTGCTGAGGATTCATAACCCAACTTTGCTCAACCTCAATCACTCCTGTGTTTCCTCTGCAGTCTATCAACTGTCTTTCTAACTGTCTGGTGCTCTACTGAGTGCATACCTTAACCAGACCACAAAAGAGACGAGAATAACAATCCAGCGGGTTGTTTCCTGACTGTATGTTCGGAGGTTTTCTGGCATTAAAATGATGCAAGAGGAGAAAAAGATAAGGAAGAGAGAAGGCAGAACACACAACCTTCTTGGAGGAGAAACCATATTGAGAGTCTCTCAAGTCTCCTTTATCTCTCAATGAGAGATAAGTTGTTGTGTCTGTGTATCTGAATGAAAACACACACACACACACACACACACACACACACACACACACACACACACACACACACACACACACACACACACACAAACCTCCCGGCTATGTTTAACACTCTGCTTTTGGATCACATTCATTTATTGAGGGATTTATAAAGGGTTATATTATTATATTAAGGTTTGCGGCCTGCTGTACAGCCTGTGGCCTGGTGAGTCTCAGGATCAGGCCAGGAGCAGCAACCAGCCTCTGGTTCACCTGCTAATGATTCATACTCCAGCTGATAACAGATACAGACAACAGGAGAAGTAACACACACTCTCTTACTGTATCTTCATGTGGGAGCCATTGCTATTGTGCATAACATAACGTGGGGGGACGTGAGGACTCGTCAGACCTGTTTCACAGGAACAATATGACTAATAATGTGTCTCCGTGTGCCAGACCTCTCCAAGGATTCAAAATGTCGTCCTCAGGTCAGTGTTGTGGAAAAACATTTTTCAGCCTTTTAACGGATGGACTGAACTGATGGAGAGATAATGAGCTGATCTTAACACCAAGTAGCTCTTAAATACTTCACACAGCCACATTGTCCTGTTAGCAAACACGTGTCATGGTGTGAAACACAAACAGCTTCCAGCCTTTAACTTGTAACAGTATTTCACAGAGTCACATCTTGTACATGACTGTCCTGCAGCAGGGTGGGGCCGCTGAGTGCCAGTGCAGCCTGCAGCATGCAGACAAACAGGTCGGTTAACCCCCACAGGTGGGTACATGTGGGCACTGAGTGCAGATTTGAGGTGAGACAGGTTCCTTATAAACATTCTTCACTCTGTGACCAGCTACAAAACATTCATAAAACATTTTAGATACACAAAGAATAAGAAATGAATATATGCCTCATGTACTGTTGTCTCTTGTCTTCTTGTGTTACAGCAGACAGTGTTAGTTAGACCTCTGGTGTTTTAAAATGTCATTTATCATGAACAGGTCCATAAAGCAGGCTGGGTAACTTTCCCTCCACTCGGCTCAGGAGATCACCTCATAGGTCACATGACATGTGTTGCCTTGCCTCTGCACACTGCTGGTGATCACCAGGCTTTGAGTAGTACCAGGACAAACACTGTGTGTCAGCCTCTGTGACCAAACACACCTGAAGGGACACTACGTAGCTTTGAGGAAAAGTTTGAAGTTTGTCTTTTTATCTCATTAATATTGTAAATATCAAAATGCTGAGATTGAATTTCTTCTTCCGAGCTACAAAGTGATCCTTTTAAAGAGGCCTCCCTGTTCACATGACAGCTGACATCACCTCAATTCACCCTCGACTCCTTTGTAAGGTCGTCATCCATCCATCCATCCATCACACACACAGAAGCAGATAACATCACTTGGTGTTTCCTCTGTGCGGTTCATACAGCAGATATGAGGCACGTTGTTTATGTTATGGTGTTGAGATTCACCCTCATTTCACACAGACAGATATTTTTTGTCCTAATCGCTACACGTGTTATGTTGATAATGTAATGTTTTCCCTGAGCTAAGATAATCTGTTGATTTATCAGTAAGCCCAAACACAACACGCAGAGAAAGGCCGAGGCTTTAGCAGACACACACCTCCAGCTACTTGCTCACACAGGCTGACTGTTACCCTCCTGAAGGACGGTGGACTGCAAAATCAGTTGAACGACACCATAACCAGCATGAAACAGATCGAGTCGTCTTACAGCAGCTTGTGTTTGTGTGGGACGATGACTGAGGTGAACTCTACAAGTGGTTAACTAATGAACATAAACACATGCAGTGTTGTAAAGACTCATGAGCCGCCACACTTTAAAGCACTTATTTTTAAATCACATTCAAATCATGTTTAATGACGCAGATACATTTGGTGCATTTGTTCTGTGTTTTGTATGACAGACTTCAGAAAGCTTTATTTCTAGTCATAATAAAGATCCATCAGAGAGAAGCTGCACAGTTATGTCAGTGAGTCACGAAGTAAAATACTGTGAGATTTGATTTGGACAGTTTTGTTTGGTTCATCCTGAGAAAATAAACATTGATTGTTTGATTCTTTAAAGCAGAATGACACCATTTTTTAAAAATATATTTTAATTAAGAAGCACTGGAAGTTGTACATTTACAAAAACATACAAAAAAAGAAGAAGAGGTAGGAGTTGAAAAAGCTGAAGAAGATGTGCCCTTTTTTAAAATGGTGGTTGTTAATTCCATTAGTTTTTATTTTACTGAGTCAATAGTGGACTTTAGGACCCCCGTTGGTTTGAGGAGCAGCAGAATTCCCATTAGTCAGAGGTCTCATCTCCACATCTCTCTGCAGTCGTCCACCATCGGGTCCAGGTGACACATCTTGTCCGCTTGGTGTGCGGACTTTCAGCCACCACAGTACAAAGAGGCAAAGAGCCCAAGGCACAGACATCACGAGTGCTGTGATGACGACAACGATCCAAGTGTCCATCCTTTCTCCAGTGGTTCCCTGATCAGCCACAGAGAGGGAAACAAAGAGAGAATTAAACTCAGAGCTGACACCACAACACTGACATGGAGCGTGATTAAAAATGGTGCAGGTCTCTAATAGGCAGGCTTGGGGAGTCACATACATGTATTGGGATCATGTACAAACAGGACATTAATCATCAGGTGACTCATTACAGTAATAAAACAGGAACTACAGTCACAATGCTTTGAGGTATAACAACTGGAAACATCCTATGATATTGTGAGGGATTCAGTTTGTTGATGGTTTCGGCACATGTGCAGCACTAACAGTATGCCGAATTAGCTATTAGCTTTTCCTGTTAGTATTGTTCCTGTGGATGTGTAGACAGATGTTAATGAATGACGCTGATACAGAGGGAAACTTAAAAATGTGATGATTTTAAAGAAAGTTCTGAGGAGCGGCCTTTCTTGTGTGAACATACTGACTTTTCGCGTCATGAGTTTACACTGAGCTGTGTGTTAAATCATTATTAACAGGCTGAGTGAGGCCTTTCCCTTATCTGGTGATCACTGCAGGTCATGTTTGGATGCAGGTGCGTGAATTGCTCAGAGCTGCTACATGACACACCCAAAGCACATTATGCCCTATGATGACGTCACTCCACACAGAAACACTTTGACATGTGAGACTAATGACACGACGTGAAGAGATTTGATTTAGAGACAAACGCAGTCGGGATTTTTTTTAGATGATTGAAATATGAGATTAAAAAACTCATAAATTCTGTGTGACATGAAGTCGAAATTCATAATTTAACATATTTATGACTTTTTGCCTCATAATCACGTCTTTCTATGAGGGCAGCGAGACATCTGGTCTGTTTTTGGAACAGCGTAAAAGGCAGAAGTTCACGTTGCTGTTAGTACATAATAGAACCGTGTGCGTAATTACGCGCTCCGGTACTTCAACAAAAAGCGCTGCACCCCTGCTGAGAGTGAGCTACACTTACATTCAGCGCTGGACAGAGGGTCGTCGGGTCCAGGTGTGTCCGAGCATCCATTTCTCCAGTGGTTCCCTGGTCAGCCACAGAGGAGGAAACAAAAAGAGAATTAAACTCAGACCCGGTGAGACACCGTAACACTGACATGGAGCATGTTTTCATCAGCTGCATGAGAGTTCAGTGTTGCAGGTTTATATAGTTTTAATAAAGGAGGCTTACAGGTGTGGCGGTGGTCTGATCCGGGTCCGGGACCTTCATCCTCCAGGCAGAGAGACTTCTTTTCTTCCCATCTCTTTCTTCCACATATGCAAAGTAATCACCCTGGTCCTCCGGCTTCACCTGCAGGGTCGGAGTCAGCTCTCCAGTTGACCTCCAGTCAGAGCGCAGAGCGAGTCTCTCCTCATAGCCTGTCCCGTATGTGATGTCCCCGGAGGACAGGTCCACCTCACAAACTGTCTCACTGTTTCTGACCAGCTTGAACGTCCCATGCGCTCCTGAGGTGACGTAGAGGAACCAGAAGCTGACAGATCCACCTGAACTCACTGACACTGCAGAGGCTCCGACAACGTCCAGCTGGGTCGGTGTCTCCTCACAGGTTGACTCGTACAGACCGTTGTCGTTGAAGTTTGTGTTATTCAAGACGACCGACGCGTTTGGGTCGATCCTGTCCTTGTAGCCCGGACCCGGGGTCCAAACACCACCTTCCCATCGAGCCACCAGATCAGCACGTGAAGAGTCCAGCCGGTGCCGCAGCTCGGCTCCCTGTTTCTGGCAACTTGCAGTCGTAGTGAACTCAAAAGACTCTCCGAGAATCACAAAGACACCTGAAATATTTAAGATGGCGCTGAACAGACAGAGAAGTTGAAGGAGTGAACCCATTTCTCTGCTCCTGGAAGAAGACAGCAGCTCTGACTGGCTGACTGCGCTCCGTAGGTGCACTATTTAAAGACTAGTGAAGCAGAGGGGGAGGAGCGAAGCAGAGCTTCCACCCTTCTCATCAGCCCTCACTGTACATGTACCTTATAAGGTGTGTGTGTGTGTGTGTGTGTACGCTGTTGTCTCTACCAATAGCGTACACACACACACACACACACATGGTGTGTGTGCTGTTTGCCACTCTGTCTGGGTGCAAGGTAGCATTGAACACCAGGGTGAGAACAGGGTGTGGAGTCTATCAGAGTTCTTGTAATTTTAACTATTTTTCACTACGTAGGACAATTTATCTGTATTTTTGGCCCAAAGGCGACTGATAAAAGACCACATTCAGTACAAAACAATGTTCCATGTAAAAAAAAAAAGAACCTGCCATGAAGATATTATATATCAAGTAGATATGATATAACATGTTTTGTGTTTTTTTTTCATTTAAACAGTGGCGTCATGAAAGCAAATTCAAAGGGTTAAAATCCTGGAAATGAATGAATATTGTCAGTTCTTGACATGGAGCGTGTTTTGTACTACGTGTGTCTTTTATCAGCTGTATGAGAGTTCAGTGTTGCAGGTTTATTTTCTTTCAGTCTCTTTCTTTCACATATGCAAAGTAATCACGCTGGTCCAACGGCTTCACCTGCTGCAGGGTCGGAGTCCGCGCTCCAGTTGACCTCCAATCAGAGTCTGAGTCTCTCCTCCCGTGACTGGTTACATCATCACATTACTCACATTCCACGACTTCCTCCCTCACCCGTACACACACACACACACACACACACACACCATCGGCGTGTACAATATTGGGAAAATACCAATCTGTCCCCCCCCGATAATATATCTAACTATATGACATATGATGTCCTCCTTTTATGAACCCTCGCTGTAAGTGGATCCGTCTCTTGTTATTTCCGATTTATTTTCAATTTAGGAAAAACAAGGAAAACCAAACTGTGTGACCACCCCCTCCCGATTGTACACTTGGTTGCGCCCGTAAACGCCTGTGTTGTATCGAGCTGTGTTTCCTCGTCGAGAGGTGTTTCCTCCAGTCCCGCCCCCGTCTGACATGGCCCGAAGGAAGCGCGTTCACAAAAAGCTCGCCCCCGAGCTGTTGTGCCCGTACCACAGAGGCCCTGTGGAGAGAGCTGAGGTTCAAAACTGACTCTTTTTTTTAGCGAGTTTCATCCGAAAATGTTGTATTGTAGAAGTGAAATCCAAGTGTCATGACTGTCTAGTTCATTTATAGGCTAAATATAAACCTTTATTTTATCATATTTGTCTTAAATCCAGCTCCATTACAGCAGGTAAAGCACATCCTGACAGCTTGGACTATTGCTGTCAGATACTGTTCCCCCTCTGTTCAATATGAAAGGAGGCTCACACATCTTTCAAATTCATACTCCTGACTTCTTTCCCCACAACAGATAAGTCCTGTGATTTTCAGGCTGATATCATTAAACACACACACACACACACACACACACACACACACAAAATCAGATAACAGCACTTGGTGTTTCCCCGGTCTGATTCATACAGCACACAGGTTTTTCTGTGTTGCTGCAGCACTCCACGTCATTTCCTTCCTGAGTTATGATATCGAGTTTCACACTTGTTTTAAAACAGACACATCTTTATTGTCCTAATAGCAATATGTGTTGTGTTATGCACTTCCCTTGATAATACAGGTTGACGGATGTTTTCCTTGTGCCAAGATGATCTGTTGATTTATCAGTAAGCCCAAACACAACACGCAGAGAAGCTTTAGCAGACACACGCCTGCAGCTACTCATTTACAGAGGCTGACTGTTACGCTACTGAAGGACGGTGGATTGTAAAATCAGTTAACGACACACCAGGATCAGGCCAAGGGCAGCCCGTACCACTTGTGTACAAACCCTGAGGCTACGTGACAGCCTCAGCAGCCAGCCTTAGATCACTCTGCTGATGATTCAACCTCCAGCTATTCACGACACAGCGCCGAGGTCAGAGGTCAGAGGTCAGGTCAGCTCTGTCAAAGGACGACGGGCAAACAGTGAGAACAGCTCTTTGTCTTGTATCAGCAGCGTGTGTTTGTCTGCACCCCGACACACCGTCACAGCGATCCATCCAACAGGATGTCTGATTACTTTGTAGGTTTTCTATAAATAAACAGAGAGAGAGGATAGTGCACAAACTACATGTTCCATACTGTCCATACAGGAAACACAACCTCCTTGGACGAAAACAACCTGAGAAACCATATTTAGAGATAAAGGAAGTTGTTGGTGGAAAAGGACGGTGTGAAACTAACACACACACTCACAAACCTTCATCCACCAGAAGACTGACTGTACAAAAAGAAACAGATCAGCATCATCAGTGTTCCTGTGCTGCCTAAAAGTGCTGCACATGTAATATGTTGATAGTTATCTTGATTTAAAGTTGTTAAATAGTCTTAAAGGATTCTTCCGCTCTAAAATGCAACATCAGACTCTTTTCCTCTTTTTAGATGAAGCAGAAACATGTCGTCTCATATTACAACTCGGGAACCATCTGAAGTCTTGGCTCAGCTTTATTAAAACTGGGAAGTCGGAGCGTCTCCGGCCACTGGTTCGGCTGATGTTGATCTGCCAGAAATCTCTGGAACGTCTTTTTTGGACACATCAGTCATATTGTTGCTTAATGAGAAACAGGTCTGACAAGTTGTCACGCCTCACGCCCGTCCCCCCACCTCCCCCCACTGCATCATGTTCACATTACCACAGCAGACAGAACATGCAGTACCCCTCCACCTCCTGTGATGCACCATGGTTCACACAGCCTGAACAGCAGCTCTGGTAGGTCTTCTGAGAGAAAGACAGCTGATAGACTGGAAAGGAAACACAGGACTGAGTGGGAGTTGAGTGATTGAGGTTGACCAAAGTTGAGACCCAGCTCACTGCCTGGGAGTTTGCTTGTGGTAAAAAAAAATGTGGGTGTCACCACAAGTAAACTCAACAGTTAACCAGTCTGGTTAAGTAACATACCTTAAACAAATGAGTACAGAGGTGGGACATAAAGACACCTGAAGTCCAACACACTTGGTATGATAGGGGTGTGTGTGTGTGTTTTTCCCACCTTGGCTTCTGTCATCTTCCACCACACTTAGCCTGCCAGGTGCCCGTCCACTGTCCATGTCCTGAGAAAGTCTCTCTCCTGAGAAAGAGAGAGACAGAGACATAGTCCTGTTTAAGTGTTTCCTGTGAAAACAGGCAGCAGGCGGTAGCGCTGAATGAACAATGTGCCTCTGTGTGCCAGGCCTCTCCAAGGATTCAAAACGTTTTTATCATAAATCATTTGGATTTTCAGCCAAACACTGCGGCTGAAGCTGTCCTGGTTCACACCCCGACAGATCAGCCTGTCTGGACCAACAGGAGAAGAGAAGGGAACCGGGAGTGGGACCGTCACCAGAGGAGCGGTTGCCGAGTTTGTGGCTGGTGGTCTCGCAGGCTTCGGTTTATGTTGGTGGATAAAATCCTGCAGAGAAAATGTGTCATCTGGACCTGGTGGTGAAGGACCCTCGACACAGGTGGAGATAATGTGTAAATGATGAGGGGCCTTCAAGGGTTCATGGCTAGATTCAGACTCCTACATATCAGGTCCTCATCAATTTCCTAAAAATTTCCTAAATTTCCTAAAACTCCAGATGTGGAAGACTTGAACAGATGAATTTCTTGTCTTACGTGATTTCTCATCGTATGAACTGGAATGAATTAATGTCAGTAAATCTGTATTTCATCCAAATATTTTCTGTGTTGTTTCCTAAGTGAAATGTATATTTTTTGTATGGTAGTGAACGCAGAGAGGAATAATGTATTGATCCCACTGGAATCGTACCATGAGTCACACATATGATGTTTCTCAGTTTAAAACATAATTTTTCAACTCAATAAAGTTGCAGCTTGTATCTAGTCTTGTGTTAAACATGGCCGCCAACTCGCCACAGAAAAAGGATCATAACCTTGTGTTTGTCACAGAGATTATTTTCGGTGATATTTCAAAATCCAATCCAAACATCTCACCAGCTTTTTGATGAGGGAACCAGGGCGATGCTAACTTCAGGGTTAGCCTACATACATCATCACTACACCACTCTATCCCTCGCAATAATACAGGATATTGCCCATGTTACAACGCTTCGCAGAGATATGCTAACCGGCTAGCCCTGGTCTGTCCCAGTCTAAAGCACATATGGGTTGTTTGATGAGGTCAGGCTGCTTCCTCACTCACCCTGCAGGATCAGGCTGAGAAAGCAGGCTAACCACATCTACCACAGCTTTTCCACCATCAGCACGCTGCAGAACTAGCATCAATAAAAAAATGTGATCCAAAAGCAGAGCGTTAAAAATAGACTTAAACATTGATTTAATGAGTCTTTCTCAAGGTGTGTGACAAACTGCAGACACAAAAAACACATCTACTGTAGATGAATATACAAAACGTTGCTTTGGTGTGTTTGATATCATCTGTGTGTCTGTATCAGTCCAACGAGTCACTCAAAGAGGAAACACGTTTTAAATTAGGGTAACAGCTGCCTGTTCGATCTCAGGGAGAAGGCAGGAGAGAAAGTTGTCCTCCTTTGTCTCACGCTACCGAAACAAACTTCCCCCGGGCCTGTTCAGTGAGTGTGTTGGGGTCATGTGATACGGTGTGTCACAGGAAGAGACAGGAAGTGTCTCAAGGAGTCGAAGGAGTGGAGGACTTCCTGTTGAAGGAGTGAACCCATTTCTCTCCTCCTGGAAGAAGCGCTGCTCTGACTGACTGAATGACTCTGTGCAACATTTATGAAGAGACTGGGCGAAGGGGGGGGGGGGGGGGGGGGGGAGGGGAGAGAGAACCCTTGATGTGATTGGTTGCATCAACAGTCTTGTTGACTTGTGTGTGAACACACTGGAAACTTCTACAGTCTCTCTCACACACACTGTGGGCAGAGGAGGAAACCTCTACATGCACATGGGCAAACCAGATGACCACCACATTTAGCTAAAGGCCACTAACACAGACAAGGCCAATCAGATATTACAACTTGGGAACAAGTCTGAAGTCCTGGCTCAGCATTGTTAAAACTGTTTACTCATATGCATCCACTGTTCTCAACACAATACAGGATCTGAATTCCTTCTTAATGTGTCCCTTGGCTCATTTGTCTCTGCAGTTGTTTTTGTGACGCACCTTTACATCAACGTTCATGTCTACTGTTAACACACTGCCTGAAGGGTAAGCCTGCAGTGTGTGTCCTCAGGGTTTGTACACAAGTGGTACAGGCTGCTCTTGGCCTGATCCTGAGGCTATGTGACATCCTCAGCAGCCAGCCTTAGATCACGCTGCTGATGATTCATACTCTAACAAAGAGTGCAACTCCTGTCATGCGGCTGATAATATATAGTAATATAAACACTTGCCGGTCCTCACAGCTGCAGTGAGTCGTGGCCTTTTGTGTTTGTGTGTCTGTTTAGCGGCCCTTTAGACGGCAACACCCTCCGGCTGCATTTGTGCTTGAGGGCACAGGGATGTAACATTCCTCACACAAACACTGCGTCTGTTTGTTCTGGTTTTTGTTTCCCACCTTGGCTTCTGTCGTCTTCCACCACACCCAGCCTGTCAGCAGGTGCCTGTCCGCCGCCCATGTCCATCAAGGGAGACTGGTTACACAAGATAAAGCAAAGAGCCATGCACAGTTTTTCCAGACAGGCATCCGTTACTTTTGATAAAAAACAGGTTTCCTCTTTGAACTGGGAGACTCGTTGGACTGATACAGACACACAGATTAAGATTAAGATTAAGATTATATTTATGTAAGCCACACGTTACAACAGCTGGAGAAACTCCTAAACACTCACAGCTTTTATTGTCCTGTTTAAAAGCGACTAATGGGACGCTAGTTAGTTACGTGTTTCCAGTAAAACAGGCAGCAGGCTGCAGTGTCGGATGTGCCTCACGGCAGAAACGCCGAGTCACCGATGCAGACTCTCTATGACAGTAAGTTTTCAGGGCAGAGGCAGACAAAGCAGACCTTTTTTGGGAATGGGAAACAGCTGCACCCTCCACCAGCAGAGCTTCCAGCCTCCTCATCAGCCCTCACTGCACCTTCTACATTGTGTTTCATGAACCCTCTCCTCACTAAACAATAGCCTTGTCCACTTTTCAGTTCCTCACCTCAGTTTACCCACAACTCCTTTCAAAATTGTCACCATGCATGGCAGCACTTTGTACTTTGTATATTGAAGACTTTCAGCAGTTCCTGCTTTCCTTTCAGCAGTTCCTGAATCTATAAAAAGGCTAAAATAAACATGTTTTCCAGATTAATTAAGGAGCAGTAAAGCTGTTGATGAATCCGTGGGCCTCAATGTCAAGTCTATTGTGCCACATGCACAGTGCTTACAGACACCCTGAGAGAGAATTGGTTTGGGAAAAACTTCAAGTTCAAGTTCAAGTTCGAGTCTTTAGGTCGTTTCATTCCAGAGTTATGATATCGAGTTTCACACTTGTTTTAAACAGACACATCTTTATTGTCCTAACAGCAATATGTGTTGTGTTCTGCACTTCCCTTGATAAAACAGTTAGACGGATGTTTTCCTTGAGCTAACATAATCTGATGTTTTATCAGTAAGACAAACACAACACGCAGAGAAAGGCCGAGGCTTTAGCAGACACACGCCTGCAGCTACTTGTTTACACAGTCTAAGTGTTACAAAAGCATTCCTCCTCTCAGATTTCCTTCCTGAAGGACGGTGGATTGTAAAATCAGTTAAACGACACCATAACCAGCATGAAACAGATGGAGTTGTCTTACAGCAGCTTGTGTTTGTGTGGGACGATGACTGAGGTGAACTCTACAAGTGGTTAACTAATGAACATAAACACATGCAGTGTTGTAAAGACTCATGAGCCGCCACAGATAGTTTCCACCTAAAATAAATCTGCAGTTTACACCCACGTCTGTCCAGACTCACATATAATACAGGCTGTGTAGTGATTCAGTTTTTACCCGTTGTTTGATATATTGAGTGTGACCAACAGATGTTAGGTGTTTGGCAGCCGAGAGGTTTGGAGGTTATTTTGCTGCATTATTGTTAAAAAGAACTTATTTTTAAATCACGTTTAATGAACCGGATACATCTGGTGCACTCCTTCTATGTTTTGTATGACAGACTTAAGAAAGTTGTATTTCTAGTCATAATAAAAATCCATTAGAGAGAAGCTGCACAGTTATGTCAGTGAGTCACAAAGTAAAATACTGTGAGATTTGATTTGGACAGTTTATTTATGTTTATCCTGAGAAAATAAACATTGATTGTATGATTCTTTAAAGCAGAATGACACCATTTATTTAAAATATATGTGTATTGAGCACGCAGGAAGTTCTACATTTACAAAAATATACCAAAAAAGTACAATGCTCGCTTTTTTTCCTTTTTTTTTTGTTTTTGTCAGAAACCCCAACCACTGTGGTCCACATCAGCCTCAGGCAAGACACAAAACAGAGACAGAAACATAAAAAAGAAATAGAGAAAAAAAGGCACAATGTGAGAAGAGGTAGGGAAACATGGAGTTCAAACACTGAAGAAAATGTGCCCAAAACATCTAAATAAATTAATAGAAATGTATCAAGATAAATAAATGCAATTTGATGGCTCAAGATGGTGGTTGTTGTTAAAACAGCTGCTACAGGACAGCACTTTGTCCAGCAGGACCAACTTAGACCACCTGCTTCCAGTACAGTGAAGTGGCACTGGTTCAGGTATGTGGACGACACCTGGGTCAAAATCAGAGCAAGGGAAGTGGAAGCATTCACAGAACATATAACACATAACAAAGTTCACACGGGAAGATGTCAGAGGAGACAGTCTTAGCAACCCACATGAAGGCCGGTTGGACCAACGACCCACAAGTGGCCCTAACGACTCTGTCAGGACACTCCCACACAGTTTAAAAGCCTGCAACTCCTCTCCAGCTAGTTAGACCTGAAGGAGCCTCTTGGATGAGAGGAGACACGTCTTCAAGGAACTGACACAAGTCCAGTTGCCTACAGTACAGCACCTAGATTTAACAAAAGCAAAGAAAACAATACAAAGATGACATAGTCCATGAGAAGGTGAACAAAGCAGAGAAGGCGGTTGAGAACAGAGTTTGTTTGTGGTGTTGAAGAGGTGTGTTCTCAGGGATTTCTTGGAGGTGGAGATCGAGGCTGAGTCTCTGATGAGGACCTGATATGTAGGAGTCTGAATCTAGCCATGAACCCTTGAAGGCCCATTATCATCTTCAGAACCAGCAGGGTTCTCCACTTTTACAAGACTCATTATCTCCACATGTGCCGAGCGTCCTTCACCACCGGGTCCAGATGACACATTTGGTCTGCGGGATTTTATCCACCAACATAAACCGAAGCCTGCGAGACCACCAGCCACAAACACGGCAACCGCTCCTCCGGTGACGGTCCAGATCCCGGTTCCCTTCTCTTCTCCAGGCGGGCGCTGCGAACAAAACAGAGGAATCATTGCAGCTATGAAACAGGAACAGCTACGACGCACCTACAACACATTTAATCTGCCGTCTTGTGAAACCCACATGCCTGATGTCCTATCAAAAGGTTACTAGTTGCAGATACTGATGGTACAATGTGAGAAGAGATTTGATCTGGAGACAAACTTTTTATTTTTTTTATTGATTTTGTTTCCTGAGTCATTATAGGTTCAGCAAAAATCATAAATGTGACATAAAAAGTCGAAATTCAGATACAAAAGTCAAAAATTATTAGATAAAATGTCAACTTTAAACTCACATTTATGACTTTTTACCTAATAATTTACCTTATGTGTGTGTGTGTGTGTGTGTGTGTGTGTGTATGTATACACACATATATATATATATATATAGGCTATGTTTTCAAACGTTTTCGGCAGAAATGGCTCTAATAAATGAGATTTAGCTGAGCATGTTTTGTACTACGTGTGTCTTTCATCAGCTGCATGAGAGTTCAGTGTTGCAGGTTTATATCGTTTTAATAAAGGAGGCTTACAGGTGTGGCGGTGGTCTGATCCGGGTCTGGGACCTTCATCCTCCAGGCAGAGAGACTTCTTTTCTTCCCATCTCTTTCTTCCACATATGCAAAGTAATCACCCTGGTCCTCCGGCTTCACCTGCAGGGTCGGAGTCAGCTCTCCAGTTGACCTCCAGTCAGAGCGCAGAGCGAGTCTCTCCTCATAGCCTGTCCCGTATGTGATGTCCCCGGAGGACAGGTCCACCTCACAAACTGTCTCACTGTTTCTGACCAGCTTGAACGTCCCATGCGCTCCTGAGGTGACATAGAGGAACGAGAAGCTGACAGATCCACCTGACCTCACTGACACTGCAGAGGCTCCGACAACGTCCAGCTGGGTCGGTGTCTCCTCACAGGTTAACTCGTACAGCCCGTTGTCATTGAAGTTTGTGCTCTTCAAGGCGACCGACCCGTTTGGGTCGATCCTGTCCTTGTAGCCCGGACCCGGGGTCCAAACACCACCTTCCCATCGAGCCACCAGATCAGGACGCGAAGAGTCCAGCCGGTGCCGCAGCTCGGCTCCCTGTTTCTGGCATCTTGCAGTCGCAGTGAACTCAAAAGAGTCTCCGAGAATCACAAAGACACCCGAAATATTTGAGCTGACGCCGAACAGACAGAGAAGTTGAAGGAGTGAACCCATTTCTCTGCTCCTGGAAGAAGCGCAGCTCTGACTGGCTGAACTGACTCTGTGCAGCATTTATGAGACTGGGACTGGGCGAAAGGCGGGGGGGGGATCCCTTGCTGTGATTGGTTATCAAGCCGTCGCCTCACACCAGGCGTCAGGTTTCTCACTGCGTAAACCTCTTCCGCCGTGTGTTAGACCACGATCAGTGATTCATCTGCCGAGCAGAGATCTTTCTAATCTCTTTGGCGCCCCCTGTCACGCTCACCGCACAGTTTGAAGCGTTAATGCAGAGTTAACATGTGAAACCATCAATGATGACATGATGTGAGAAGTGATTCAGAGCCACTCCAAGGTGGGTTCGGTTGGTTTGGTTCTCGTTTTGGATCACAAGTAGGATCCGATGCTCCACTTTGGCTCAGCGTGTTTATCAGAATCACATTTTACAATTTAAAGTAGTGCAGTTTTTCCCCTTGATTTATTTTGAAAATAGACATTTTACAGAGTGCAGCTTTTACAGACTGTCACTTCGACCTTCATCACCATTCATCATCTCCTCTAAGGAATTATCACTCGACCAGGTGTCCCTCCTCTCTAAGGGTCTGTCATCTGTCCCCACCAGTGGTTTGAAAGTGGACGTGGGTGTTTTTAGACGGATCGAGGACACTGTTTCCAGAACCACCTCCACCCCCCGCAGCCCGCGGAGGCTCCGACATGATGCAGGCAGACAAACATGTTCAGTTAAAGAGGTGCTGCAGGTATTTTAACAAACATGTAGGATTTGATTTGGGACCAAATATGAGTTTTAATCTTGAGTTTGTTTTTAAGAAGTCACGTCGTGTGTCTGAACGTCCTGAGAGAGAACGGACCCGAACTTTGTTTCCATCTTATTTAATATTCACATGAAGTCTCGCAGCTTTTCAGTTTTTCACACTTCGTTACTTTGATTTAATTTAAGACGATCAGATGTTTCTAATAAGAAGCGGGTTCATTAGAAACATCACATGATAATAAAGTGTTACTTTCAAAATGCAATATATTACATATGATCAGTTAACTTAATTTTAAAGTAATATATAACGTTACAATATCACTAACAACACTAACACACTTTTTTGGATGAGTCACCAACATTTTAACAACACACACGCAACACAAACACGTGACTCCGTCGCTTCCTCTGCGGCCGTGAAGGCCTCACTGATGAAGAGAGAGGGCCGGAGCACAGCGAGCTGTCTGATGACTGCTCGTTACATCAGGTAATCTGAGTACTTTATTGTTACGTTAGTCCTGAACCAACACGCTCCTGACACCGCGTGTGATTATTGACTATTGACGTGTCATGTTCTGATCAGACTGCAGATTAACAGACAGCAGCTCTGCAGCCAGACGGTAATTCTGTGACGTAATATAGCCTATTACTTTAACATGAAGTTAATTAGTAATATGATATATATTGCATTTTGAACGCCGGTTAATAAGACAGTGGGTTCATTGCAATCATTAGGCCTACATGTGATCGGCTTAATGTTCTCTTAAAAATTGTGAAAAGTGTGAAAAATGAAAAGCTGTGTAACCTGTGCAAATATTTAAATGTACATTAAATACAATAAAATGTATATTTTCAAAAAGGTGCACTCATTTTATTTAAAAAATGTGATTTTTTCAAAGTGATGCGTCAAATCCAAACACACTCAGGTCAGTAAACCGAGAAGCAAAACAACTCAGACACACCCTTCGCGCTTCAGCAAGTGAACACAATGACAACATTGTTTACATGGTTTTGTTGTTTTTTGGGCACAACTTCCAGTTCAAGTTCAAGTCTTTAGGTCTTTTCGTGGCAGAGTTATCGTGTCCAGATTCACCCTTGTTTCACACAGACACATCTTTATTGTCCTTATGTTGATAATGTTTGTTAGTTTCCACCTATATTGAATCAGCAGCAGTTTACACCCACGTCTGACCAGACTCATATATAACACAGGTTGTGTAGTGATTCAGTTTTTTGGAGGTTATTTTGCTGCATTATTGTTAAATAGACCTTATTTTTAAATCATGTTTAATGAAGCGGATACATTTGGTGCATTTGTTCTGTGTTTTGTATGACAGACTTCAGAAAGTTTATTTCTAGTCATAACAAAGATCCATCAGAGCTGCACAGTTATGTCAGTGAGTCACAAAGTAAAATACTGTGAGATTTGATTTGGACAGTTTATTTATGTTTATCCTGAGAAAATAAACACTGATTGTTTGATTCTTTAAAGCAGAATGACACCATTTATTTAAAATATATTTTTATTGAGCAGCACTGGAAGTTGTGCATTTACAAAAACATACCAAAAAGTACAATGTTCACTTTTTTCACTTTTTTTTGTTGTCAGAAACCCCTGTGGTCCACATCAGCCTCAGGCAAGACACAAAACAGAGACAGGAAATATATTTAAAAAAACAAAAACAAATTAAAAATAGAGAAAAGAGGCACAATGTAAGCAACATAAGTGTGAAAATGTATTTAGTTGTTTAGTTTGAAATAAACACATTTGCAGTTTTTTTTAATTCCATCAACATTCATTGTATCATTTCTGTTACTTACTATTTATAAGGTTTTGTTAATTACTGGTCGGTTGTGCTCCGCTAATTATGAGGTGCATGAAAACATGAACAAAATTAAAAAGCACATTTTTAAAATCAGACCGCTTTTATTAGTAAAGAAGTTTGTTTACATGTTATAGAAAGCGAACAGTGGACCGTGAAGCTCAGCGGCTGTGTGTGTGTGTGTGTGTGTGTGTGTGTGTGTTTAAATATTTCAAATGTGGGACTGACTCTGGGCTACAAACTACTCCGCTCAATGGGCCCCTCCATTAGCTACGTGACTGGGATCTCCCCTCAGAGGGTCCAACTGTGTACCATCTGTGCGGGGTCTTGCACCTCCAGATCTGCGGGACTTCCCAACACTAACCCTCCACAAAGTGCAGAAGATAACTGCGGCAATGAAGAGCAGCACATTGAAGATTATGCTGACGATGAATCCAGGTCCAACCTTCTCCTCGGCCGGTCTCTGTGTCGGCTACAGAGGGAGGAAGAGACACACAAGGAGTTTAGTTAAATGCAGACTATTAAACTATTTATTACTATTGTTAATGAAATATACTTTTGTTTCAAATGTCCGAAATAAAAATACATTTGCATTTAATTCAAATTCAAAAACAGGGAAACTGTGCTGTCTTTTTTCTCTCCTGTAGAGTGACACAACCGGTACTGTAGGCCCAAACTGTGTAATGACGGTACCAGCAGCGAGCCTCCAGCAGCAGAGAACCACATGTGCGTCTCTACATCAACATGCGTAATTACGCACAAGGAACAGATGATAGGACCCCTGACTCGTTTCTTTTGGAGAGTTTATAACAGCTTTTAGTGTTTCTGATTAAATGAGCCGCCATATTTGTTGTTTCAGTGAAATACTGCTTTAACGGGAAGGTTTAAAATAACTGAAAGCAGCCTCAGGCCAGCTTTAACGACATGACAGGACAAAAATCTGCATGGACATGCAGAGAGGTGACTCACCTGTTGGGAAGTGCAGTCGAGGGGACCGAGGCTCCTCTTGGTCACCGTCACCTTCACGGCAGCAGGAGTTCCTCTAGTTTTCTGTCCGTTTCCATCCACCATGTAACAAACGTAGTTCCCCCCGTCCTCCAGCTGAGCCCCCTTCACAGTCAGCGACATGTCTCCAGTCAGGGACCAGTCAGGTGACATCGACAGCCTCCCCTCGGGCTGTCTGGAGGAGAGGTCCTGCTCCAGCAACAGCTCCCTGTTCCTCTCCCATCGTGCGCTCACACCCCGGAGGCCATCCGTGGAGAAGTGGCAGGGAATCCTGAAGTTTCCCCCCTCAGGCACACTCACCGTATAGGGAAATATGACTGTCAGCTGGACTGTTGTGATAGGCTGACCTTTGCAAGTGAACTCATAGAACGCATCATCGTTGAAGGTCACCCCGGTTAGGTTGACGGAGGAGCTGGAGACGTGATGAATCCGTTGCGCGTAGTTTTCATCCGGCTTCCACACACCGCCGACAAGTGCTGCAACATCCCGAGAGCTGCCGTCTGTCCTCTGCACACGGACCAGCTTCACGTCGCCGCCTTCGCAGCTCCCATTCACCGTTAACTGCACAGAGTCTGCCAAGTTTACAACTTCTCCAAAAACAAGCTCGACAGAGAAGAGAACAGAGAAGAGAAGGAGCTGTGGCTTGGCCATGGTCAGCCTGACAGTGAGAATGGTCTCGTCTCCCGCACGGAGGGTTAGAGAGAGAGAGACTGGAGAGCAGCGTGGGTGCAGCCGGGTCTATAACACAAACCTCCGCCCCAATGACTATACACGCCCCCCTCCTGCTGTGTCATGAAAAGACTTCAAGGGGAAAACTTCGCCATAAATGCATCCACAACACCAAACATGTTTGTTTGTGAAAATACAGAACTGAGGCAAGGATGGGAATCGGTAATGTTTTCTATCACAGTGTACATTCATTCAAGTACTGTATTTGAGTATACGTTTGAGTTTCTTGTACTCTACTTGAGTATTTCCATTTTGTGAAACTTTCTACTTCACATCTCACAGGCAAAATATTGTGTTTTAACTCCACTGTTACCTGCCATCTTTAGTTTTTTCCCTCCCCTTCATGTAAACTATGTGTCTCCAGATGTGCTGATTTGTAATGTTTTGTAATGCCTACATATTTGAACAATCTTGAACAACTTAGGAAAACGAGTCAAAACTTTATGAGCGTCTCACTCTCAAACACTAAATACTGACTTGATCTGCGACAGTGTCTCACAAATGACTTATTACACGTGTTTAAAGACTGTTTCCCTGAAGGGAATTAAAGAAAAACACAAGTAGCTTACCATTGGAGTCCCTAAGAATTTGTCAGAAACAGAGTTTCTCAAAGTTTATACAGTTTCTTCTGACTCAACAACTCACAAAACTGAGCGATTTTTAAAGGGAGTCTGGTGAATTTCTCTCCCTCTTCATCGCCTCGCTTGTGTTGACTGTAGTTGATGTCGCTGCTTTGACCTATAATATGTTGGTGTTCAAGTATGCTGTCTGCTGGAGTGCAACACCTTCTCAAATTGTTGTAAACGATTTGCAAAAAATAATACGTGTAATCCAAACAACATGAAACAAACTGTGTCCGACTTCCTGCGTGTTAATCATTTAAGTCAAGATAATCTGATTGATTGCCAAAGAAAGAGAGCTACGGCACGGAACATAATTAAGTCATCCAAGGAGAATGTGTGGAGACAAGTCTGCAGAGAAGTTGAACTTAATGACATTTGGCCACTGTTTATGGTCTACGGTTTATGAAATGTCGCATGTTTCCTTGTTTGCGGTATTTTGATTCTTTCAGTTGGAGTTTATGTTGAACTGCATGCAGACTTGTCCCCGGCAGCAATCAGTGCAACGAGCCACAGGCGGTGGCGAGCGCAGGGGATATGTTCCTTTTAAGCAGCAGGAAAGCAGCTTGAACAATTTTAGTTTGCCTACTTACCACAGAGAAGTAGGCAACACAGTCTTTCTTGTTTGATGGGACCTTCCCCCAGGATTCTCCACAGAGACAAAGGCTTTTGAAGTGCAAGGTGAGACGGGTCCTCAAGCTCAATTCATGGACTTAACCTGAGTTTACATGAGGGGCTTATACATTATATTGATCTTTAATTTTTATTATTGTAAGAAATGCCTGAATTTGTGTCTTTGGTTATACAGATTTGTTTTGTTGTATAACTGAGTTTTCTATCCAGACAGAGGTGGCATACATTATTGGTGCCTTCATGTGCTACGGTATTTATGGTAAATACCAAAAGACGACGTGAAACGTGCACATGAACACCCTCTCATGTGGTATTTTCCACTGGGCAACTTGAGATGAGATAACCTTTCACCTTTTCAACATGGCGGCGAGCAACGGAAGATTCGTGAATGGTAAGCAATGTACACTACTAAACGTGTTTTGCTACTGTTAGTGGATAGTTTTTGCTCCATTGACAATTGTAATATGATGCGTTAACACTCGGTGTCAGTTTTTAAAATACCGTTATGGTTTGGTTTTACCTCCCCAGCGCAGATGCTAACGAGCCTGAATCTGTGTCCACCATCTTTATTTTCTCTGTACAACAACAAAAGCACATGAACACAACGCACTGGTAAATACCAGATCACAAGTGGAAAATACCATCTGTACCATAGCACATGAAGGCAGCATAAATATATCATGTATAGTAAGTATAAGTAGGCTAAGTAAATTATATTAAGTATGTATACTAATAAATATAAATGTATATATGTATAAATATTACGTGAAACTAACCATGGCACTGGCATTATTACCTCACATGGCAAGCCAACATAATTAAGTATAATTAGCCTATTCCATCTCATTAGGCTGTCAATTTAATTGACTTTATTTCATTTATTTAGTTTAAGGTAAAACATTTTGGATGCTGCCGCTCTTTGGGCTCTAAACTCGACGGCGCAAGTGTCATTTTGGCATGACGCAGGTGTATTTCCTAGTTTGACACCGACGCAGTTGTCATTTTCTCCCTCTGCGCCACTATGAACTCGTGTAAGTCAGTATTCATTTGAGTTTCTTGTATTTTACTTGAGTTTTTCCATTTTGTGAAACTTTCTACTTCACATCTCAGAGGCAAAAGATTATACTTTCACTCCCCTAAAAGTTTCCTTGTGTTCAAAAAAACAGCCTGTTTTCAGGTTTTGTGATGATATATTTTCCAGCTAATCCAAAAGGCTTTTTTCAGACACTTAATTCAAGAAGTAGGAGAATTTTCTCAAATCACAAACACATACTGTACAACTCATGACATCACAGCACCAGCATCCCCATCTATAATCCATAACCTCCTCAAGGAAGAAGATATAAAGCGTTTAAAACCTGTAAAACCCTCAAATCCAAGTTTAATCACCAGCGCTCACTGGTGTGTCAGATATCACTGTCACATTCTGCCATCTAGTGGCCACTCATGAGACTGCTTTAATCCATCTGTGTGTTTTCTTAAGACTTTGTTATTGCAGAAGCCTTTTCACACATTCATGACAGAGACACAAACTGTATTTGTACATCTTAAAGGGACACTACACCGATTTTTACACATACAACTCCAGTCTTTGCAAACAGCTGCACACAACCTTCTGTGTCTCTGGAGAGAGCTTTCTACAAAGTGTGAGGCATTAAGGATCCTGAGTTGCATTATGGGAAATGTAGGATCCAGTGTTGTCACAGCTTGACCACGTACAAGGACCCAAAAGTCTGGATATCTATTTAGGCCTCAACAGCCTAAAAATGTGCAGTGTCCCTTTAGTGACTTAAGTGGACTGTGTAAAAAATCTAAATCAAGCTTGGCTCATATTGTACACGGGCAAAAGAAGGTCAATGTCAAATCAAAAGCAGACTGTACTCACCACTCACTGTTTGTATTAACTTGAGTGTGCAGGATAGTTTTTATGTAATCATTAGGGTTAGAACAGGGGACCACAAAATTGACCATGATGCACTGCTGTTGATCAAACTGTCCAATAGTTGCTTTATAAAATGAGCTCAACTAAAGAGAGTAATTAGTCAATGAAGATCTTTCTCTTCTGATTGAAATTCACCAAAAACTATGTAGTGCTCCTTTTAATATGTGGATGAACTGTTCCTTTAAACATCTACAGCAGCAGTAAAATTTATCTATCCATCTATACACGCACATAGTTGTAGACTTGTATGTATTTTGTTCTGTTTAACTAAATATTTGATTATTTGAACAACAGTGTAGGAAACAAGTTAAATCTTTATGAAAGTCTGTTTTTTTGGCTGATATTCAAATCCTCCTCTCTCAAAGACTAAATACTGACTTCATCTGCGTCAGTGTCTCACAAATGACTGATCACAAGCGTTTAAAGACTGTTTCCCTGAAGGGAATTTAAGAAAAACACCAGCAGCTTACCGTTGGAGACCCTGAAGTTAAAACCAGACATTGTTTGTTATTGTTATGTTTCGTTATTTATTATTTACTTATCTCATAATCTAAGGTTGTAAACGTTGTCTATGTAAATATCTATGAACATGATCATAATGTGCCTTTTCTGACTGTCGATGTGAAATGTTCAATAAAGTTGGTTTAAAAAAAAAGGAAGAACAAAAAAGAAGAAAAGAACAAAGCTCACCTAAACCGAAACTAATCTCTCACTCAGCTGTCGGACGTGATCGTGTCAGGAAGCTGTGACACCGTCTCTTTAAAGTTCAGACAATCGATTGATTGTTCTTTTCATTAATTTATTTTTTTCATTTTCATTTAAACCGGATTCTTCGTATTGTTTCTTTTGTTTTTGCTTCTTTTCCACCATGTGTCGGAGTCTGTTCCTGCCCGCCGTGCTGCTGCTGCTGCTGCTGCTGTGTCTCTGTGCAGGTGAGAGGTTTGATTTGTTCACACCTGAGCGCTTCACTTCACCTTGATAAGGGTGAGAAATGAGTTACGTCATTATAAAACTTAGTATAATTATAAAATTAATTGAAAGGAATTGTAGTATCTTTGGTTGCAGTTGCACAATAACGGAAAGAGAACACGGAAGTAAAGTAGTTGAGGTTGAGTGCAGGGGCGATTCCTTACATGGGCAGGGCTGAGGTGATGGGTCCACCTCTCAGTGCTCCCTAGTGATGCAGGTGATTCATCTGATGCAATTAGAAAAGTCAATCACATCATGAATGTGCTTCCAAATAAAGCACATTACATTTTTTCTGTCCTGCCACTGCACTCCTGGGCTGGTATTTGTCTGGGTGGGTGAGCTGACAGTGCAGAGTGTAGGATCCAGTACATTGCATGATAAGATGTTGGTGTGTTTAATGCTTTACATCGGGGCGCTGAGGGGCTAACGTAAGCCGAATTTACAAGAAGGCACCAAAATTAAGAATGAGTCAAAACAGAGTTTCTTTAAGTTTTAATAAAGTTTCTTCTGACTCATCAACTTGCAAAATTGAGCGATTTTTAAAGGGAGTTTGGTGAATATCTCTCCCTCTTCATCTCCTGGCTGGTGTTGACTGTCGTTGATGTAGCTGCTTTGTCATAATATGTTGGTGTTGATGTATGCTGTCTTCTCGAGTGCAAAACATTCTCAAATTGTTGTAAATTATTTGCTAATAATAATACGTGTAATCCAAAACATGACACAAACTGTGTCTGACTTCCCGCGCCCCTGGTTTTGCCGGTATTTGGTCATAATCAAAATGTAATTGCAGTGTTAGAGTACAATAAACCAGCTTTTTAGAGGACAGTAACATAACAAACAAATCACCAGAATAAGTGTTTGCTAAGTATGTTTCTTCAAAACCAAAAATATGTTAAAACTTTGTTTATTTATGTGCCAACTCTGCCTTTGTTCAGGTTCAAAGCTGTGCCAATGCTATGCTTGGGTTCAGGCACAAAAACCACTTGGTTAGGGTCAGGAAACACTATGGCTCGGCTTAAAATAGACTTCCTATTTTGGTCGCCACAGAAACAGCTAGAAATGTCCCATGTTCCCCTAAAAAAAAAAACCCAGTTACGTCACTACAAAAAGAGCCAGTGATGGTGGAGATGATCCACGTGCCCATGAAAAATGTCCGCCTTTGGTCGCAGTAAAAACGGCCTCCCCAGGTCTCCTCAAAGAAAATTGTTCAGTCAACACAAAGACCTTGCCTTGTGGCTTTTAATAACGTGACTTCACTGGTAATTTCAATGTTTTATAAAGCTTCAGTATGAACAGGATGATATGAGATCAGTCACATATCCTCTGGGACTGAGGAAACAAAAAAAGGAGATTTTAAAGATAATGAAAATTGTCATCCCAGTGGATCATGTGTGGTTTTTAACAGGAAAAGACTAAAGATACATACCTTGTATACTTTTACTAAAATCCTAACTGTAAATAGGAGGAAAAGTGCTTTCACCGACTTTCTCTGGACTGAAATAAGTCTTTATATCAGAATACATGACAGTAAAAATGCAAATGAAAATAGAGGAGAAGTCAGAGAATTATTCAGGATTCATCCTCTGGGCATCATGATAGTTATAATCTTCTACACGGGTTGCACAATGTAGGGAGGGGCTCGTTCAGTTTCGTGAGTCATGTTAGTCATCTGAAGGTAAGGAGGAGTTAATACTCTGAAACATGATCCTGCAGATTTCGTTCTTTGGCTGCAGTGGAGGAGTCTTTTGGCCACTTGATGATTTCAAACAGCTGCCTGCTGCGTCTTGTCCAAACACTGATTAGAGCAAAAAGCCAATAATGTCTTCAGTCCATTGCTCAAATAATAATAATAATAATAATGATAATGATAATAATACATTTATTTTATACAGTGCTTTTCAAGATACTCAGACACTTAACAGGTTAAAAAGCAGAACAGAAACTCTTATAACTTCCTTTTTTTTCTCTCTGACTTACGTTTGCTCCCACTGAAGACGCAAATCTTCAAAAGTGCCTCACAAATATGTGCTTTCACTTACAAATGGCTCAGTAACTTCCTCATACAACTACAGTCTAAACAAGGGTTACTAAAACAGGAGTAAAAAATGCTGTTATTGAGGATTAATAAGCTTTTGACTTGGGTTAAACTCCTGTAACTGAATGTCAAAGTTGACTTATTTTTTTAAAGACAAGTGAGTTGTGTTTGGTCTATGATAGAAATGGATCACCAGTGAACCTTCCTCTTCCTGGGTGACTGCAGGATGACAAAATCCTATAGTGGTTGTGAGGTTTCTGGGGAACCAATGTCAACGCCAGTGATTTCATTATTATTTTCAATTTTTAAATCGTAAATCTATCGAAATGAGGTACAGTTTTTCGATGCACTGTGTAGTTTTGCGGAAGAACCTACAAATCGAGACCCAATAGTCCAACAATGGCGTCGCCATCAGTGCGGAAACTGAAGGTGAAAAACTGAATCGAATTGTAGCCTTGAAATTGAAGGACAAATTAATAACCGAGGCGTTTGAAGAGTGTTAAAGTTTCACCAAAGCTGCCATATTTGAGAAGTTGGGCGTGAGAGCATGTTGGAATAAGATGTATCAGGCTTTGGCAACACAGGAGAGACTTGTTTGTAGATTAATTCATTGTTGGTTTTGGTCTTTTTAAAAATACACCAGGAACACCATGTTTTGTGTTTTTGCTAGGAGAAGCCTCGAGGAAAAGTGCTTCAGTGAAGATCCGGGCCCTTGCTGGCGAAACAGTCGTTCTGCCCTGCCACACCAACGGCGGTGACCTCCCGCTAATCGAATGGTCCAAGGAAGGTCTGGCTCCAAAAAACATCGTCCTCCTGTACCGAGAGGGCCGTGACGTCCACGCCGAGAAGAATCCGCTCTTTCATTACAGAACGAGCCTCACCATGGACGGACTGAAAAATGGAAACATCTCGTTGAGGATTTCTGGCGTGCTGCTGTCCGACGCGGGGAAGTACACATGCAGGACGATCCAGAATAAAGTACAGAAGGACGTCACAATAGAGCTTGTTGTGGGTATGTCCAATCAAATTGATTATTGTTATTATTATTTCTTATTTTTCTCAGTTAGTTGTTGTGTATCAGTGTTTCCCAAATGACTAAGATGTCATCCTTGAATGTCCTATATCATCTACAACCCAAAGATATTCAGTTTGCTGTCACAGAGGAAAGAAACCAGAAAATATTCACATTTACGAAGCTGGAATAATTTTTATTCGATGTTGAAGCTTAAACCAGCAGCAGGAAAGTAAATAAGCATTCCCAAAAAGCCGAGCCATTGTTTCACCTTCCCTGAGACCTGTTTCAAAGGTCACACCTTGTATAATTCTTGTTTTTTAGATGCAGTTTCAGAGCCGAAGCTTTCAGCTGTTCCTGCTGTCGGTGGTGGAGTGACTCTGCAGTGTGAGGCCCACTGCTGGTCCTGGGAGCCTCAGATAACATTTCTTGACGATCTGGGAAACAGCATCAGTGCTGAAGAGCCAAGAACTCATCCAGATACCAGAGGATGTTTCACCGTCACCAGGAGAATGACTTTACAGACTTTCACCAACAGGTTCGACTTCAGTTTAATACTCAAGCGACGTTTATTAAGTTGTTGTTGTTTCTTTATTTACCTCACCCAAGGTTATGTTTTCATTTCAACATTGCTATCCCTCGAACGACTCTACTAGCTTGGCAGCACCTAGGTTGTTGGTTGAATCGAAAGCAAATTTCCAAAATAAGTTAACGATAAGAGTAAAATGTTAAAATTCTATATCTTTCTCCTTTAAAAAACGACCTAAACTAAATCTTTATCTCATGTCCCTTCATCACAGCATCACCTGCAGCGTTAACCAGCCTAAAATAAATCAGACGAGGGTTACAAAGATTTACATACCAGGTAAGATCGAGCTTCAACAATCCACTTTAAACAACTTAATAAACATTCATCCTGTTATTCAGTCAGCCACGATTAGTTTTGCTATAAAAATGTGCTAACAATTCCCTGTATTCTTCTTCAGTTGTTTGCTTTCATTGTCAGCAATTGTCATTATTTTCCAGGTTGTCCATATTTGACTTTTTCTTGTCAGATAAGACAGAAAGTTTGGTGATCAGTGTTTAACCCTGTTGAAGATTTTGATCTCATGACAGTTATTTGGTTTGGTGGCACTGGTAAAGCGAGCAGTGGAGGGCAGAAAACAACTACGAATAATCTGACAACAAACCAGTCGGGTTGTCTCTTTCTTACTTCTTCGAAATCTTTATTATCTTTTTCAGATGACTGCATGAGCTCCTGCACTCGAACTGCTGCCATCGCTGTTGCTGTTGCAATCCTAGTCCTTCTCATAATCCTATTTGCATGTGTAATCGTCACAAGCAAGATGTGTGGAATAACTGGTAAGTTGTTAACACTGGTTTATGTTGAGAGGTGATGAAAACTTCATCACCAGCTTCTTCCTCTAAAGACACAGATTTGTGTTTATTGCATCCTTTCAAATTGTGTTGAAACAATACTGTGAGTTCAGAAAGAGCAGTTTATGTGCACCACCAGGAGGCGCCAAAGATAGGCTTCACTGGTAACACAAGAGGAGAGATCAGCTCTGCTCGGGGAGGGAATCATCAGACAGAGTTTACTGAAACACTTCAACCAGTTTTGTTCCCAGTTTCCTGATACCTGAAGAAGCTTTAAGGTTTAACCGATGAACCTGGTGTTCAAGGTGGTTTGTCACACAGAACCATCTGGGAACTCCTTCGTAGAACTTTCATACTGGACTTAAATAAAATAATGCAGCATATCAGGAAACATTCGGTTAAAATCTGTTTTTACTTCTGTTCTGTTTGAGCCTTTATAGTACCAGAACTGAAAACATTTTTCTTTTCTTCACACAGTTGGGGGAGAAAAATTGCCACTGTCCAGACAATCATCAGACCAGAGTACAACAGACACCACTGAGCTTCTGAGGAAAATAGCTGAACTGGAGTCGGATCTTCATAAGAAAGAAGACATCGTCCGCAAACTAACTGAAGAACTGAATGACCTCATCTCTCATAGGAGTGCTGGCGTGTGCCAGCACGGCCAGGCTACGATTAACGACAGTCCTCCCAGATCCTCTCCAGTCGCCCCACAACCCGTTGATCTATGCTCCAACATTCCCGACAACGACAACCCAAAACCAGTGGCCTCAACCGGCAGCAAACGTCCAAAATCTGTCAGCTTTCGCCACAACCAAGACCCAAAACCTGCCGTCTCAAATCCAGCATCCAGCCCTCATAACCCCAGCAGCCCTTTTCTTCCCAAAGACACTGCTGCTGTGTCGCCCAGTTCTTCTTCAGGAACGTCTGTCAAGCGTACGACGAGCCTCCCCTCCACCAAGCCCCAACGTAGATCCAGCAATCGCTTCAGTCTTCTCGAAAATCTATCTGAAGATGAGGTATCGTTGTTGTGATTAGAACAGAGCAAAGATGGGATCATGTTTGTCAGAAATTTAAATTTGAGATGAACAACTCACGGCTGTCAGCTGGACAGAAATTTGGGTTGTGGCAAAAAAAAGATGGCCAATTGGATGTTTACAAAAAACATGGTACCCATAGTAACACGATGTGTTTTTGTCTCGAAGCAGAAAAGCACAACAATTAGGAATTAACAACCAAAATGTGCACATATGATTTTGACATTATGAATTTTGTGGTACTGGGTCGTACTTTAATCGGATAGTGAAATGTATCAGGCGTAAACATTTATGCCGTGTTTACTTTCTAAGCTAGGCTACTTCTTGATTTTTGGTGTGGAAGGCTTAACGTGAGCCAGGATAATGTAAAGTAAATTCATTGTTTTATTCCGCCTCTGTGCCGGCGTTAGCTTTAGTTTAGTTTAGCTTTAGTTTTAGTTTTCAGGTTGTGGGTCCGTCACATTTTCATGAACACAATATCTTAGAAATGCTTTGAGGGAATTTCTTCAAATTTGGCACACATTGAAGGATGAACTCATTAGAAGTTGGGGCTCAAAGCTCACTGTGACCACACAAAATGCATTTTTGACCATAACTTCATACGCCGATTGCAAAAATTTAACACAAATGTCTCAAAAGTGATGAAGTGAGTGTTGTGTGCCTGATGCGCGTCCTACACTAATAACTTCAAACAGAGATGATTTTTAATTTTGCCGAACATTGCCTGTGCTTCATACTTCTGTCGAGTGTAAACCCAAAAGTGAACACTGAGTTATTGACTTAATCCAGACCATGATCTTCTCCAAAACCTAACCGAGGAGTTTTATTGCCTTAATCTAACCAACTGCGACTGAAAAGAGGTCGCCCAGACACAAGTCCTGCACTTGTTCCGCTTGGCCAGCTTGATACAATAAATGTGTGGGTGAACATTTTAATACTGTATCATCTGAAGACCTTTCCAAAATTACTGAAAAACATGAAAGTCACAAAACTTACCGAACTGTGCACTGCAGTTTTAGGGCGTCCCGACATTTTATATCCAAAAGGGTCGAAGATCAACGTCACTGTGACACTTTTATGGTCATTGTTCAACACCATAACTCAGGAACAGCAACTTAACTGGTGCGCAGTTGCAAATACAGCTGAGAGGCCTTAATTAGTTTCAATTAGGGATTATTACAAATATGCAATTTTTTAAAAAGAAGCCAGTAGTCATACAGTGAGAAGAAAGAAATCATGTAGAGATATCAAAAGTGTAGACGCATCATTTTATAACTGCGTCAAACCATTTGGTGCTGAGAGATTTCTGACCAGCAACTCATAAGGGGATCAGAAGATATCTCAAAACCTTTGTATATATGTTTTTTGGGGGGTTGAACTGACCCTTTAAACCCAGCTGTCTATCGGCAAACAAGCCTTTTTTCTCCTTTATTTTAACTACTTTATCATTTCAGCATTTACACTTTGTTTAACCTGTTGCAATAAGCTTTACAAGCAGTGTTTTTTTTGTCATAATTACAGCCATCATGCTAATTACGTACCAAACGTTGTCTCTAATCAGTTGTTTTTTCCTCCTTTTGAGGTACATTTGTTTTTATGTAAAATACATCCTGGGGCAGGTAGTTACATGTTACAACTAACATTTATGTAAAACAGTAGTTTCTTAAAGTAGAGTATATCTTTGAGCCAGTAATCTACTTTTTACTCACTACCTATGCAGTTCATATGTTTGTTATTAATCTGCTGTAATCACAGGGCAGATAGCAATTTGAGAACGAGAGCCAGCTGCGAGCGACAATCTCTGGACGCACGTTTTACACCAAAGTCTAAGAAAGATAACAGTTACATGATGAAGAGATCTGCATTTTTGAAATCTTCAAGTTACACATACAGTGGTTGAGTGTGTAGTTAGTGAGCTAAAGTGAGCCATGTTACTCCTCATGTTTAACGTTCTTTTAACATTATTGTAATGACAGTAGCTTATTCTGTAGCTGATGGTCTGTTAAGTTTAAGCAGTTTAGCTAATATTCAATTTACCTGAGCCTTTTTATGGGAGTGATTGTACTTTTAATCGTAACACATGTTGGTTGTTGTTGTTCATGTCTGTACATATTCTGTCTGTCCGTTTCATAACCTATATTTCAAGATCTTTGCACATTTCTGCACATCTGTTACAGTACTTTATATACGGGTGAGGGTGATTAAAAGTGATTGCTCCGTAAAAGGGTTGCAACTGTATGAGATCTTCAAGGTACAATCAGTTTCACGGTATTACACAACTGTTATTATTATCAACAAAGAGCCTCAAAGGAATGAAAACGGAAGGTTTTTTTGGGTTGAACAAATGCTGATATAAAATGGAAATATGATTTAATATATATTCTTAAAAACACTAATATGGTAGGATTAAAAACAAATGTATACGGTATGGAAACCATAAATTTTTATACCATGATATACCTTGAAACTGATTACAGCTGCAACTCTACTGTTAAGTTTAAAATGGTGTCAGTAAGATATTTGAATAAACTAAAGATATTTCAATAACAAAGAGCTTTTATTCGTGTGTTTGACGTAAGGTTTTGGCATCAACAGAGAACTGAGTAACATGACAACTTGAACTGTAATGAAATTGCACAACAAGTTCTGACTATAGTTGCTGTTTTTACCAGTTTGAGCCTTCAGAGGTCCTCATCTCCTGATATTTTATTTTTTGGTATCACCTCCCTATGAATTGTGTGCAGTACAAAAGCACAGCGTTTCTTTCATTTCAAGAAAATGTCTGGACATAATTCAGACAGCTCTTATATTTCCCAACAGATAAGTATTACATAGTTTCCAGAAGACGGGTGATTCTAGGTAGTGGATAAAAAAACGGTTTGTGAAGCATTTTTCACTTGTCTGAAAAATAATTCTCTGAATTTACATCGGATCTGAAAATGTTGTTTCATTTCTTTAAAATTCAGCTATATATTGTTCCTCCATGCAGCCTCAGCATAATCTTCACTTCCATGGCTATTCTGAGAAGTGTTATTAGTTTTAACTGTTTTGTCCTTTATTCAGACTTTAATTCCAAATTTACCCTTAAAGTCAGAATTTTGAAGAAAAATGTCTTATCAGTCCTAATTGTGAAAAGTAAGTTCAAACTTTATAAAATAAAATGATTTAAAAATGCACTACTTTGGTTCTGAGTGGAAGTATAGAGTGGCAGAAAATGGAAATACTAGTACCTCAAAAGTGTCTTAATGTATTAATAATTAATTCTGTCACTGGTTATTCTCATCTTTGACACTTATATTTTTATTTTTACTGAAAAGTGGGTCATCATGTGAAAGAGGAACAAGAGGATTCTGTGAAAGCTGCTTTCCAGAAATGCGCAATATTTAAACTTTAACTGGCTTGGGTGACAATTACAGAATTTAAACTCCATGTCTGCATTGACCGTTCTTAAAGTAACATTATACAACCTTTTTCTATACAACAACTTGAAGTAACTTGTATGAAAATTATGTATTTCATTACCACACTATCATAGCATAACAAAGTTTCTACAGCCATGCACGACCTTCTTCTCTTCAAACAGTCCATTCATTTAGAAAAAAACATAAAATGATCATCTGTTGACATTGTGTCCACTTGCTCTGCTGTCAAGGATAATCTCCACTGTTCTTCACTTACATCTTGAACAACTACCTCACTGACATACTGTAACCTCACAGATCCCACATTTGTATATTTCTTCTTTATATATACAGTATTTCTTCAAAATGTCCCATTAAAACTGATTATACAGTTAAATTTTATATTCATAGCTGCAGATTTATGATGGGTCATTTTTCTCCATCAGCTTCTTTCTTTCTGGCCAATGAAGGTTCATCGACAGCAAACACATCACTGATGGTAAGAGCACACCCACTGTCATTGCAGTAAATGAATATCAGACTTCCTCCAAAGGCTCAGTTGAAATTCGAGGAGACAGTCTGGTTTCTACCACTGTGAATCGAATCGATTTTCGGTAGACCTGAGGGGCGGTAAGTTTCTTTTGTAATTACTTTTTGAAAATTAATTTTCTGCTTCATATTAGTTATTTTTGTGAATACAAACATGCATTAAAGCAAAACTTCACTGCTGCCACTGAGCATGTAAATTACAACTAACCCAACTGTTGATTTGCTTTTTGCATCTCTAAGTTTTATTAACACGCATATTCTGATATTTACCAACAGATATATTTTAACAGATAGAAGATAACCTGATGAAGGTCTAAGCACAGAAACGTTGTTGTCATTAAACTTAATTGCAAGTGAAGTGGACAGTTCTTCGGCTTTCTCCTCGATCTGGAGGTGTGCAAAAGCTGTAGTATGTATGTTATAACAGATGAAAGAAAACTTTTAGAGAACTTTTACAACATTTTATGTAAATATTGTGCATATTTGCAGTAACACACACACACACACAGACACACACACACACACATATTCATGGTGAAACTTTTTTTTTTAAATTCACCTTGTTTAATCTTATAGCTGTACTCCCAATACTTTTTAAGTTATGATTTTTAAAGTTTGGCCCCTCGGAGCTAAATGTCAACATTTTAGTGATTCTGTGTATGAGACTTCTGAACCTCATCACTCGCTTTTTCTTCTTCTGGATTGGGTTGAAATTTTTCCTGAACATCTAAAAGAACCTAAGGAACCTTTGTACCATGTTTTCATTTAAATAGTTGTTGCTGAGTGGTTACAGTGACACAGTGACCCAATGAAGAACCAGAATGACCAGTGTGTGTGTGTGTGTGTGTGTGTGTGTGTGCGGGCAGTAATTTGGACACAAATTAAACTGATCACACAATTTCAATCTCATGTATTTAAAAAAATAATATATAGGAATGTTAATACTTTAAGATAAAGCATTAGTTCACAAACACAGAAGTAATTTAAGAATTATGGGCAATTGTAAAAAAAAAAAGAGTTTTGACTTATTTTTCTCAGAATTCTGACTTTAATTCCAAATGTACCCTTAAAGTCAGATTTTTGAGGAAAAGTCATAATTCTGCGAAAATGTCAGAATGTTTAAGAAAAAGACACGATTCTGGTTACAGTAAAATAGTGGTTACATTTTTAGTAACTATTGAACTTTGATATCGAGACATTTAGACCTAAAGTTTGAACAATCCGTTTTAAAATCCAGGAACTGATAAGGCTCCTGGATGAGTGGAGACAAGTCTTCAACTCACATCCAGTCAGTAACTTTGACTTGAGATGCAACAGTCAACTTTTCACTGTGGTTCAAACTAAATGAAATCAAATGGAAATGCAACCTCCTGATATGTACGAATTTTGCATTAAAGGTCTAAAAACAGCTAGACTTTTGTTATATATTATGTTGATTTGTGTGCTTACATTATCCCAAATGTTTCCAACAATGTAGGTAACTCAAGCCAACGTGTTTCATTAGGTTGTCTGTCGCCACTTCCTGGATAGTGAGGAAGGAAGCCGGTGAGCGAGACTAAACTTAAGGTGAATAACAAAGTAGGAGCCCTTGCTCCACCTTCACAACAAAACACTCAACAGATGTCTTTTGTTTTGTTTTGATAGAGAGCCTCCGCGTGAAATAAGTTACATATTGTATATTTCACTGTAATATTTGCTAATTCTTCTTAATCTCTCCTCTGACCTAATAACAGTGTTTGACGATGGCACTACTGAAGATGTGGTGCCTCCTGCCCTTTGCCGCCCTCCTCCTTCTATCCATCATTCCCACAACAGCTGAAGTGGTGGGGTCGATGTCGGACTGTGAAGGGTTTCTTCTTCAGGAAACTCCACCACGTGTTCCGGGAATCTTGGAGGGGGGGAATATCCTGGACCAGAAAAGATACAAACCCATTTGCCAGACTTTGAATAACTTCAGAAGTTTTGTGACGCTCTACGACACCACGAACAGGATCCCAGTGTTTTCTGCTTCCAAATACAAAGGAAGCCAGGGCAAGAGACCCCGACCAATCTGGAAGATAGAACCACAGGTAGGCTTGTTTTGTTTTTTGTTTTTAACCTACTTTATAACTGACTTGTCTGCATCAGCAACTTGGCTTTCCCATTATTACATCTTAAGGCTGTAATCTGCTGTAATCAATTACATCTTAAGGCTGTAATTTGTCTGATGCCATGAAGGCATCAGACAAAGTAAGGCACTATACCTACCAGGCTGGGGAATGTGACTACAAAAATAATTCCCAACACCTAGATAAAGGGCATTTATTTCCAAGCTCTTATGGACATGCGGTAAATGATCAGAAATCTACATTTACCCTGACCAACATTGTTCCACAAAAACACATATTCATTAACAGAAGCTGGAATTGATATGACAATGATTTTTGGCATCAACAGATTACTGAGTAACATGACAACTTGAACTGTAATGAAATTGTTCAACAAGTTCTGACTATAGTTGCTGTTTTTACCAGTTTGAGCCTTCAGAGGTCCTCATCTCCTGATATTTTCTTTTTTGGTGTCACCTCCCTATGAATTGTGTGCAGTACAAAAACACAGTGCTTCTTTAATTTCAAGAAAATATCTGGACATAATTCAGACAGCTCTTACATTTCCCAACAGATCACTATTACATAGTTTCCAGAAGACAGGGGTGATTCTAGGTAGTGGATGAAAAAACTGTTCGTGAACCTTTTTTACATTGGATCTGACCTTGGGGAATATAGTTTCATTTCTTTAAAATGTAGATATTTGTTGCTCCTGTGACTCCATGCAGCCTCAGCATAATCTTTCATTTCCATGGCTATTCTGTTATTAGTCTGACTTTATTTGCAGAATTTTGAGAAAAATGTAAAAAAGTAATAGGGTATAAGTTCAAACTTTTTTAAAAAAGTACAAAAATGCACTACTTTGGTTCTAAAGTAGCAGAAAATGTAATTACTAGTACCTCCAAAGTGTCTTAAAGTATTAATAATTAATTCTGTCACTGGTTATTCTCATCTTTGACACTTACATTTTAATTTTTACTGCAAATGTAATGTAATTTTGAACCAAAACTTAACCTGAGCACAAAGCACATTCTTAGCCTCAGCCTGCCTTGCTAACATTATTCTGCCAATTAGGTTTGAGTTTTTCACAGTGTTGTACTATTATTATGGATGGCACAGTAAACAATTTTACACAGATTCAATTCGACACTTGCATATTACCTTGATATTTGTTGCACACAACTGTCTCTGCCAATTTTGTCATGTACAGCCACATTTCTAACTAGAAAGCATTTAAAAGAAGGTGAATGTTCAGCCATATTTTGAAACGATTTGAACTAAATTGCTACTAAAAAAAACATACAATGATCATCTGTTGACATTGTGTCAAGGTCTCTTCTTCTCTTCACTTATACACACTGACTTGTCTGTATCAGTAACTTGGCTTTCACATTATTACAGCTTAATAACATCTGTGGCAAGAAGAACATGAAGGCATCAGACAAAGTAAGGCGCTACATCTACCAGGCTGGGGAATGTGACTACAAAAATAATGCCCAACACCTCGATAAAGGGCATTTATTTCCAAGCTCTTATGGACATACGGTAAATGATCAGAAATCTACATTTACCCTGACCAACATTGTTCCACAAAAACACACGTTTAATAACAGAAGCTGGAAAAACATGGAGAAGTGCATCAAATGCATTCTGGATGACTACTGCATCAACAACAATGGTCAGGTGGAAGGCTTTTTAGTAATTGGAGCACAGCCAGGCAGCAACACCCTCAACAATAGGGTTAATATTCCCTCCATGCTTTGGTCAGCTTTCTGCTGCTACAGTCGCAGTAAGGGATGGCTAGCAAGTGCCCACTGGGGCCAGAACATTCCAGATGGTGATGAATATCTGCAGACGAAGACCTTGGACGAACTCCATAAGAAACTGACAACCCCAAGCTCAGTATTTGAAGTGTTTCCTGGGACACAATGTCCTCTACACACCACCGTCACTCAGTTTTACCCAGAAGTTAATTCTAAGTCTAAGTGTAGAAAATGCAATTGTCCACCACTCATTTCAACTACCTCTGCTGCTCCAACAACCGCCTCAACCCTTCCCGTCTCAACAACTGCACCTTTCAGTACCACATCTGCCCCACCTAGTTCCACATCTGTCCTACTTTCCACCACATCTGGCCCTCTAAGTACCACATCTTCCCCAGTCAGTACCACATCTCCGCCTTTAACCCCCACATCTGCCTCTGTCAGTACCACATCTGTACCACTTTCCACCACATCTTCCCCAGTCAGTACCACATCTGCACCTGTTAGTGCCACATCTGCTCCTTTTACTACAATATCCGCCCCTGTCAGTATCACATCTGCTCCTTTTACTACCACATCTGCCCCTGTTAGTACCACATCTTCTCCTTTTACTACCACTTCTGCCCCTGTTTCTACTACATCTGTCAGTGTCGGTACCACATCTGTGCCTTTTACCACCACATCTGCCTCTGTCAGTACCACATCTGTCCCTGTCAGTACCACATCTGTCCCACTTTCCACCACATCTGTCCCTGTCAGTACCACATCTGTCCAACTTTCCACGGCATCTGCCCCTGTCAGCACCACATCTGTCCCTGTCAGTACCACATCTGTCCCACTTTCCGCCACATCTGCCCCTGTCAGTACCACATCTGCTCCTTTTACTACCACATCTTCCCCTTTTACTACCACATCTGCCCCTGTTAGTGCCACATCTGCTCCTTTTTCTACCACATCTGCCTCTGTTAGTACCACATCTGTCCCACTTTCCACCACATCTGCCCCTGTCAGTACCACATCTGCCCCTTTCAGTACCACTTCTGCTCCTTTTACCACGACATTTGCCTCTGTCAGTATCACATCAGCCCCTTACAGTACCAAATCTACTATTTTTACTACCACATCTTCTCCCTTTATTAACACATATGCCCCTGTTAGTACCACATCTGCCCCTGTCAGTACCACATCAGCCCCTTTCAGTACCAAATCTATTTCTTTTACTACCATATCTTCTCCTTTTACTACCACTTCTGCCTCTGTTTCTACCTCATCTGTCCCTGTTAGTACCACATCTTCCCCAGTCAGTACCACATCTGTGCCTTTTACGACCACATCTGCCCCTGTTAGTACCACATCTGCTCCTTTTTCGACCACATCTGTCCCTGTTAGTACAACATCTGCCTCTGTCAGTACCACATCTGTCCCACTTTCCACCACACCTCCCCCTGTCAGTGCCACATCTGCCCCTTTCAGTACCACATCTGCTCCTTTTACTACCACATCTGCCTCTGTTAGTACCACATCTTCCCCAGTCAGTACCACATCTGCACCTATTAGTACCACATCTGCTCCTTTTACTACCACATCTGCCCCTGTCAGTACCACATCTGTCCCACTTTCCACCACATCTGCCCCTGTCAGTACCACATCTGCTCCTTTTACTACCACATCTGCCTCTGTTAGTACCACATCTTCCCCAGTCAGTACCACATCTGCGCCTTTTACCACCACATCTGCCTTTGTCAATACCACATCTGTCCCACTTTCCACCACATTTGCCCCTTCCAGTACCACATCTGCACCTGTTAGTGCCACATCTGCTCCTTTTACAACAATATCTGCCCCTGTGAGTACCACATCTGCTCCTTTTACTTACACATCTGCCCCTGTCAGTACCGCATCTTCTCCTTTTACTACCTCATCTGTCCCTGTTAGTACCACATCTTCCCCAGTCAGTACCACATCTGTGCCTTTTACTACCACATCCGCCCCTGTTAGTACAACTTCTGCCCCTGTTAGTACAACATCTGCCTCTGTCAGTACCACATCTGTCCCACTTTCCACCACATCTGCGCCTTTCAGTACCACACCTCCCCCTGTTAGTACCACATCTGCTCCTTTTTCTACCACACCTGCCGCTGTCAGTACCACATCTGCTCCTTTTACTACCACATCTTCTCCTTTTACTACCACATCTGCCCCTGTTAGTACAACATCTGTCCCACTTTCAACCACATCTGCCCCTTTTCCTACCACATCTGCCCCTTCCAGTACCACATCTGCACCTATTAGTACCACATCTGCTCCTTTTACTACCACATCTGCCCCTGTCAGTACCACATCTGTCCCACTTTCCACCACATCTGCCCCTGTCAGTACCACATCTGCTCCTTTTACTACCACATCTGCCTCTGTTAGTACCACATCTTCCCCAGTCAGTACCACATCTGCACCTATTAGTACCACATCTGCTCCTTTTACTACCACATCTGCCCCTGTCAGTACCACATCTGTCCCACTTTCCACCACATCTGCCCCTGTCAGTACCACATCTGCTCCTTTTACTACCACATCTGCCTCTGTTAGTACCACATCTTCCCCAGTCAGTACCACATCTGCGCCTTTTACCACCACATCTGCCTTTGTCAATACCACATCTGTCCCACTTTCCACCACATTTGCCCCTTCCAGTACCACATCTGCACCTGTTAGTGCCACATCTGCTCCTTTTACAACAATATCTGCCCCTGTGAGTACCACATCTGCTCCTTTTACTTACACATCTGCCCCTGTCAGTACTGCATCTTCTCCTTTTACTACCTCATCTGTCCCTGTTAGTACCACATCTTCCCCAGTCAGTACCACATCTGTGCCTTTTACTACCACATCCGCCCCTGTTAGTACAACTTCTGCCCCTGTTAGTACAACATCTGCCTCTGTCAGTACCACATCTGTCCCACTTTCCACCACATCTGCGCCTTTCAGTACCACACCTCCCCCTGTTAGTGCCACATCTGCTCCTTTTTCTACCACACCTGCCACTGTCAGTACCACATCTGCTCCTTTTACTACCACATCTGCCCCTGTCAGTACCACATCTGCCTCTCTCAGTACCACATCTGCTCTTTTTACTACCAAATCTGCCTCTGTCAGTACCACGTCCGTCCCACTTTCCACCACATCTGCCCCTGTCAGTACCACATTTGTCCCTGTTAGTACCACATTTGCTCCTTTTTCTACCACATCTGTACCTGTCCATACCACATCAGCCCCTTTCAGTACCAAATCTACTCCTTTTACTACCGTATCTTCTCCTTTTACTACCACATCTGCCCCTGTTAGTACCACATCTGCCTCTGTCAGTACCACATCTGTCCCACTTTCCATCACAATTGCCCCTTTCAGTACCACACCTACTCCCTTTACTACCACATCTGCCCCTGTTAGTATAACATCTGCCCCTTTAAGTACAACATCTGTCCCTGTCAGTACCTCTTCTGGCCCTGTTAGTACCACATCTTCCCCAGTCAGAACCACATCTGTGCCTTTTACTAACACATCTGCCCCTGTTAGTACCACATCTGCCCCTGTTAGTACAACATCTGCCCCTGTTAGTACCACACCTGCCCCTGTAAGTACCACATCTACTACTTTTACTACCACATCTGCCTCTGTCAGTACCACATCTGCCCCTGTTACTACCACACCTGTCCCACTTTCCATCACATTTGCCCCTTTCAGTACCACACCTACTACTTTTACTACCACATCTGCTCCTTTTTCTACCACATCTGACTCTGTCAGTATCACATCTGCCCCTGTTAGTGCCACATCTGCACATGTAAGTACCACATCGGTTCCTTTTACTACCACATCTGCGCCTGTCAGTACCACATCTGCTCCTTTTACTACCACATCTGCTCCTTTTACTACCACATCTGCTTCTGTCAGTTCCACATCAGCCCCTTTCAGTACCACATCTACTCCTTTTACTACTACATCTGCCCCTTTCAGTACCCCATCTTCTCCTTTTACTACCACATCTGCCCCTGTCAGTACCCCATCTTCTCCTTTTAGTACCACATCTGCCCCTGTCAGTACCACGTCTGTCCCACTTTACACCACATCTGCCCCTGTCAGTACCACATCAGCCCCTTACACTACCACATCTACTCTTTTTACTACCACATCTTCTCCCTTTACTACCACATTTGCCCCTGTTAGTACCACATCTACCCCTGTCAGTACCACATCAGCCCCCTTCAGTACCAAATCTATTTCTTTTTCTACCACATCTTCTCCTTTTACTACCACTTCTACCCCTGTTTCTACCTCATCTGTCCCTGTTAGTACCACATCTTCCCCAGTCAGTACCACATCTGTGCCTTTTACTACCACATCTGCCCCTGTTAGTACAACTTCTGCCCATGTTAGTACAAAATCTGCCTTTGTCAGTACCACATCTGTCCCACTTTCCACCACATCTGCCCCTTTCAGTACCACTACTCCCCCTGTTAGTACCACATCTGCTCCTTTTTCTACCACACCTGCCACTGTCAGTACCACATCTGCTCCTTTTACTACCACATCTGCCTCTGTCAGTACCACATCAGCCCCTTTCAGTACCACATCTGCCCCTGTCAGTACCACGTCTGTTCCACTTTCCACCACAACTGCCCCCGTCAGTACCACATCTGCCTCTGGCAGTATCACATCTGCCCCTGTTAGTACATCTGCCTCTGTCAGTACCACATCTGTCCCACTTTCCATCACATTTGCCCCTTTCAGTACCACACCTACTCCCTTTACTACCACATCTGCCCCTGTTATTATAACATCTGCCCCTTTAAGTACAACATCTGTCCCTGTCAGTACCTCTTCTGGCCCTGTTAGTACCACATCTTCTCCAGTCAGAACCACATCTGTGCCTTTTACTAACACATCTGCCCCTGTTAGTACCACATCTGCCCCTGTTAGTACAACATCTGCCCCTGTTAGTACCACACCTGCCCCTGTAAGTACCACATCTACTACTTTTACTACCACATCTGCCTCTGTCAGTACCACATCTGCCCCTGTTACTACCACACCTGTCCCACTTTCCATCACATTTGCCCCTTTCAGTACCACACCTACTACTTTTACTACCACATCTGCTCCTTTTTCTACCACATCTGACTCTGTCAGTATCACATCTGCCCCTGTTAGTGCCACATCTGCACATGTAAGTACCACATCGGTTCCTTTTACTACCACATCTGCGCCTGTCAGTACCACATCTGCTCCTTTTACTACCACATCTGCTCCTTTTACTACCACATCTGCTTCTGTCAGTTCCACATCAGCCCCTTTCAGTACCACATCTACTCCTTTTACTACTACATCTGCCCCTTTCAGTACCCCATCTTCTCCTTTTACTACCACATCTGCCCCTGTCAGTACCCCATCTTCTCCTTTTAGTACCACATCTGCCCCTGTCAGTACCACGTCTGTCCCACTTTACACCACATCTGCCCCTGTCAGTACCACATCAGCCCCTTACACTACCACATCTACTCTTTTTACTACCACATCTTCTCCCTTTACTACCACATTTGCCCCTGTTAGTACCACATCTACCCCTGTCAGTACCACATCAGCCCCCTTCAGTACCAAATCTATTTCTTTTTCTACCACATCTTCTCCTTTTACTACCACTTCTACCCCTGTTTCTACCTCATCTGTCCCTGTTAGTACCACATCTTCCCCAGTCAGTACCACATCTGTGCCTTTTACTACCACATCTGCCCCTGTTAGTACAACTTCTGCCCATGTTAGTACAAAATCTGCCTTTGTCAGTACCACATCTGTCCCACTTTCCACCACATCTGCCCCTTTCAGTACCACTACTCCCCCTGTTAGTACCACATCTGCTCCTTTTTCTACCACACCTGCCACTGTCAGTACCACATCTGCTCCTTTTACTACCACATCTGCCTCTGTCAGTACCACATCAGCCCCTTTCAGTACCACATCTGCCCCTGTCAGTACCACGTCTGTTCCACTTTCCACCACAACTGCCCCCGTCAGTACCACATCTGCCTCTGGCAGTATCACATCTGCCCCTGTTAGTACATCTGCCTCTGTCAGTACCACATCTGTCCCACTTTCCATCACATTTGCCCCTTTCAGTACCACACCTACTCCCTTTACTACCACATCTGCCCCTGTTATTATAACATCTGCCCCTTTAAGTACAACATCTGTCCCTGTCAGTACCTCTTCTGGCCCTGTTAGTACCACATCTTCTCCAGTCAGAACCACATCTGTGCCTTTTACTAACACATCTGCCCCTGTTAGTACCACATCTGCCCCTGTTAGTACAACATCTGCCCCTGTTAGTACCACACCTGCCCCTGTAAGTACCACATCTGCTACTTTTACTACCACATCTGCCTCTGTCAGTACCACATCTGCACCTGTTGCTACCACATCTGTCCCACTTTCCATCACATTTGCCCCTTTCAGTACCACACCTGCTACTTTTACTACAACATCTGCTCCTTTTTCTACCACATCTGACTCTGTCAGTATCACATCTGCCCCTGTTAGTGCCACATCTGCACATGTCAGTACCACATCTGCTCCTTTTACTACCACATCTGCTTCTGTCAGTTCCACATCAGCGCCTTTCAGTACCACATCTACTCCTTTTACTACCACATCTGCCCCTTTCAGTACCCCATCTTCTCCTTTTACTACCACATCTGCCCCTGTCAGTACCCCATCTTCTCCTTTTACTACCACATCTGCCCCTTTCAGTGCCCCATCTTCTCCTTTTACTACCACATCTGCCACTTTTAGCACCACTGCTGTCCCTGTTAGTACCACATTTTACTCTGTCAGTACCACATCTGACCCACTTTCCACCACATCTGCCCCTGTTAGTACCACATCAGCCCCTTACACTACCCCATCTACTCTTTTTACTACCACATCTTCTCCCTTTACTACCACATTCGCCCCTGTTAGTACCACATCTACCCCTGTCAGTACCACATCAGTCCCCTTCAGTACCAAATCTATTTCTTTTACTACCACATCTTCTCCTTTTACTACCACTTCTACTCCTGTTTCTACCTCAACTGTCCCTGTTAGTACCACATCTTCCCCAGTCAGTACCACATCTGTGCCCTTTACAACCACATCTGCCCCTGTTAGTACAACTTCTGCCCCTGTTAGTACAACATCTGCCTCTGTCAGTACCACATCTGTCCCACTTTCCACCACATCTGCCCCTTTCAGTACCACACCTCCCCCTGTTGGTACCACATCTGCTTCTTTTTCTACCACACCTGCCACTGTCAGTACCACATCTGCTCCTTTTACTACCACATCTGCTCCTTTTACTACCACATCTGCCTCTGTCAGTACCACATTAGCCCCTTTCAGTACCACATCTACTCCTTTTACTACCACATCTGCCCCTGTTAGTTCAACATCTGCTCCTTTTACTTCAACATCTGCCCCTGTCAGTACCACGTCTGTTCCACTTTCCACCACAACTGCCCCTGTCAGTACCACATCTGCCTCTGTCAGTATCACATCTGCCCCTGTTAGTACCACATCTGTCCCACTTTCCATCACATTTGCCCCTTTCAGTACCACACCTACTGCCTTTACTACCACATCTGCCCCTGTTAGTATAACATCTGCCCCTGTCAGTACCTCTTCTGGCCCTGTTAGTACCACATCTTCCCCAGTCAGAACCACATCTGTGCCTTTTACTAACACATCTGCCCCTGTTAGTACCACATCTGCCCCTGTTAGTACAACATCTGCCCCTGTTAGTACCACACCTGCCCCTGTAAGTACCACATCTACTACTTTTACTACCACATCTGCCTCTGTCAGTACCACATCTGCCCCTGTTACTACCACACCTGTCCCACTTTCCATCACATTTGCCCCTTTCAGTACCACACCTGCTACTTTTACTACCACATCTGCTCCTTTTTCTACCACATCTGACTCTGTCAGTATCACATCTGCCCCTGTTAGTGCCACATCTGCACATGTAAGTACCACATCGGTTCCTTTTACTACCACATCTGCGCCTGTCAGTACCACATCTGCTCCTTTTACTACCACATCTGCTCCTTTTACTACCACATCTGCTTCTGTCAGTTCCACATCAGCCCCTTTCAGTACCACATCTACTCCTTTTACTACTACATCTGCCCCTTTCAGTACCCCATCTTCTCCTTTTACTACCACATCTGCCCCTGTCAGTACCCCATCTTCTCCTTTTAGTACCACATCTGCCCCTGTCAGTACCACGTCTGTCCCACTTTACACCACATCTGCCCCTGTCAGTACCACATCAGCCCCTTACACTACCACATCTACTCTTTTTACTACCACATCTTCTCCCTTTACTACCACATTTGCCCCTGTTAGTACCACATCTACCCCTGTCAGTACCACATCAGCCCCCTTCAGTACCAAATCTATTTCTTTTTCTACCACATCTTCTCCTTTTACTACCACTTCTACCCCTGTTTCTACCTCATCTGTCCCTGTTAGTACCACATCTTCCCCAGTCAGTACCACATCTGTGCCTTTTACTACCACATCTGCCCCTGTTAGTACAACTTCTGCCCATGTTAGTACAAAATCTGCCTTTGTCAGTACCACATCTGTCCCACTTTCCACCACATCTGCCCCTTTCAGTACCACTACTCCCCCTGTTAGTACCACATCTGCTCCTTTTTCTACCACACCTGCCACTGTCAGTACCACATCTGCTCCTTTTACTACCACATCTGCCTCTGTCAGTACCACATCAGCCCCTTTCAGTACCACATCTGCCCCTGTCAGTACCACGTCTGTTCCACTTTCCACCACAACTGCCCCCGTCAGTACCACATCTGCCTCTGGCAGTATCACATCTGCCCCTGTTAGTACATCTGCCTCTGTCAGTACCACATCTGTCCCACTTTCCATCACATTTGCCCCTTTCAGTACCACACCTACTCCCTTTACTACCACATCTGCCCCTGTTATTATAACATCTGCCCCTTTAAGTACAACATCTGTCCCTGTCAGTACCTCTTCTGGCCCTGTTAGTACCACATCTTCTCCAGTCAGAACCACATCTGTGCCTTTTACTAAGACATCTGCCCCTGTTAGTACCACATCTGCCCCTGTTAGTACAACATCTGCCCCTGTTAGTACCACACCTGCCCCTGTAAGTACCACATCTGCTACTTTTACTACCACATCTGCCTCTGTCAGTACCACATCTGCACCTGTTGCTACCACATCTGTCCCACTTTCCATCACATTTGCCCCTTTCAGTACCACACCTGCTACTTTTACTACAACATCTGCTCCTTTTTCTACCACATCTGACTCTGTCAGTATCACATCTGCCCCTGTTAGTGCCACATCTGCACATGTAAGTACCACATCTGTTCCTTTTACTACCACATCTGCGCCTGTCAGTACCACATCTGCTCCTTTTACTACCACATCTGCTTCTGTCAGTTCCACATCAGCGCCTTTCAGTACCACATCTACTCCTTTTACTACCACATCTGCCCCTTTCAGTACCCCATCTTCTCCTTTTACTACCACATCTGCCCCTGTCAGTACCCCATCTTCTCCTTTTACTACCACATCTGCCCCTTTCAGTGCCCCATCTTCTCCTTTTACTACCACATCTGCCACTTTTAGCACCACTGCTGTCCCTGTTAGTACCACATTTTACTCTGTCAGTACCACATCTGACCCACTTTCCACCACATCTGCCCCTGTTAGTACCACATCAGCCCCTTACACTACCCCATCTACTCTTTTTACTACCACATCTTCTCCCTTTACTACCACATTCGCCCCTGTTAGTACCACATCTACCCCTGTCAGTACCACATCAGTCCCCTTCAGTACCAAATCTATTTCTTTTACTACCACATCTTCTCCTTTTACTACCACTTCTACTCCTGTTTCTACCTCAACTGTCCCTGTTAGTACCACATCTTCCCCAGTCAGTACCACATCTGTGCCCTTTACAACCACATCTGCCCCTGTTAGTACAACTTCTGCCCCTGTTAGTACAACATCTGCCTCTGTCAGTACCACATCTGTCCCACTTTCCACCACATCTGCCCCTTTCAGTACCACACCTCCCCCTGTTGGTACCACATCTGCTCCTTTTTCTACCACACCTGCCACTGTCAGTACCACATCTGCTCCTTTTACTACCACATCTGCTCCTTTTACTACCACATCTGCCTCTGTCAGTACCACATCAGCCCCTTTCAGTACCACATCTACTCCTTTTACTACCACATCTGCCCCTGTTAGTTCAACATCTGCTCCTTTTACTTCAACATCTGCCCCTGTCAGTACCACGTCTGTTCCACTTTCCACCACAACTGCCCCTGTCAGTACCACATCTGCCTCTGTCAGTATCACATCTGCCCCTGTTAGTACAACATCTGCCTCTGTCAGTACCACATCTGTCCCACTTTCCATCACATTTGCCCCTTTCAGTACCACACCTACTGCCTTTACTACCACATCTGCCCCTGTTAGTACAACATCTGTCCCTGTCAGTACCTCTTCTGGCCCTGTTAGTACCAAATCTTCCCCAGTCAGAACCACATCTGTGCCTTTTACTAACACATCTGCCCCTGTTAGTACCACATCTGCCCCTGTTAGTACAACATCTGCCTCTGTCAGTACCACATCTGTCCCAGTTTCCATCACATTTGCCCCTTTCAGTACCACACCTGCCCCTGTAAGTACCACATCTGCTACTTTTACTACCACATCTGCCTCTGTCAGTACCACATCTGCCCCTGTTACTACCACATCTGTCCCACTTTCCATCACATTTGCCCCTTTCAGTACCACACCTGCTACTTTTACTACGACATCTGCTCCTTTTTCTACCACATCTGACTCTGTCAGTATCACATCTGCCCCTGTTAGTGCCACATCTGCACATGTAAGTACCACATCTGTTCCTTTTACTACCACATCTGCGCCTGTCAGTACCACATCTGCTCCTTTTACTTCCACACCTGCCCCTGTTTCTACCACATCTGTCCCTGTTAGTACCACATCTGTCCCACTTTCCACCACATCTGCCCCTGTCAGTACCACATCTGCCCATGTCAGTACCACATCTGCTCCTTTTACTCCCACATATGCCTCTGTCATTATCACATCTGCCCATGTTAGTACATCTGCCCCTGTTAGTACCACATCCTCTCCTTTTACTACCACTTCTGCCCCTGTTTCTACCTCATCTGTCCCTGTCAGTACCACTTCCGTCCCTGTTAGTACCACATCTTCCCCAGTCAGAACCACATCTGTGCCTTCTTCTCCTTATAGTACCACATCTGCCCCTGTCAGTACCCGATCTTCTCCTTTTACTACCACATCTGCCCCTTTCAGTACCCCATCTTCTCCTTTTAGTACCACATCTGCCCCTGTTAGCACCATTTCTGTCCCTGTTAGTACAACATCTGCCCCTGTTGGTACAACATCTGCCTCTGCCAGTACCACATCTGTCCCAGTTTCCATCACATTTGCCCCTTTCAGTACCACACCTGCCCCTGTAAGTACCACATCTGCTACTTTTACTACCACATCTGCCTCTGTCAGTAACACATCTGCTCCTTTTAGTACCACATCTGCCCCTGTCAGTAACCCATCTTCTCCTTTTACTACCACATCTGCCCCTTTCAGTACCCCAACTTCTCCTTTTAGTACCACATCTGCCCCTCTCAGTACCCCATCTTCTCCTTTTACTACCACATCTGCCCCTTTCAGTACCCCATCTTCTCCTTTTAGTACCACATCTGCCCCTGTTAGCACCACATCTTCCCCAGTCAGCACCACATCTGACCCACTTTCCACCACATCTACCCCTTTCAGTACCACACCTGCCCCTTTCAGTACCACACCTCCCCCTGTCAGTACCACATCTGCCACTGTCAGTACCACATCTGTTCCTTTTACTATCATATCCGTTCCTTTTACTACCACATCTGCCCCTGTTAGTTCAACATCTGCCCCTGTTAGTACAACATCTGCCCCTATCAGTACCCCATCTGCCCCTGTCAGTACCACATCTGTGCCTTTTACTACCACATTTTCCCCTATTAGTACAACATCTGCCGCTGTTAGTACAACATCGGCCCCTGTCAGTGCCACACCTGCCCCTGTCAGTACCACATCTGCTCCTTTTAGTACCACATCTGCTACTTTTACTGCCACATCTGCCTCTGTCAGTAACACATCTGCTCCTTTTAGTACCACATCTGCCCCTGTCAGTACCCCATCTTCTCCTTTTACTACCCCATCTTCTCCTTTTAGTACCACATCTGCCCCTTTCAGTACCCCATCTTCTCCTTTTACTACCACATCTGCCCTTTTCAGTGCCACATCTTCTCCTTTTAGTACCACATCTGCCCCTGTTAGCACCACTTCTGTCCCTGTTAGTACCACATCTTCCTCTGCCAGTACCACATCTGTGCCTTTTACTACCACATCTGCCCCTATTAGTACAACATCTGCCCCTTTCAGTACCACACCTGCCCCTGTCAGTACCACATCTGCTACCTTTACTACCAGATCTGCCTTTGTCAGTACCACATCTGCTCCTTTTACTACAACACCTGCCCCTGTCAGTACCACATCTGCAACTTTTAGTACCACATCTGCGTCTGTCAGTACCACATCTGCTCCTTTTAGTACCACATCTGCCCCTTTCAGTACCCCCTCTTCTCCTGTCACTACCACATCTGCCCCTGTCAGTACCCCATCTTCTCCTTTTAGTACCACATCTGCCCCTGTCAGTACCCCATCTTCTCCTTTTCGTACCACATCTGCCCCTGTTAGCACCACTTCTGTCCCTGTTAGTACCACATCTTCCTCTGTCAGTACCACATCTGTGCCTTTTACTACCACATCTGCCCCTATTAGTACAACATCTGCCCCTGTTAGTACAACATCTGCCCCTTTCAGTACCACACCTGCCCCTGTCAGTACCACATCTGCTACTTTTACTACCAGATCTGCCTTTGTCAGTACCACATCTGCTCCTTTTACTACATCTGCCCCAGTCAGTACCACGTCTGTCCCACTTTCCACCACATCTGCACCTGTCAGTACCACATCTGCCCATGTCAGTACCACATCTGTGCCTTTTACTACCACATCTGCTCCTTTTAGTACCCCAACTTCTCCTTTTAGTACCACATCTGCCCCTGTCAGTAACCCATCTTCTCCTTTTACTACCACATCTGCCCCTTTCAGTACCCCAACTTCTTCTTTTAGTACCACATCTGCCCCTGTCAGTACCCCATCTTCTCCTTTTGCTACCACATCTGCCCCTTTCAGTACCCCATCTTCTCCTTTTAGTACCACATCTGCCCCTGTTAGCACCACTGCTGTCCCTGTTAGTACCACATCTTCCCCAGTCAGCACCACATCTGACCCACTTTCCACCACATCTACCCCTTTCAGTACCACACCTGCCCCTTTCAGTACCACACCTCCCCCTGTCAGTACCACATCTGCCCCTGTCAGTACCACATCTGTTCCTTTTACTACCATATCTGTTCCTTTTACTACCACATCTGCCCCTGTTAGTTCAACATCTGCCCCTGTCAGTACCACATCTGCCCCTGTCAGTACCACATCTGTGCCTTTTACTATCACATCTTCCCCTATTAGTACAACATCTGCCCCTGTTAGTACAACATCTGCCCCTGTCAGTACCACACCTGCCCCTGTCAGTACCACATCTGCTCCTTTTAGTACCACATCTGCTACTTTTAGTACCACATCTGCCTCTGTCAGTAACACATCTGCAACTTTTAGTACCACATCTGCCCCTGTCAGTACCCCATCTTCTCCTTTTACTACCACATCTGCCCCTGTCAGTACCCCATCTTCTCCTTTTAGTACCACATCTGCCCCTTTCAGTACCCCATCTTCTCCTTTTACTACCACATCTGCCCCTTTCAGTGCCACAGCTTCTCCTTTTAGTACCACATCTGCCCCTGTTAGCACCACTTCTGTCCCTGTTAGTACCACATTTTCCTCTGTCAGTACCACATCTGTGCCTTTTACTACCACATCTGCCCCTATTAGTACAACATCTGCCCCTGTTAGTACAACATCTGCCCCTTTCAGTACCACACCTGCCCCTGTCAGTACCACATCTGCTACTTTTACTACCAGATCTGCCTTTGTCAGTACCACATCTGCTCCTTTTACTACAACACCTGCCCCTGTCAGTACCACATCTGCAACTTTTAGTACCACATCTGCCTCTGTCAGTACCACATCTGCTCCTTTTAGTACCACATCTGCCCCTTTCAGTACCCCGTCTTCTCCTGTCACTACCACATCTGCCCCTGTCAGTACCCCATCTTCTCCTTTTAGTACCACATCTGCCCCTGTCAGTACCCCATCTTCTCCTTTTAGTACCACATCTGCCCCTGTTAGCACCACTTCTGTCCCTGTTAGTACCACATCTTCCTCTGTCAGTACCACATCTGTGCCTTTTACTACCACATCTGCCCCCATTAGTACAACATCTGCCGCTGTTAGTACAACATCTGCCCCTTTCAGTACCACACCTGCCCCTGTCAGTACCACATCTGCTACTTTTACTACCAGATCTGCCTTTGTCAGTACCACATCTACTCCTTTTACTACAACATCTGCCCCCGTTAGTACCACGTCTGTCCCACGTTCCACCACATCTGCCCCTGTCAGTACCACATCTGCCCATGTCAGTACCACATCTGCTCCTTTTACTCCCACATCTGCCTCTGTCAGTACCACATCTGCCCATGTTAGTACAACATCTCCCCCTGTTAGTACCACATCTTCTCCTTTTACTACCACTTCTGCCCCTGTTTCTACCTCATCTGTCCCTGTCAGTACCACTTCCGTCCCTGTTAGAACCACATCTTCCCCTGTCAGTACCACATCTGCGCCTTTTACTACCACATCTGCCCCTATTAGTACATCTGCCCCTGCTAGTACAACATCTGCCCCTGTCAGTACCACACCTGCCCCTGTCAGTACCACATCTGCAACTTTTACTACCACATCTTCCTCTGTCAGTACCACATCTGCTCCTTTTAGTACCACATCTGCCCCTTTCAGTACCCCATCTTCTCCTTTTAGTACCACATCTGCCCCTGTCAGTACCCCATCTTCTCCTTTTAGTACCACACCTGCCCCTGTTAGCACCATTTCTGTCCCTGTTAGTACCACATCTTCCCCAGTCAGTACCACATCTTCCTCTGTCAGTACCACATCTGACCCACTTTCCACCACATCTACCCCTTTCAGTACCACACCTCCCCCTGTCAGTACCACATCTGCCCCTGTCAGTACCACATCTGTCCCACTTTCCACAACATTCGCCCCTTCCAGTACCACATCTGCACCTGTTAGTACCACACCTCTCCCTGCTACTACCACTTCTTCCCCTGTCAGTACCACATCTACTCCTTTTACTACCACATCTGTCCCAGTTAGTACCACATCTGCCCCAGTCAGTACCACATCTACTCCTTTTACTCCCACATCTGCCTCTGTCAGTATCACATCTGCCCATGTTAGTACAACATCTGCCCCTGTTAGTACCACATCTTCTCCTTTTACTACGACTTCTGCCCCTGTTTTTACCTCATCTGTCCCTGTCAGTACCAATTCCGTCCCTGTTAGTACCACATCTTCCCCTGTCAGTACCACATCTGTGCCTTTTACTACCACATCTGCCCCTATTAGTACAACATCTGCCTCTGTCAGTACCACATCTGCTCCTTTTAGTACCACATCTGCCCCTTTCAGTTCCCCATCTTCTCCTTTTACTACCACATCTGCCCCTGTCAGTACCCCATCTTCTCCTTTTAGTACCACATCTGCCCCTGTCAGTACCCCATCTTCTCCTTTTAGTACCACATCTGCCCCTGTCAGTACCCCATCTCCTTTTACTACCACATCAGCCCCTTTCAGTACCCCATCTTCTCCTTTTAGTACCACATCTGCCCCTGTTAGCACCATTTCTGTCCCTGTCAGTACCACATCTTCCTCTGTCAGCACCACATCTGACCCACTTTCCACCACATCTACCCCTTTCAGTACCACACCTGCCCCTTTCAGTACCACACCTCCCCCTGTCAGTACCACATCTGCCCCTGTCAGTACCACATCTGTCCTACTTTCCACCACATTTGCCCCTTCCAGAACCACATCTGCACCTGTTAGTACCACACCTCTCCCTGTTACTACCACTTCTTCCCCTGTCAGTACCACATCTACTCCTTTCACTACCACATCTGTCCCTGTTAGTAACACATCTGTCCCTGTTAGTACCACATCTGCCCCAGTCAGTACCACATCTGCCCCTTTTACTACCACACCTGTCCCTGTTACTACCTCTTCTGCCACTGTCAGTACCACATCTACTCCTTTTACTACCACATCTTCTTTTACTACCACATCTGTCCCTGTTAGTACCACATATGCCCCTGTCAGTACCACATCTGCCCCAGTCAGTACCACATCTTCTCCTTTTACTACCACTTCTGCCACTGTCAGTACCACAACTTCACCTTTTACTACCACTTCTGCCCCTGTCACTACCACATCTGGCTCTTTTACTACCACATCTGCATCTCCAACAACTACAACTGGTCATGCTACGACAACCACTACACAGACAACTACTGAAACACCAACAACTCCTACTCCACTTAAAACTACTGCCCTTCATCCAACCACAACATTTCATAGAACCACAAGACCCCAGACTACAACATTTCCACCACCAACCACAGTCCAAACAACAACCATCCAAACTACTACTACTACAACTACTTCCACAACCACCGCAACCACTACTACAACCACCACCACAACTACAAAGAAGACCGATGAGGAGGAAGAGTGGCAGGGAGAGGAAACTGATCTGGACAAAAATAAAGCACCACCAAACAAAGGAGATGTAGCTCCACCAGGCCTTATCGTAGGTATTGGAGGTCTGGGAGCTGCTTTGTTAGGAGGAGGAGGAGGAGGAGGATTATTTGTTGCAATAGGTAGTGTGTTTGCAGGAGCGTCAGGAGCAACACATTTAACCAAAAATCACCCTCTGCCTCCTGTAAGAGTTCCTCCTAAAACTGAAACTGCTCCTAATCCAAACAAGTATCCTCCTCTTATGTCTCCTATAATTCCTGCAATTCCACCCAAGGTTGTTTCTACTTTTCCAGCCATTACTGTGTCTGTCACTGCTACCACCTCCACAGGTCCTCCAGACAATATGCCTGTTGTACCCACAAACCTTCACAAAACTACCACTGCAGAAAAAGACATTTCTATTCTTCCAGCAACTACTACCCAACAATCATCGGCTATTCCTGCAATACCCGAAACAACATCAAACCATGCAATCTCCGCTGTGGCTGTTACGTCAACCCGAACAGCTTCAACTCAAATTGATGTCATTTCTGAGGAACACACTTCCAGCAAACCTTCTCCAGCTACTGCTACAGGTTCTGCTATCCCTCAAACTGCCACCACCACCTTCACTGACATTACTGCTGCTTCAACTGAGCCTCAACTCACGTTAGCACCCACCACCGGTTACATTGCAAAAATCACCACTGAGCCATCAACTTCTCCAACGTCACAGAGTACTTTGTCGGTTCCTTCAAGCACTGCTGTAACTTATTCAAATACCACTCTTCCTTTCAGCTTTCCTCCTAATCAAACAAGCACACCTGCCTTTCAAACCATGAATATTACTCATCCAACTTCTCCAACTCCGACTTCAACAGCTCATCACATCATCTCCACTCATGGTTTGCCATCACCTTCAGCTTCTTCTCCAACCTCAAACACTCCGATCATGTCTGTCTCCCATTTTCCTATTTCAAATTTCTCGATCGTGTGTCCGCCTCTTACACACATGTCTATTTTTCACCATTACCAGAATGTCCTCGCCTACTACCGATCAGTATACCAATACCAGATTAATAACTAGCAGGTGTTTTGTGCTAAAGTATTCATAATTGACATTACATTTCAATAAAGCAATGATGTAACTAACTCTCAGTTGAAAACCTGACTTTTACTTATAATCTTTCAACACTGAACATTTCCTCTCCCAAAACTCTCCTTTATTGTCTTTATTCTGAGATCTTTTTAGGGGCTAAGGGTCCTTTGTATTTGATTAAATTCTGCTTTAATTAACTTTATGTCTTGACAACTTATTCTAACACCTTGGTAAGTAGCCTCAGGCTTCAAACTATGACACTCTACCTACCGCTACCCCAAGTTAATAGTGTACGTAATATCATGTCACACGTTTCAAAACTAGACCTTTTGACCACTATTAACATTTTTTGCACTAAAGCTACTTAGTTGGGTTTAGGCACTAAAAGTACTGGGTTAGGTTGTGATGCTTTAGAGGCGTAAATACAGCATCAAATCTATAAGTGTCAAGCCGCTGACCAGGCTGCTGTGTTTGACGTTAGGAGTGAGAACAGTCTGGTAATGACTATGTTTTTGAATAATGTTACAACTCATGTATTTGCCTTATTTACAGTATTTCAAATTACCTGTGTGTTTCAAAGGTGTCATGACAAAATAATTGCCCTGCCTCCACCCTAATACACAATTATTATTTTAATTATTGATGAGAGAAACTGTGTATGAACACTGTTTGAAGCCTGGGAATTCAAACAGCCTTTCATAGAAAGACAGAATCTCAATTTGTTCTTAAACAAAATAGAGTTTTAATCAACATTTCATTAAGCATCTTTGTCGAGTATTGTCATAAAATATATAGAAGTGATAATACATGCTCTGACAGTATTTCCCTGCAGTTTCTGCTTTTGTTAATTAAATTTTTTTTGGTAAATCACATATAATAAACTGTAAACTGTACAATCAAAATGATCTTTTGCCTGCAACTGTTTAATTAATTAAAAAGCCAAATCAAGACTGTCATGTGTCAGTGCATCTTTTTTTTCAGCAGATGTCTTTAACTACTTAGAGTACCGAGGTACAGTGTATAGATCAGAGTTGAAAAGGTTCCCTGTATGAAATTTAATAAATGTTTGTATTAAAATGCCCACTAGGTGGTGTAAGTGTCTCTCATTTGAGGTCAGCTCCTGGGAACTCTGTCTGCATGGTGAAAAAAGGAAGCAATTATGTTGTCATCATAACATTGCTGAGTTGAGGTTGTAGAGTTCATCTAACCAGAATCTGCTGCTTGTGTTTGCTGTCTTTTCCCCTCAACATTTGAATTGTCATCACTTCATATTAAGAATATCCCACTAGAGGAGCATTTTAACACAAAAATACTTGTACTGAACAAAATCATGTATGTTTACATTTATCTAGGATGTATCAGACTGGTCATGCATCTTTTAAATATTATGATTTCAAGGTTTGTTGCCCTCTGAGCTCCTGCCACACAACACAGTATCACAGCAGTCTGTGCAGCTGTCACAACACTGACAGGATTTTTGTATATGGTCAAGAATTTTCACTTATTTTCGTGACTGTCATGACTATATTATGTGCCTGCACCGCATTCTTTACAAAGAAAAATAAACACAACATTTATGAATCACACTGTCCTCACTGGAAGGAAATTATGGCGGATGGTGGTACAAAAAGGACGCGGGTACCCAAGGTTTGTTAGTTTCAGTTAGGGTAGGAAGACATTGTGATTTTGGTTAGATGTTGAAATCTGTTCTTGAAATAGTGACAAAATGTAACCTTTAGGCTTCATGTACATTGTCACACATTTTCCATGTTAAAGATATTGCTGACTGTCATACATTTTCTTTTTGCATTTTATCACTATTTCTGTCGATACAAGGTTGTGTCACACATTCAAGTATGGAGATTTGTTTGTTCACAGTCGACAACATCACTGCATTTCAGTTAAGTTGTCAACCATTGTACTAAAAGTACAGTATTAAAAGATCTGAATTTTAGAGTGATATCAGGTTCCTGTTCTGATGTGGTGGAGTCACTATTTGGATCACAGACTGTTAAGTTTAAGCAGTTTAGCTAACGTAGCACCAACTTCAACGCCAACGTTACCTTCATAATGCAATTAAGTGAACATTTTAAAGTATTAAAATGCAAAGTAGTGTGCACTTGAGTGGGTTTCTGAAATTGTACGCTAATATTCAATTTACCTGAGCCTTTTTATGGGAGTGATTGTACTTTTAATCGTAACACAAGTTGTTGTTATTGTTCATGTCTGTACACATCCTGTCTGTCTGTTTCATAACCTTTATTTCAAGATCTTTGCACATTTCTGCACATCTGTTACAGTACTTTATATACTTTATATTGTACCTTGAGATCTTCAAGGTACAATCAATTTCATGACATTACACGGTTGTTATTATTATCAACAAAGAGCCTCAAAGGAATGATAACAGAAGGTTTTTTTGGGTTGAATAAATGCTGATATAAAATGGAAATATGATTTAATATATATTCTTATAAACACTAATATGGTAGGATTAAAAACTGTAGATAAACAAATGTAAATGGTATGGAAACCATCAATTATTATACCATGATATACCTTGAAACTGATTACAGCTGCAACTCTACTGTGAAGTTTAAAATAGTGTCAGTAAGATATTTTAATAAACTAAAGATATTTCAATAAGAAAGAGCTTTTATTCGTGTGTTTGTTATTTACTTGTGCATTTGACCTAAGGTTGATCTATCAATGTGTCAAGAAGTGTTTTCAAATGGTGGGAATTGGTATGATAATGATCATCAACAGAGAACTGAGTAACATGACAACTTGAACTGTAATGAAATTGCTCAACAAGTTCTGACTATAGTTGCTGTTTTTACCAGCTTGAGCCTTCAGAGGTCCTCGTCTCTTGATATTTTCTTTTTTGGTGTCACCTCCATATGAAGTGTGTGCAGTACAAAAGCACAGCGTTTCTTTCATTTCAAGAAAACGTCTTCCCAACAGATCAGTATTACATAGTTTCCAGAAGACTGGGGTCATTCTAGGTAGTGGATGAAAATCTGTTTGTGAAGCATTTTTCACTTGTCTGAAAAACAATTCTCTGAATTTACATCGGATCTGACCTCAAAAATGTTGTTTCATTTCTTTAAAATGCTGATGTATATTGTTCCTGTGACTCCATGCAGCCTCAGCATAATCTTTTACTTCCATGGCTTTTCTGAGAAGTGTTATTAGTTTAAACTGTTTTGTTCTTTATTCTGACTTTAATTGCAAATTTATCCTGAAAGTCAGAAAAGTAAGAATTTTGAGAAAATAGTCCAAATTTTGAGGGAAAAAAAGTCCGAATTTTAAGGGAAAAAGTCAACGAGTATAAGTTCAAACTTTATAAACTAAAGTGATTTAAAAATGCACTACTTTGTTTCTGAGTGGAAGTATAAAGTAGCAGTACCTAGTACCTCAAAAGCGTCTCAAAGTATATATACTAACAATTAATTCTGTCACTCGTTATTCTCATCTTTGAAATTTATATTTAAATGTTTAATGCAAATGCAATGTCATTTTGTAATGAAACTTAACCTTAGCACAAAGCACATCGTGAGCCTTAGCCTGCCTTGCTAACATTATTCTGCCAATTAGGAGTTATACACAGTGTTGTACTATTATTAAGGATGGCACAATAACCAATTGTACATAATTTGTTATTTATTCAATTAATTCGATGTATATACATGCAGGAGATAAATAGCATATTACATTCTGAACTTCTGACACTTTGGGTGACTTTATGTCATGACACTAAAAGCGGGTCGTCGTGTGAAAGAGGAACAAGAGGATTCTGTGAAAGCTGCTTTCCAGAAATGCACAAGATTGAAACTTTAACTGGCTTGGGTGACAATGACAGAATTTAAACTCCATGTCTGCATTGACTGTTCTTAAAGTAACATTATACAACCTTTTTTAGAGCGACTTGAAGTAACTGGTACGAAAATTATGTATTTCATTACCACACTATCATAGCATAACAAAGTTTCTACGGCCATGCACGACCTTCTTCTCTTTAAACAGTCCATCCATTTAGAAAAAGACATAAAATGATCATCTGTTGACATTCTGTCCACTTGTTCTGCTGTCAAGGATAATCTCCACTGTTCTTCACTTATACACCCTGAACAACTACCTCACTGACATACTGTAACCTCACAGATCCCACATTTGTATATTTCTTCTTTATATAAACAGTATTTCTTCAGAACTTCCCTATTAAAATTGATTATACAGTTACATTTTATATTCATAGCTGCAGATTTTATGATGGGTCTTTTTTCTCCATCTGTTCTTTTTCGATCTGGCCAATGAAGGTTCATCGACAGCAAACACATCACTGATGGTAAGCGCACACCCACTGTCACTGCAGTAAATAAATATCAGACTTCCTCCAATGGCTCAGTTGAAATTCGAGGAAGACAGTCTGGTTTCTACCACCGTGTGAACCAAAGGACACCGCTTTAGTTGATTGTCCGGAGACCTGCGGTAAGTTTTTTTTGTCATTACTTTTTAAAAATTAATTTTTGCTTCATGTTTCTCATTTTAGTGTGTACAAATTTGCAACAAAGCAAAACTTCAAGGCTGCCACTGAGCATGTAAATTATAACTGACCCAACTGTAGATTTGCTTTTTGCATCTCTAAGTTTTATTAGCACGCACATTCTGATATTTACGAACAGATATATATACTTATATTTTAACAGAGAACTTTTACAACATTTTATGTGAATATTGTGTATATTTGCAGTAACACACACACACACACACACAAATGTATTCATATTGAAACTTTATTAAAATTTGCCTTGTAAAATCTTAAAGCTGTACTCCAAATACTTTTTAAGTTATTCATTTTAAAAGTTTGGCCCCTCGGAGCTAAATGTCAGCATTTTAGTGATTCTGTGTATGAGACTTCTGAACCTCAATCGCTTCTTCTTCCTCTGGATTGGGTTGAAAATTTTCCTGATCCTAAGGAAACTTGGTACCATGTTTTCATTTAATTATTTGCTACTGAGTGGTTACAGTGACACAGTGACCATATTAAGAACCAGAATGTGTGATTCATATACATGAGAATTTGAAATGGTTTTCCTGCATTACATTATTTTGGTCAGAACTGTTGATCTGTTGAAACCACAGGGTACTGAAGGCATCAATATTAATTTCATGTTATGATTCTTGTTACAGTAAAATAGTAATTAAATTCCGCTTTGATACTGAGACATTTAGACCGAAAGTTTGAATGACTAAATCAAATCAAATGGAAATGCAGCCTTTAATTCTGCATTAAAGGTCTAATAACAACTAGACATTTGTTATATATTTTGTTGATTTGTGTGCTTACATTATCACAAATGTTTCCAACAATGTAGGTAACTCAAGTCAGGGGTGCGGGTCATTAGGTTGTCTGTCGCCATTTCCTGGAGAGTGAGGAAGGAAGCCGGTGAACGAGACTAAACTTACGGTGAATAAAACTTTTAAACATGACTTTATTTGTGAAGGTAGGAGCCCTCGCTCCACCTGGCCCTCACAACAAAAAAAAGTCAAAGACAAAGACAAAGTCTTTTGTTTTGTTTTGATAGAGAGCCTCCACGTGAAAGAAGTTATTGTACATTTCACTGTAATATTTGCTAATTCTTCTTAATCTCTCCTCTGACCTAATAATAGTGTTTGACGATGGCACTACTGAAGATGTGGTGCCTCCTGCCCTTTGCTGCCCTCCTCCTTCTATCCATCATTCCCACAACAGCTGAAGTGGTGGGGTCGATGTCGGACTGTGAAGGGTTTCTTCTTCAGGAAACTCCACCACATGTTCCGGGAATCTTGGAGGGGGGGAATATCCTTGACCAGAACAGATACAAACCCATTTGCCAGACTTTCAGTGACTTGAGAAGTTATGTGACGCTCTACGACACCACGAACAGGATCCCAGTGTTTTCTGCTTCCAAATACAAAGGAAGCCAGGGCAAGAGACCCAACCCATGTTGGAACATAGAACCACAGGTAGGCTTGTTTGTTTTTTTAACCAACTTTATTACTGACTTGTGTACATCATTAACTTGGCTTTCCCATTATTACAGCTTGAGGACATCCTTGAGGACAAGAACATGAACGTGTCAGACATATACAGAAACTACAACTACCAGGCTGGGGAAGTTGATTACAGAAAAATAAAAACTATAAATAATAAAGAATTTGGTAGAGGGCATTTATTTCCAAGCTCTTATGGACATACCCAAAAGGATAAGAATTCTACATTTACTCTGACTAACATTGTTCCACAAGAACGCACATTCAATCAGGGAAGCTGGAGTAAAATGGAGGCGTGCATCAAATGTGTTATGGATGACTACTGCATCAACAACAATGGTCAGGTGGAAGGCTATTTAGTAATTGGAGCACAGCCAGGCAGCAACACCCTCAACAATAGGGTTAATATTCCCTCCATGCTTTGGTCAGCTTTCTGCTGCTACAGTCGCAGTAAGGGATGGCTAGCAAGTGCCCACTGGGGCCAGAACATTCCAGATGTCGATAAATATCTGCAGACGAAGACCTTGGACGAACTCCATAATGAACTGTCAACCACAAGCTCAGTATTTGAAGTGTTTCCTGGGACACAATGTCCTCTACACACCACCGTCACTCAGTTTTACCCGGAAGTTAATTCTAAGTCTAAGCGTAGAACATGCAATTGTCCACCACTCATTTCAACTACCTCTGCCGCTCCAACAACTGCCTCAACCGCTCCAGTCTATGTATTTGTCTTATATACAGTATTTCAAATTACCTGTGTGTTTTAAAGGTGTCATGACAAAATAATTGCCCTGCCTCCACCCTAATACACAATTATTGTTTTTTTTAATATATTGATGAGAGAGACTGTGTGTGAACACTGTTTGAAGCAAGGGAATTCAAACAGCCTTTCATAGAAAGACAGAATCTCAATTTGTTCTTAAACAAAATAGAGTTTTAATCAACATTTCATTAAGCATCTTTGTCGAGTATTGTCATAGAATATATAGAAGTGATAATACATGCTCTGACAGTGTTTCCCTGCAGTTTCTGCTTTTGTACATTTTTTTTTTTTTTTGGTAAATCACATATAATAAACATAAAATGTACAATCAATATTATCTTTTGCCTGCAACTGTTCATTTAATTAAAAAGCCAAATCAAGACTGTCATGTGTCAGTGCATCTTTTTTTTCAGCAGCTGTCTTTAACTACTTAGAGTAGTAGATAGATCAGAGTTGAAAAGTTTCCCTGCATGAAATTTAATAAATGTTTGTATTAAAATGCCCACTAGGTGGTGTAAGTGTCTCTCATTTGAGGTCAGCTCCTGGGAACTCTGTCTGCATGGTCAAAAAAAGGAAGCAATTATGTTGTCATCATAACGTTGCTGAGTTGAGGTTGTAGGCTACAGTTCCTCTAACCAGAATCTGCTGCTGTCGCCTTCGTTCCTCTTTTATATATCTTTTACTTGTCTTCCTGTAGTGTGTTCCTGGCTCTTGGTTTCCTGATTTCTTGCATTATTTCTGTGTTTTTAAAGTGCATTTTGGTTTGTACTTCGTTTCTTGGTTTTCTCCTGTTGCTTGAGATATGTAAAGACATGAAACAGACTCCATCACCACACTGACTATCAGATCTTTGTCTAATCGTGAATGTATTATTTTTATACATCCTAAAAAGCTATTTAGCTCTTCATGACGTATCCAGTTTTTAAACTTTTTCCCACTCAAAGGGCTGTTTGCATTTGTTGAGGACACAGTAAAAGTACTTCATTTCATGCAAGTAGTCTAGGAAGTACTAAGTTCAGCAATATATGAATCTTGAGCTACTTATGAAAGAAATGTTTTTAACTCCACATCAAAGTTAGGCAAAAACACTTATTGTTCTCTGGTAAGGGTTTTCACAAAGGATTAATCAAAAAATACAAAATAAAAGTACTTCATACTAAAAAGTACTTAGTTCAGCAGTATTTGAATCTTGAACTACTTATGGAAACAATGTTTTTTTTTATTATTATTATTTTTTATTCTCACGTCGTCCTTTACTTTGAAATCCGGAAGGATACCTTTGTGATACCTGGCGGCTGATTTGTCCAAGCAAACGCAAACCACGGCTGGCTTAAACAGTCTCCTGCCCCTCCTCACCGTGCTGTAAAGAGAAACTGTTCTTCCCTCCATTAAATACTTCGAGTGACACACAGTGGGACAGCTCACTCGCATACAAACACGTAAGTAAACAACAACATGTTGTGTGCTTTAGTTTGTGTTTCGTCCACTGTTTGTTTTTACGGGGGCAGATCAGAAAAAGTTCCTGGAGCTGATAACTGCCAGGATACTGCGGCACACTCAGCTGGGACAAGGACGAGGAAGTGAAGCTTCGACCTGATGATTGGCTCCTTTAACTTCTCAACTAAAATATTAACTATCTCCAAATTTTTACTTCTAGATTTTTGTATTTATCGTCATTTTTTTTATTTCGTCAGTGTCATAAATACATCATTTTAACACTGTTGTTTATCTCCGTCAAAAGAGTTTATGGATCCTGAATCTTTAACACCGAAGCTTTTCATTAACATGTGTTCAAATGTAATCAGCTGTTTAACAGACTTGTTATGAATGAGAAAAGGTTGTTATTGTTATTTTAATGTCATCAGAAATTATCATAACAAGCCTGTAAAGGTAATTAAGTATAATGTGTATGTAACATGAACTGCAGCTCTGTGTGTGTTTCCTTCCTCATTCACTTCCTCCTTTAGCCTTAAAACATTCAACATTATCAACACTATTGGACAGATAAAACAAATCGCTGATCACGTGTGGTTTTCTTTATCGTGGTACCACGGACGTAATTTGGGGGGGGGGGACACAGGGGACATGTCCCCTGCACTTTTTCAAAAGGCCGTTTTGGTCCCCTGCAGTTTTTACCGTCCAAAAACAATGTCACGCTATGGTAAACAGAGACACGTCAAGCACTAGGACCAAGCGGAAAATGGCCGCTCAAGCTGAAGCCTGTTTCCCTGAGTTTAGACCGCCCACAAGCTCCTCGATTGGCTCTGCCGTGTCTTGTATGATTGGCCGTCCCCGCTGTCACTCCATCTTGCTTGCACACCGGTCTGCTAGTTGCCCAGGAGTCCTTATTGATCTGCCACAGTAAGTTGGGTGTTTGTTCTGCCTGGGTCACGTCAGCTAGAAGCATTGTAATATCAGAGGTTTCATTTACATTAACGTTTGAATCGGTGTCCATGTGCGTGCGTGCGTGTGTGTGTATGTGTTTGGTAATTAGGCGCAGCCAGGATGTCTAAAAAAAGAAAAGTGGACATTAGAGACTTCTTTAGAAGTCAAAGTGTAAGTTACTCAAAGAAATGTGTTACACCCATCCTGCAAAACCTTCACTGACTACTTACACTGAATTATGGACATTTTATTCAATTTCTCCCCACCTGTGATAATCCTGCCAGTTTGACCTGCCCACCACTGGGTGGTGCTATGTAAATGAGGTCTGTTTACCATATTCCAAAAATAAGTGTAAAATTGGTGGTACTGAGTTGGGGTGAAGTTGACTAACAAGGTGAAACACAGAATTGGGTGATAATGTTTTGCTACATGCTTTACAACCAGTCAAACCAAAAAAGGGAACAGTTAACTTAAAAGTAGCAATAGAAAACTAGAAGAACTACTAGAAAACACAGTGAACTGAAAGAGTTTTATTAAAAATACTTGTGTCCCCCCCACCTCTGAAATCAAAATTTCGTCCTTGCGTGGTACTCTATCACATGTGGCAGCTACCAACTGCAATAAATGTACACTGAGATGATATGAAACAGGACACTGCACTCTAATGTTTACAGGTGCTTTTAAATCTAGCAACAACATTATGTACAGTATGACAGTTAGCACATGAGCACGACATTGGTTGTAATTATGGAGGACCTAGACTGCCAAAATAAAAAATAGAAAAGTGGTTTAATAAAAAACGTATATGCCTTTAAATTCACCAAAAATAACATTGAAATAAATGTAGAAAATTATTATTTATTAAAAAAAAAAAAAACCTGTCTTGTTTGAGGAAGTCAAATCTTCTTCCTCTGATAAAAGTGTCTCCTCTCTGACAGGATGAAGGTGATCTTGATGGTTCTGCTCGTCGTTCTGACCTCCTCTGTCTGTGGTCAGTACTCCTGCAACTCACATTTATTTTAGTTTTCTATTAACCTTTATTCAAATATTACAAAGACGAGCAGCAGATCTGCATATTTGAGGAGTTGGACCCAGCAAATATTTTCCAGATCGATTATCAGAATAGTTGACGATTGATATTCCTTCATTGATTAATTAAAAAATAACAATTATACCATGGTTTGAGTGAATTCTTAATTCTGATTGGCTGCAGGGTGTCAATTAACCCCTGATGAACAGACACCTATGAAACTACTAAAGTAGCTCCTGTGAACAACGGTATCATCGCAGAAGAACCTCATGGGATGGTTTGATTGTTCCAGCGGTTAGTTGAACCCTCAGGTGTTTCCAGGGAGCTATTTCTTGTGAAAACAGGATCTTTTGATCGCAGCATGCCTGAAAATATAAATGAATTATCTTATTTTTTGTGACCGTGGTATAAGTGGGATAATGCCTTTTAAAGTGTCCGTTAAGGCCTCCGCGTTGTCCATTAATTCCTGATAATGGACACCTAGTCGGGCATTATCCCTCACTTGACTCCTGGTGGACACGATGAAGACACAGTAAAATCTAAGTCGCTGCATTAGTTCAGACTGAACACTCATGTGGCTCCAGGATCTCTCAGCTCCTTGATAAAAGTGTTTCAGGCTGAAATGAGGTAAAGTTTGATGTAACTCCACATGATGTCTCTCTTTGCCCTCTCTCTTGTCTGCAGGGATGAACACAACCTTCTATCAGGCAGAGGAGGACGATGACATCACCATCAGATGGGACATTCACACCAAAACGGACATGTCTCTCACCAACATGGATTGTTTTCTGCTGTCAAATCCTGAGAAGCGTTTGTATCAAATGGTTAACAGTGTCGAGGTCCCAGAGTCTCAGGATCAACAGTTTGCAGGACGAGTCCAGTGTGACAAAGACGCCCTCAGAGACGGACGGATCAGACTTCATGTGTCCAGACTCAGGACTGAGGACTCTGGACACTACTGGTGTGATCTGGCTGCTAATTATAACAAGATGAAGGGGAGATGGGGGCTGCTGGCCACAGGTGAGCTGAACTCTGCTGTAGTGCAGGATGGAAACATGTTACTGCCACACGGGTCAGACATCAGAATCTAACAGCCTCCTGATTTACACCCACAGAACATTTTGTCTTGAATGTGACCTCTCGTGGAGAGAACAGTGGACATGAGGAACACAACATCATCACACCAGGGTCAACTGAAGGTAGGTCACCATGGCTTTTGCTAGCTGGTTAGCATGCTAACTTCATCACAACACATAGATGTCACAACGTCAATAAAGTCATTTCTTCACATTCTGTTGATCATTTTCATTAATTTGTTGATGTGAGATTCGTACGTCAAATTTACATGAGAAGAAACATCTAAATATCAGTGTGAAGCTTTCTGTTCACGAAGTAGAAACGTAGGAAGACGGGTTACTCACCCTTCTTTTACTTTAGTGTTACATGGTTTGCTTACACAACCTGGTGCAATACGTAAGAATTTGTGTTGATAAGATTAAATAATTAACAGATTTAGTGCGGACAGCGAGCGTCCAATGCATTTAAAGCAACAAAATGTAACTTCCTGGAGAAAGATGGCTATTTGATGACCTGGGGATGAGACTCAACAATCAACTATATTTCTCCAGGATGGTGTTTCTTTAATGTCATCATTTGGCCTTTTAAATATACCACAGAAACCACTGTACCATGTGGTTAATATGGTTAATATGAACTTTTAACTATTTTAAGCTATTTTCAAATCTCTGTACACTGATCTTAATAGTACATCAACATGAACTGAACTGAATCAATGAATGAGTTGAAACCAGGTTGATTATTTCACCTACGCCTGTTAATTCAGAGGGGGGGAAAAAAAAGCTAAAGTTTCACATTTTGGAGACGCGTAGTAAAAACCTGAGGACGCAGGAACATTAACTGAAGCACAACATGTTGGATAATTCAATATGAACATAAACATAAATCTCACTTGATGCAAGTGAAAGTCAGAAGAACAGAGTTTGTTTCTGTTCAGCAGGTTTTGGTAAATAAGTCAATAAATGTGCTACAGTGCCACCGTGTGGCCATGTGGTGTAACTTCTGTTATGTGACTAGCAGCTGGTTGTCAGATGGATATTTACTTGTTGTTCCTGTTTATTTAGTCACTTATTGTCTCGTTTCTACGTTTGCTGAGTTGGTATAAATGTTCTTGATGTGGTGGTTTGACTCTGATGACTTGATGCTCCTGATATCAGATACTAACACTGGTTTTCTGTCTTCATGCAGATGCAGAACCCACACCAGGATCGCTGAAGAAGGAAGTGGTGTCATACGATTTGAATGAAGTTGTAACTGGTGCAGTTCTTTTAATTGGTGCTATAATAGTTCTCCTCGCTGCAGCTCAAAGATGTCTGGCAGTCATACGTCGATGTAATGAAGGTGTGTTTGCTCTTCATATTGTTTTGAATGGAACTGTTTTGTGTGTTATGATGTGTTTGTGTCGGTGCTTTGTTTGAACTAACTTTTCTCTCATGTCAATCACACAGATCGACACCGGGACTGATGTGCCATCATTGAGTTGGCGACGGAGATCAATAGAGTTCATCATCTGAGCAACTTAAATACTCAGCTGCTCCTATGTGAGCAGATGACGCTAACACAATGCTTTCTGATCAATAATAATCAGTGATGAGAATATTAGGACTAAGTGGGTAAAGACAAGTATTAGTACAACAACAAGTACAAGTACAACTTAAGTTAATTAACAGTGGTAACAGCCAATCAGGTAGCTGCAGCGCCACATACTGGAGAGAGAGAGAGGAAAAATAGAGAGAGAAAGCCACAGATCACTACGGAAAAGCAACCGGAGGAGTTAGCATACTGAGCGAGGAGAGACAGAAAAATAAGTATAAAGAAGCGAGTTTTTGAGGAATGTGAAGCTTTGTTTTTCCATTTTTGGAGGATCTTGTGTTCACCTTCTGTGTACATTTCTGAAAGCTATGTTTTTATTTTTATTCCAACAAGGTTTGGTGCGTTAATGTGCAAAATGTGCAATGGAAAATGTCAATATCTACTGTAAGCTAAGAGTGAACAACTTTATGTTTTATTTTATTTTATTTATATATAGCGAGTTAAGAAGCTACATGCAGATGCGTGGTCAAGTTTAGCCTCGGTAGTAAAGCGGCAGTCGTCGCAATGTTGGCACGCAGTCCGGACTGAATCCATAATTAAAATGTATTTACGTGCTTGTTCAGCTCAAGTATACCTTTTGTTAAGAAATATGTTAAGCAGAGGGCTGCAACAGGCGGTGGATTCATTTGGACCTTTCTTTTAAAGGACCTAACAAAAAGGACTGATTATACACACTGAGTTGTGGATATTTAATTTATTGATTGATATTGATCTGTGAAAATTCTGTTTTGATTTTGTGTTAAGTTTTATTTTATGTTTTCATCTATTTTGTGCCAAATTGGTGATGCAAACTGTTGTGTTACTATAAGGACTAATGTATCGGTTGAAATGAACTACTGAGATGGTAGAAAAGCTAAAATAGGCCTAACTGAGATTAAATGAGTAACTAGAACTGAGTCAACTCAAAGAAACTAGGACTTAGATAACAGCCTAAAGGATCCCAAGTTAAAACCTGATCTCTTTACTCAAATAGAGTTAGGATGAACTCAAAGAGACAATATAGGGAGCGATAATATTTTCCTGAGATTTTGGTTTTATTTTTGTTTAAGGTATTTGAGTACAAGATTCCTCTGTCCGTATATGTTGTCTGGTACGACTCTATGTATGTATTGTCTTCTACTATTTCTGTGAATTACTAGAATTCCAGCAGTTTGAACCAGCAGTTCAAACTTAACTCATGGTCTGTGGTGTGTTATTCTTGAGTACTAGTCTTCAAAACTGCTCTTCCAAGAGTGTAGTCCTAGCTATCTGTTCATATATACAGTGCTACATTATGCTAAAAGCTTTGTTATTTACTTTTGCATATTCCCTGCACTCTAACTTGAATATTATTCTAAGTTCACTGTAGTGGTAAGTATATATTTCATATTTAGTGACATGTTACATGTTGATGAAGGTCATCAGTCATCCAGGTTATGGTAATTTTAAGTACTGTATCATAGACAACTGGACTTCAGTTCTAACTAACTGATGGGGAGTTGCAGGCTTTTAAACTGAGGTTCAGGGTCGTTAGGGCCACTTGTGGGCCGTTGGTCCAACCGGCCTTCACGTGGGTTGTCAAGGCTAGGTGAGCCCAGGTGTGAATGGTTGTTAAGCTGTCTGGGGCGGGAACTCAGTACAGCATTGTAGGTGGGCGATAAGTGATGTCTTAGTCCACCTCCTCTGTTCAAAGACGGTCGCTCCAGTTGGATTCCTTTACTTTTCTTTCATACACGTATATGTGAATGTGTCTGCAGGCCCATGAAACTGGAGTCAGTGAACGTCAGGTCTCATCATGTTGTACTGCAGCCGTCAGGTCAAAGTGCAGATTGGTTTGAAAAGGATCATTGTATGTGTTGTTTTTATTTATGTTTTTTAACTGAATATTTTGTCCTTCTGCAAAGAACTTCTGACTCTGTGAAGCACTTTGTAACTTTGTGTTTAAACATGAAATGTGACTGTTTATACGATGTTAAAATAAACATTTTTACTGTCAAACTCCTGTGTGTCTTGTGAAAGTCCCTCTTTTTTCTTAATATTTTATAAATGTTGTTTTATAAAGAATTGACAGGATGCTGCTAAAAATGTCGAGCTCGTCCACCATGTGTAACGACTCTGTGCACTTTATGTTGTTCCCTCTTTCATGTATAGCTCTATATGATGAATTAGGCCTTTATGATCTTCAGTTTTGATCGTCTCTCCAGATTTTATAAACAGATTTAACTTTCTCTCGTGGAGCTTCAACTTTTTCTTGTTGTAATGTGAAGGTTAAACTGAAATGAAGTGCTGCTGTTTGATTTGTGTTTGTTATTTACTGTCTGTTACTGTGCTTGAAAGAAAAGCTGTGATTTGTTAACGCTGGTGTGAAAGATAAAGGTCAGCAGAGGGCGCTCTTCACTTTAAAGTTATTGTATCAGGTGGATTTTGTTTTCCACAAGTTAAAGTCTCAAACAGCCGTCTTCATATTTTTATCTGTGTTTTGGATTTTGTTAATTGCCAACGAGGACATCATGCAGTATTCTCAACAGAGAACTTAATGTGGCCTGAAAGTCAGTTTGTAACTGTTTCTGAGTGTTAATAAAGTTTATTATTGTTAACTTTGTTGCTGGTAAACTCTTCTGGGTGTCTGATATAAATATTGTCTGGAGTAAAGTCAGGAGTATGAATTTGAAAGATGTGTGAGCCTCCTTTCATATTGAACAGAGGGGGAACAGTATCTGACAGCAATACTCCAAGCTGTCAGGATGCGTTCCCCCTGCTGTAAATGGTCAAAATTAGAGATATCAGCCTGAAAATCACAGGACTTTTCTGTTGTGGGGAAAGAAGTCAGGAGTATGAATTTGAAAGATGTGTGAGCCTCCTTTCATATTGAACAGAGGGGGAATAGTATCTGACAGCAATACTCCAAGCTGTATCACTTTTTTTCTTCCTCTTACTCCTCTTCACTATTTATATTCCCTTTGCTTTTTTGCATGTCATTGACCCAGTGTTACATTACACTAAGGACTGCACTGCCATCTGGATGACCTGGGTTCGCAACCTGGACTGGCTACTCTCTCTCTCTCTCTCTCTTTTTATATACATTTCATTTTTACTTTGCCCCACCTCTACTTATGTGATTTACCTCTTCCCCAGACACCTTACCTTTACCCCAACCTTACCCCAACCCTAACCCCAACCCCCTACCCTGACCCTCTAAAATCCTCCCCTCTCCTAACCCTAATCCTAAACCCCCGACCCTTTCCCCCTTTTTTCTTTTTTTCTTTTTTCTCCCCCTCTTTCTCCTCTCTCCTCTCTCCTTTCTTCTCTTTCCTCTCTCTCCCCCGTCCACTCCCCAATTCCCACATCCATCCCCACCCCAACCCTCTACCCCTTACCCTAACCTCCACCCTCACCTGCACCCCTAACCCTAATCCTTTACCCCCCACCATAACCCTAACCCCTACAATTATCCCCTACCCCTACCCCCCACCTGTACTCCCACCCCATCTCCTACTCCCATCCTCTACCCCTACCCTTGGTCTCCCAACCCAATCCCACCCTCACCAGCTTCCCTTCCACCACAGGACTCCTATATTTAATAATTTAATAACACTTTCCTTTTCCTTTCATCATTTTGTTTATAATAATTTTTCACTAGTTTCCTCTTTTACTTTTTTTATCCTCCCATTAATATTATCTAATTTTTTTATTAATATTATTAGTATTATTTTTATTAATTTATTTTATTTTATTTCATTTATTATTATTTTTTATTATTTACATTCTTACACTATATATATTTCTTTCTCTTCTATATACCTCAGCCAGCTCAATGGTACATCACACCGTTACATGCACTATCCTCCGGGGGACCCGGGATCGAGACTTACTTAGATCCTACTTGCTTTCTACCTTACTCCCTTTTTCTTTTCAGTTTTTTCTCACACATACACACACATATATGTCCCCTCCTTTATCATCTCAGTCCTGGATCCAGTGGCGCACCACATTAAACAATGCGCCACACCCCGGAGGGCCCGGGATCAATACCCCATCAGGCTCATCACTCCAATCCAACTTGCTTTCACCTTATTCTTATTTCTTTTGTTTTTCTTTGCTTTCATGTAATAAATACTTTACCTCACCCGCTTTGTACCCTTTTCTTTTATTATAGTTCATTTACAGTTCCCCTGTATCATTGTAGTTGTATGAATTATGTTCTGTTTTCACCACCATACACATATGAACATCACACAAAACTGAAGCTATTGAAAAAATCGGCCGATGTTTTCATAAAAAAGGCGACTTTTTTCATTAAAATATTCACCAAAAATACAAATTTCACTAAAATCCAATAAAAACTGCTGCCCTTTCATTCGCCAGTATGGACAACATTTGTGTGCAATTTCGAGTCAATCGGTCAAAATACGACCGTAACCCTAACCCTAGCCCCATAACCCTAACCCTAACCCTAACCCTAACCCCAGCCTTAAGCCAGCCTCATGAAACATTGTCCCTCTCACTAAAATATTCACCAAAAATACAAATTCCACCCGATTCCAATGGGGACTGCTGTGTCTCGTTCAGCCAGTATAGGGCCACATCTGGGAGAAATTTCGAGTCAATCTGTCCAAAGACCTGGAAGCTATTGAAAAAATCGGCTGACGTTTTCATGAAAAAGGCAACTTTTTTCATTAAAAAATTCAACAAAAATAGAAATTCCACCCGATTCCAATGGGGACTGCTGTGTCTCGTTCAGCCAGTATAGGGCCACATCTGGGAGAAATTTCGAGTCAATCGGTCCAAAGACCTGGAAGCTATTGAAAAAATCGGCCGACGTTTTCATGAAAAAGGCAACTTTTTTCATTAAAAAATTCACCAAAAATACAAATTTCACTAAAATCAGATAAAAACTGCTGGCCTTTCTTTCGCCAGTATGGACAACATTTGTGTGCAATTTCGAGTCAATCGGTCAAAAGACGACCGTAACCCTAACCCTAGCCCCATAACCTTAACCCTAACCCTAGCCCCATAACCCTAACCCTAACCCTAACCCCAGCCTTAAGCCAGCCTCATGAAACATTGTCCCTCTCACTAAAATATTCACCAAAAATACAAATTCCACCCGATTCCAATGCGGACTGCTGTGTCTCGTTCAGCCAGTATAGGGCCACATCTGGGAGAAATTTCGAGACAATCGGTCCAAAGACCTGGAAGCTATTGAAAAAAATCGGCCGACGTTTTAATGAAAAAGGCAACTTTTTTCATTAAAAAATTCACCAAAAATACAAATTCCACCCGATTCCAATGCGGACTGCTGTGTCTCGTTCAGCCAGTATAGGGCCACATCTGGGAGAACTTTCGAGTCAATCGGTCCAAAGACCTGGAAGCTATTGAAAAAATCGGCCGACGTTTTCATGAAAAAGGCAACTTTTTTCATTAAAAAATTCACCAAAAATACAAAGTTCACTAAAATCCAATAAAAACTGCTGGCCTTTCTTTCGCCAGTATGGACAACATTTGTGTGCAATTTCGAGTCAATCGGTCAAAAGACGACCGTAACCCTAACCCTAGCCCCATAACCCTAACCCTAACCCTAGCCCCATAACCCTAACCCTAACCCTAACCCCAGCCTTAAGCCAGCCTCATGAAACATTGTCCCTCTCACTAAAATATTCACCAAAAATACAAATTCCACCCGATTCCAATGCGGACTGCTGTGTCTCGTTCAGCCAGTATAGGGCCACATCTGGGAGAAATTTCGAGACAATCGGTCCAAAGACCTGGAAGCTATTGAAAAAAATCGGCCGACGTTTTTATGAAAAAGGCAACTTTTTTCATTAAAAAATTCACCAAAAATACAAATTCCACCCGATTCCAATGCGGACTGCTGTGTCTCGTTCAGCCAGTATAGGGCCACATCTGGGAGAAATTTCGAGTCAATCGGTCCAAAGACCTGGAAGCTATTGAAAAAATCGGCCGACGTTTTCATGAAAAAGGCAACTTTTTTCATTAAAAAATTCACCAAAAATACAAAGTTCACTAAAATCCAATAAAAACTGCTGGCCTTTCTTTCGCCAGTATGGACAACATTTGTGTGCAATTTCGAGTCAATCGGTCAAAAGACGACCGTAACCCTAACCCTAGCCCCATAACCCTAACCCTAACCCTAGCCCCATAACCCTAACCCTAACCCTAACCCCAGCCTTAAGCCAGCCTCATGAAACATTGTCCCTCTCACTAAAATATTCACCAAAAATACAAATTCCACCCGATTCCAATGCGGACTGCTGTGTCTCGTTCAGCCAGTATAGGGCCACATCTGGGAGAAATTTCGAGACAATCGGTCCAAAGACCTGGAAGCTATTGAAAAAAATCGGCCGACGTTTTTATGAAAAAGGCAACTTTTTTCATTAAAAAATTCACCAAAAATACAAATTCCACCCGATTCCAATGCGGACTGCTGTGTCTCGTTCAGCCAGTATAGGGCCACATCTGGGAGAAATTTCGAGTCAATCGGTCCAAAGACCTGGAAGCTATTGAAAAAATCGGCCGACGTTTTCATGAAAAAGGCAACTTTTTTCATTAAAAAATTCACCAAAAATACAAAGTTCACTAAAATCCAATAAAAACTGCTGGCCTTTCTTTCGCCAGTATGGACAACATTTGTGTGCAATTTCGAGTCAATCAGTCAAAAGACGACCGTAACCCTAACCCTAGCCCCATAACCCTAACCCTAACCCTAACCCCAGCCTTAAGCCAGCCTCATGAAACATTGTCCCTCTCACTAAAATATTCACCAAAAATACAAATTCCACCCGATTCCAATGCGGACTGCTGTGTCTCGTTCAGCCAGTATAGGGCCACATCTGGGAGAAATTTCGAGACAATCGGTCCAAAGACCTGGAAGCTATTGAAAAAAATTGGCCGACGTTTTTATGAAAAAGGCAACTTTTTTGATTAAAAAATTCACCAAAAATACAAATTCCACCCGATTCCAATGCGGACTGCTGTGTCTCGTTCAGCCAGTATAGGGCCACATCTGGGAGAAATTTCGAGACAATCGGTCCAAAGACCTGGAAGCTATTGAAAAAAATCGGCCGACGTTTTTATGAAAAAGGCAACTTTTTTCATTAAAAAATTCACCAAAAATACAAATTTCACTAAAATCCAATAAAAACTGCTGGCCTTTCTTTCGCCAGTATGGACAACATTTGTGTGCAATTTCGAGTCAATCGGTCAAAAGACGACCGTAACCCTAACCCTAGCCCCATAACCCTAACCCTAACCCTAGCCCCATAACCCTAACCCTAACCCTAACCCCAGCCTTAAGCCAGCCTCATGAAACATTGTCCCTCTCACTAAAATATTCACCAAAAATACAAATTCCACCCGATTCCAATGCGGACTGCTGTGTCTCGTTCAGCCAGTATAGGGCCACATCTGGGAGAAATTTCGAGACAATCGGTCCAAAGACCTGGAAGCTATTGAAAAAAATCGGCCGACGTTTTTATGAAAAAGGCAACTTTTTTCATTAAAAAATTCACCAAAAATACAAATTCCACCCGATTCCAATGCGGACTGCTGTGTCTCGTTCAGCCAGTATAGGGCCACATCTGGGAGAAATTTCGAGTCAATCGGTCCAAAGACCTGGAAGCTATTGAAAGAATCGGCCGACGTTTTCATGAAAAAGGCAACTTTTTTCATTAAAAAATTCACCAAAAATACAAAGTTCACTAAAATCCAATAAAAACTGCTGGCCTTTCTTTCGCCAGTATGGACAACATTTGTGTGCAATTTCGAGTCAATCGGTCAAAAGACGACCGTAACCCTAACCCTAGCCCCATAACCCTAACCCTAACCCTAGCCCCATAACCCTAACCCTAACCCTAACCCCAGCCTTAAGCCAGCCTCATGAAACATTGTCCCTCTCACTAAAATATTCACCAAAAATACAAATTCCACCCGATTCCAATGCAGACTGCTGCGTCTCGTTCAGCCAGTATAGGGCCACATCTGGGAGAAATTTCGAGACAATCGGTCCAAAGACCTGGAAGCTATTGAAAAAAATCGGCCGACGTTTTTATGAAAAAGGCAACTTTTTTCATTAAAAAATTCACCAAAAATACAAATTCCACCCGATTCCAATGCGGACTGCTGTGTCTCGTTCAGCCAGTATAGGGCCACATCTGGGAGAAATTTCGAGACAATCGGTCCAAAGACCTGGAAGCTATTGAAAAAAATCGGCCGACGTTTTTATGAAAAAGGCAACTTTTTTCATTAAAAAATTCACCAAAAATACAAATTCCACCCGATTCCAATGCGGACTGCTGTGTCTCGTTCAGCCAGTATAGGGCCACATCTGGGAGAAATTTCGAGTCAATCGGTCCAAAGACCTGGAAGCTATTGAAAAAATCGGCCGACGTTTTCATGAAAAAGGCAACTTTTTTCATTAAAAAATTCACCAAAAATACAAAGTTCACTAAAATCCAATAAAAACTGCTGGCCTTTCTTTCGCCAGTATGGACAACATTTGTGTGCAATTTCGAGTCAATCGGTCAAAAGACGACCGTAACCCTAACCCTAGCCCCATAACCCTAACCCTAACCCTAGCCCCATAACCCTAACCCTAACCCTAACCCCAGCCTTAAGCCAGCCTCATGAAACATTGTCCCTCTCACTAAAATATTCACCAAAAATACAAATTCCACCCGATTCCAATGCGGACTGCTGTGTCTCGTTCAGCCAGTATAGGGCCACATCTGGGAGAAATTTCGAGTCAATCGGTCCAAAGACCTGGAAGCTATTGAAAAAATCGGCCGACGTTTTCATGAAAAAGGCAACTTTTTTCATTAAAAAATTCACCAAAAATACAAATTCTACCCGATTCCAATGCGGACTGCTGTGTCTCGTTCAGCCAGTATAGGGCCACATCTGGGAGAAATTTCGAGACAATCGGTCCAAGGACCTGGAAGCTATTGAAAAAAATTGGCCGACGTTTTTATGAAAAAGGCAACTTTTTTCATTAAAAAATTCACCAAAAATACAAATTCCACCCGATTCCAATGCGGACTGCTGTGTCTCGTTCAGCCAGTATAGGGCCACATCTGGGAGAAATTTCGAGTCAATCGGTCCAAAGACCTGGAAGCTATTGAAAAAATCGGCCGACGTTTTCATGAAAAAGGCAACTTTTTTCATTAAAAAATTCACCAAAAATACAAATTTCACTAAAATCCAATAAAAACTGCTGGCCTTTCTTTCGCCAGTATGGACAACATTTGTGTGCAATTTCGAGTCAATCGGTCAAAAGACGACCGTAACCCTAACCCTAGCCCCATAACCCTAACCCTAACCCTAGCCCCATAACCCTAACCCTAACCCTAACCCCAGCCTTAAGCCAGCCTCATGAAACATTGTCCCTCTCACTAAAATATTCACCAAAAATACAAATTCCACCCGATTCCAATGCGGACTGCTGTGTCTCGTTCGGCCAGTATAGGGCCACATCTGGGAGAAATTTCGAGACAATCGGTCCAAAGACCTGGAAGCTATTGAAAAAATCGGCCGACGTTTTCATGAAAAAGGCAACTTTTTTCACTAAAAAATTCACCAAAAATACAAATTTCACTAAAATCCAATAAAAACTGCTGGCCTTTCTTTCGCCAGTATGGACAACATTTGTGTGCAATTTCGAGTCAATCGGTCAAAAGACGACCGTAACCCTAACCCTAGCCCCATAACCCTAACCCTAACCCTATCCCCAGCCTTAAGCCAGCCTCATGAAACATTGTCCCTCTCACTAAAATATTCACCAAAAATACAAATTCCACCCGATTCCAATGCGGACTGCTGTGTCTCGTTCAGCCAGTATAGGGCCACATCTGGGAGAAATTTTGAGACAATCGGTCCAAAGACCTGGAAGCTATTGAAAAAAATCGGCCGACGTTTTTATGAAAAAGGCAACTTTTTTCATTAAAAAATTCACCAAAAATACAAATTCCACCCGATTCCAATGCGGACTGCTGTGTCTCGTTCAGCCAGTATAGGGCCACATCTGGGAGAAATTTCGAGTCAATCGGTCCAAAGACCTGGAAGCTATTGAAAAAATCGGCCGACGTTTTCATGAAAAAGGCAACTTTTTTCATTAAAAAATTCACCAAAAATACAAATTCTACCCGATTCCAATGCGGACTGCTGTGTCTCGTTCAGCCAGTATAGGGCCACATCTGGGAGAAATGTCGAGACAATCGGTCCAAAGACCTGGAAGCTATTGAAAAAAATTGGCCGACGTTTTTATGAAAAAGGCAACTTTTTTCATTAAAAAATTCACCAAAAATACAAATTCCACCCGATTCCAATGCGGACTGCTGTGTCTCGTTCAGCCAGTATAGGGCCACATCTGGGAGAAATTTCGAGTCAATCGGTCCAAAGACCTGGAAGCTATTGAAAAAATCGGCCGACGTTTTCATGAAAAAGGCAACTTTTTTCATTAAAAAATTCACCAAAAATACAAATTTCACTAAAATCCAATAAAAACTGCTGGCCTTTCTTTCGCCAGTATGGACAACATTTGTGTGCAATTTCGAGTCAATCGGTCAAAAGACGACCGTAACCCTAACCCTAGCCCCATAACCCTAACCCTAACCCTAGCCCCATAACCCTAACCCTAACCCTAACCCCAGCCTTAAGCCAGCCTCATGAAACATTGTCCCTCTCACTAAAATATTCACCAAAAATACAAATTCCACCCGATTCCAATGCGGACTGCTGTGTCTCGTTCGGCCAGTATAGGGCCACATCTGGGAGAAATTTCGAGACAATCGGTCCAAAGACCTGGAAGCTATTGAAAAAATCGGCCGACGTTTTCATGAAAAAGGCAACTTTTTTCACTAAAAAATTCACCAAAAATACAAATTCCACCCGATTCCAATGCGGACTGCTGTGTCTCGTTCAGCCAGTATAGGGCCACATCTGGGAGAAATTTCGAGTCAATCGGTCCAAAGACCTGGAAGCTATTGAAAAAATCGGCCGACGTTTTCATGAAAAAGGCAACTTTTTTCATTAAAAAATTCACCAAAAATACAAATTCCACCCGATTCCAATGCGGACTGCTGTGTCTCGTTCAGCCAGTATAGGGCCACATCTGGGAGAAATTTCGAGTCAATCGGTCCAAAGACCTGGAAGCTATTGAAAAAATCGGCCGACGTTTTCATGAAAAAGGCAACTTTTTTCACTAAAAAATTCACCAAAAATACAAATTTCACTAAAATCCAATAAAAACTGCTGGCCTTTCTTTCGCCAGTATGGACAACATTTGTGTGCAATTTCGAGTCAATCGGTCAAAAGACGACCGTAACCCTAACCCTAGCCCCATAACCCTAACCCTAACCCTAACCCTAGCCCTAGCCCCATAACCCTAACCCTAACCCTAACCCCAGCCTTAAGCCAGCCTCATGAAACATTGTCCCTCTCACTAAAATATTCACCAAAAATACAAATTCCACCCGATTCCAATGCGGACTGCTGTGTCTCGTTCAGCCAGTATAGGGCCACATCTGGGAGAAATTTCGAGACAATCGGTCCAAAGACCTGGAAGCTATTGAAAAAAATCGGCCGACGTTTTTATGAAAAAGGCAACTTTTTTCATTAAAAAATTCACCAAAAATACAAATTCCACCCGATTCCAATGCGGACTGCTGTGTCTCGTTCAGCCAGTATAGGGCCACATCTGGGAGAAATTTCGAGTCAATCGGTCCAAAGACCTGGAAGCTATTGAAAAAATCGGCCGACGTTTTCATGAAAAAGGCAACTTTTTTCACTAAAAAATTCACCAAAAATACAAATTTCACTAAAATCCAATAAAAACTGCTGGCCTTTCTTTCGCCAGTATGGACAACATTTGTGTGCAATTTCGAGTCAATCGGTCAAAAGACGACCGTAACCCTAACCCTAGCCCCATAACCCTAACCCTAACCCTAACCCCAGCCTTAAGCCAGCCTCATGAAACATTGTCCCTCTCACTAAAATATTCACCAAAAATACAAATTCCACCCGATTCCAATGCGGACTGCTGTGTCTCGTTCAGCCAGTATAGGGCCACATCTGGGAGAAATTTCGAGACAATCGGTCCAAAGACCTGGAAGCTATTGAAAAAAATCGGCCGACGTTTTTATGAAAAAGGCAACTTTTTTCATTAAAAAATTCACCAAAAATACAAATTCCACCCGATTCCAATGCGGACTGCTGTGTCTCGTTCAGCCAGTATAGGGCCACATCTGGGAGAAATTTCGAGTCAATCGGTCCAAAGACCTGGAAGCTATTGAAAAAATCGGCCGACGTTTTCATGAAAAAGGCAACTTTTTTCATTAAAAAATTCACCAAAAATACAAATTTCACTAAAATCCAACAAAAACTGCTGGCCTTTCTTTCGCCAGTATGGACAACATTTGTGTGCAATTTCGAGTCAATCGGTCAAAAGACGACCGTAACCCTAACCCTAGCCCCATAACCCTAACCCTAACCCTAGCCCCATAACCCTAACCCTAACCCTAACCCCAGCCTTAAGCCAGCCTCATGAAACATTGTCCCTCTCACTAAAATATTCACCAAAAATACAAATTCCACCCGATTCCAATGCGGACTGCTGTGTCTCGTTCAGCCAGTATAGGGCCACATCTGGGAGAAATTTCGAGTCAATCGGTCCAAAGACCTGGAAGCTATTGAAAAAATCGGCCGACGTTTTCATGAAAAAGGCAACTTTTTTCATTAAAAAATTCACCAAAAATACAAATTTCACTAAAATCCAATAAAAACTGCTGGCCTTTCTTTCGCCAGTATGGACAACATTTGTGTGCAATTTCGAGTCAATCGGTCAAAAGACGACCGTAACCCTAACCCTAGCCCCATAACCCTAACCCTAACCCTAGCCCCATAACCCTAACCCTAACCCTAACCCCAGCCTTAAGCCAGCCTCATGAAACATTGTCCCTCTCACTAAAATATTCACCAAAAATACAAATTCCACCCGATTCCAATGCGGACTGCTGTGTCTCGTTCAGCCAGTATAGGGCCACATCTGGGAGAAATTTCGAGTCAATCGGTCCAAAGACCTGGAAGCTATTGAAAAAATCGGCCGACGTTTTCATGAAAAAGGCAACTTTTTTCACTAAAAAATTCACCAAAAATACAAATTTCACTAAAATCCAATAAAAACTGCTGGCCTTTCTTTCGCCAGTATGGACAACATTTGTGTGCAATTTCGAGTCAATCGGTCAAAAGACGACCGTAACCCTAACCCTAGCCCCATAACCCTAACTCTAACCCTAGCCCCATAACCCTAACCCTAACCCTATCCCCAGCCTTAAGCCAGCCTCATGAAACATTGTCCCTCTCACTAAAATATTCACCAAAAATACAAATTCCACCCGATTCCAATGCGGACTGCTGTGTCTCGTTCAGCCAGTATAGGGCCACATCTGGGAGAAATTTCGAGACAATCGGTCCAAAGACCTGGAAGCTATTGAAAAAAATCGGCCGACGTTTTTATGAAAAAGGCAACTTTTTTCATTAAAAAATTCACCAAAAATACAAATTCCACCCGATTCCAATGCGGACTGCTGTGTCTCGTTCAGCCAGTATAGGGCCACATCTGGGAGAAATTTCGAGTCAATCGGTGCAAAGACCTGGAAGCTATTGAAAAAATCGGCCGACGTTTTCATGAAAAAGGCAACTTTTTTCATTAAAAAATTCACCAAAAATACAAATTTCACTAAAATCCAATAAAAACTGCTGGCCTTTCTTTCGCCAGTATGGACAACATTTGTGTGCAATTTCGAGTCAATCGGTCAAAAGACGACCGTAACCCTAACCCTAACCCTAGCCCCATAACCCTAACCCTAACCCTAGCCCCATAACCCTAACCCTAACCCTAACCCCAGCCTTAAGCCAGCCTCATGAAACATTGTCCCTCTCACTAAAATATTCACCAAAAATACAAATTCCACCCGATTCCAATGCGGACTGCTGTGTCTCGTTCAGCCAGTATAGGGCCACATCTGGGAGAAATTTCGAGTCAATCGGTCCAAAGACCTGGAAGCTATTGAAAAAATCGGCCGACGTTTTCATGAAAAAGGCAACTTTTTTCACTAAAAAATTCACCAAAAATACAAATTTCACTAAAATCCAATAAAAACTGCTGGCCTTTCTTTCGCCAGTATGGACAACATTTGTGTGCAATTTCGAGTCAATCGGTCAAAAGACGACCGTAACCCTAACCCTAGCCCCATAACCCTAACTCTAACCCTAGCCCCATAACCCTAACCCTAACCCTATCCCCAGCCTTAAGCCAGCCTCATGAAACATTGTCCCTCTCACTAAAATATTCACCAAAAATACAAATTCCACCCGATTCCAATGCGGACTGCTGTGTCTCGTTCAGCCAGTATAGGGCCACATCTGGGAGAAATTTCGAGACAATCGGTCCAAAGACCTGGAAGCTATTGAAAAAAATCGGCCGACGTTTTTATGAAAAAGGCAACTTTTTTCATTAAAAAATTCACCAAAAATACAAATTCCACCCGATTCCAATGCGGACTGCTGTGTCTCGTTCAGCCAGTATAGGGCCACATCTGGGAGAAATTTCGAGTCAATCGGTGCAAAGACCTGGAAGCTATTGAAAAAATCGGCCGACGTTTTCATGAAAAAGGCAACTTTTTTCATTAAAAAATTCACCAAAAATACAAATTTCACTAAAATCCAATAAAAACTGCTGGCCTTTCTTTCGCCAGTATGGACAACATTTGTGTGCAATTTCGAGTCAATCGGTCAAAAGACGACCGTAACCCTAACCCTAGCCCCATAACCCTAACCCTAACCCTAGCCCCATAACCCTAACCCTAACCCTAACCCCAGCCTTAAGCCAGCCTCATGAAACATTGTCCCTCTCACTAAAATATTCACCAAAAATACAAATTCCACCCGATTCCAATGCAGACTGCTGCGTCTCGTTCAGCCAGTATAGGGCCACATCTGGGAGAAATTTCGAGACAATCGGTCCAAAGACCTGGAAGCTATTGAAAAAAATCGGCCGACGTTTTTATGAAAAAGGCAACTTTTTTCATTAAAAAATTCACCAAAAATACAAATTCCACCCGATTCCAATGCGGACTGCTGTGTCTCGTTCAGCCAGTATAGGGCCACATCTGGGAGAAATTTCGAGACAATCGGTCCAAAGACCTGGAAGCTATTGAAAAAAATCGGCCGACGTTTTTATGAAAAAGGCAACTTTTTTCATTAAAAAATTCACCAAAAATACAAATTCCACCCGATTCCAATGGGGACTGCTGTGTCTCGTTCAGCCAGTATAGGGCCACATCTGGGAGAAATTTCGAGTCAATCGGTTCAAAGACCTGGAAGCTATTGAAAAAATCGGCCGACGTTTTCATGAAAAAGGCAACTTTTTTCATTAAAAAATTCACCAAAAATACAAATTTCACTAAAATCCAATAAAAACTGCTGGCCTTTCTTTCGCCAGTATGGACAACATTTGTGTGCAATTTCGAGTCAATCGGTCAAAAGACGACCGTAACCCTAACCCTATCCCCATAACCCTAACCCTAACCCTAGCCCCATAACCCTAACCCTAACCCTAACCCCAGCCTTAAGCCAGCCTCATGAAACATTGTCCCTCTCACTAAAATATTCACCAAAAATACAAATTCCACCCAATTCCAATGCGGACTGCTGTGTCTCGTTCAGCCAGTATAGGGCCACATCTGGGAGAAATTTCGAGTCAATCGGTCCAAAGACCTGGAAGCTATTGAAAAAATCGGCCGACGTTTTCATGAAAAAGGCAACTTTTTTCATTAAAAAATTCACCAAAAATACAAATTCTACCCGATTCCAATGCGGACTGCTGTGTCTCGTTCAGCCAGTATAGGGCCACATCTGGGAGAAATTTCGAGACAATCGGTCCAAAGACCTGGAAGCTATTGAAAAAAATTGGCCGACGTTTTTATGAAAAAGGCAACTTTTTTCATTAAAAAATTCACCAAAAATACAAATTCCACCCGATTCCAATGCGGACTGCTGTGTCTCGTTCAGCCAGTATAGGGCCACATCTGGGAGAAATTTCGAGTCAATCGGTCCAAAGACCTGGAAGCTATTGAAAAAATCGGCCGACGTTTTCATGAAAAAGGCAACTTTTTTCATTAAAAAATTCACCAAAAATACAAATTTCACTAAAATCCAATAAAAACTGCTGGCCTTTCTTTCGCCAGTATGGACAACATTTGTGTGCAATTTCGAGTCAATCGGTCAAAAGACGACCGTAACCCTAACCCTAGCCCCATAACCCTAACCCTAACCCTAGCCCCATAACCCTAACCCTAACCCTAACCCCAGCCTTAAGCCAGCCTCATGAAACATTGTCCCTCTCACTAAAATATTCACCAAAAATACAAATTCCACCCGATTCCAATGCGGACTGCTGTGTCTCGTTCGGCCAGTATAGGGCCACATCTGGGAGAAATTTCGAGACAATCGGTCCAAAGACCTGGAAGCTATTGAAAAAATCGGCCGACGTTTTCATGAAAAAGGCAACTTTTTTCACTAAAAAATTCACCAAAAATACAAATTTCACTAAAATCCAATAAAAACTGCTGGCCTTTCTTTCGCCAGTATGGACAACATTTGTGTGCAATTTCGAGTCAATCGGTCAAAAGACGACCGTAACCCTAACCCTAGCCCCATAACCCTAACCCTAACCCTAACCCTAGCCCCATAACCCTAACCCTAACCCTATCCCCAGCCTTAAGCCAGCCTCATGAAACATTGTCCCTCTCACTAAAATATTCACCAAAAATACAAATTCCACCCGATTCCAATGCGGACTGCTGTGTCTCGTTCAGCCAGTATAGGGCCACATCTGGGAGAAATTTTGAGACAATCGGTCCAAAGACCTGGAAGCTATTGAAAAAAATCGGCCGACGTTTTTATGAAAAAGGCAACTTTTTTCATTAAAAAATTCACCAAAAATACAAATTCCACCCGATTCCAATGCGGACTGCTGTGTCTCGTTCAGCCAGTATAGGGCCACATCTGGGAGAAATTTCGAGTCAATCGGTCCAAAGACCTGGAAGCTATTGAAAAAATCGGCCGACGTTTTCATGAAAAAGGCAACTTTTTTCATTAAAAAATTCACCAAAAATACAAATTCTACCCGATTCCAATGCGGACTGCTGTGTCTCGTTCAGCCAGTATAGGGCCACATCTGGGAGAAATTTCGAGACAATCGGTCCAAAGACCTGGAAGCTATTGAAAAAAATTGGCCGACGTTTTTATGAAAAAGGCAACTTTTTTCATTAAAAAATTCACCAAAAATACAAATTCCACCCGATTCCAATGCGGACTGCTGTGTCTCGTTCAGCCAGTATAGGGCCACATCTGGGAGAAATTTCGAGTCAATCGGTCCAAAGACCTGGAAGCTATTGAAAAAATCGGCCGACGTTTTCATGAAAAAGGCAACTTTTTTCATTAAAAAATTCACCAAAAATACAAATTTCACTAAAATCCAATAAAAACTGCTGGCCTTTCTTTCGCCAGTATGGACAACATTTGTGTGCAATTTCGAGTCAATCGGTCAAAAGACGACCGTAACCCTAACCCTAGCCCCATAACCCTAACCCTAACCCTAACCCTAGCCCCATAACCCTAACCCTAACCCTATCCCCAGCCTTAAGCCAGCCTCATGAAACATTGTCCCTCTCACTAAAATATTCACCAAAAATACAAATTCCACCCGATTCCAATGCGGACTGCTGTGTCTCGTTCAGCCAGTATAGGGCCACATCTGGGAGAAATTTTGAGACAATCGGTCCAAAGACCTGGAAGCTATTGAAAAAAATCGGCCGACGTTTTTATGAAAAAGGCAACTTTTTTCATTAAAAAATTCACCAAAAATACAAATTCCACCCGATTCCAATGCGGACTGCTGTGTCTCGTTCAGCCAGTATAGGGCCACATCTGGGAGAAATTTCGAGTCAATCGGTCCAAAGACCTGGAAGCTATTGAAAAAATCGGCCGACGTTTTCATGAAAAAGGCAACTTTTTTCATTAAAAAATTCACCAAAAATACAAATTCTACCCGATTCCAATGCGGACTGCTGTGTCTCGTTCAGCCAGTATAGGGCCACATCTGGGAGAAATTTCGAGACAATCGGTCCAAAGACCTGGAAGCTATTGAAAAAAATTGGCCGACGTTTTTATGAAAAAGGCAACTTTTTTCATTAAAAAATTCACCAAAAATACAAATTCCACCCGATTCCAATGCGGACTGCTGTGTCTCGTTCAGCCAGTATAGGGCCACATCTGGGAGAAATTTCGAGTCAATCGGTCCAAAGACCTGGAAGCTATTGAAAAAATCGGCCGACGTTTTCATGAAAAAGGCAACTTTTTTCATTAAAAAATTCACCAAAAATACAAATTTCACTAAAATCCAACAAAAACTGCTGGCCTTTCTTTCGCCAGTATGGACAACATTTGTGTGCAATTTCGAGTCAATCGGTCAAAAGACGACCGTAACCCTAACCCTAGCCCCATAACCCTAACCCTAACCCTAGCCCCATAACCCTAACCCTAACCCTAACCCCAGCCTTAAGCCAGCCTCATGAAACATTGTCCCTCTCACTAAAATATTCACCAAAAATACAAATTCCACCCGATTCCAATGCGGACTGCTGTGTCTCGTTCAGCCAGTATAGGGCCACATCTGGGAGAAATTTCGAGTCAATCGGTCCAAAGACCTGGAAGCTATTGAAAAAATCGGCCGACGTTTTCATGAAAAAGGCAACTTTTTTCATTAAAAAATTCACCAAAAATACAAATTTCACTAAAATCCAATAAAAACTGCTGGCCTTTCTTTCGCCAGTATGGACAACATTTGTGTGCAATTTCGAGTCAATCGGTCAAAAGACGACCGTAACCCTAACCCTAGCCCCATAACCCTAACCCTAACCCTAGCCCCATAACCCTAACCCTAACCCTAACCCCAGCCTTAAGCCAGCCTCATGAAACATTGTCCCTCTCACTAAAATATTCACCAAAAATACAAATTCCACCCGATTCCAATGCGGACTGCTGTGTCTCGTTCAGCCAGTATAGGGCCACATCTGGGAGAAATTTCGAGTCAATCGGTCCAAAGACCTGGAAGCTATTGAAAAAATCGGCCGACGTTTTCATGAAAAAGGCAACTTTTTTCACTAAAAAATTCACCAAAAATACAAATTTCACTAAAATCCAATAAAAACTGCTGGCCTTTCTTTCGCCAGTATGGACAACATTTGTGTGCAATTTCGAGTCAATCGGTCAAAAGACGACCGTAACCCTAACCCTAGCCCCATAACCCTAACTCTAACCCTAGCCCCATAACCCTAACCCTAACCCTATCCCCAGCCTTAAGCCAGCCTCATGAAACATTGTCCCTCTCACTAAAATATTCACCAAAAATACAAATTCCACCCGATTCCAATGCGGACTGCTGTGTCTCGTTCAGCCAGTATAGGGCCACATCTGGGAGAAATTTCGAGACAATCGGTCCAAAGACCTGGAAGCTATTGAAAAAAATCGGCCGACGTTTTTATGAAAAAGGCAACTTTTTTCATTAAAAAATTCACCAAAAATACAAATTCCACCCGATTCCAATGCGGACTGCTGTGTCTCGTTCAGCCAGTATAGGGCCACATCTGGGAGAAATTTCGAGTCAATCGGTCCAAAGACCTGGAAGCTATTGAAAAAATCGGCCGACGTTTTCATGAAAAAGGCAACTTTTTTCACTAAAAAATTCACCAAAAATACAAATTTCACTAAAATCCAATAAAAACTGCTGGCCTTTCTTTCGCCAGTATGGACAACATTTGTGTGCAATTTCGAGTCAATCGGTCAAAAGACGACCGTAACCCTAACCCTAGCCCCATAACCCTAACTCTAACCCTAGCCCCATAACCCTAACCCTAACCCTATCCCCAGCCTTAAGCCAGCCTCATGAAACATTGTCCCTCTCACTAAAATATTCACCAAAAATACAAATTCCACCCGATTCCAATGCGGACTGCTGTGTCTCGTTCAGCCAGTATAGGGCCACATCTGGGAGAAATTTCGAGACAATCGGTCCAAAGACCTGGAAGCTATTGAAAAAAATCGGCCGACGTTTTTATGAAAAAGGCAACTTTTTTCATTAAATAATTCACCAAAAATACAAATTCCACCCGATTCCAATGCGGACTGCTGTGTCTCGTTCAGCCAGTATAGGGCCACATCTGGGAGAAATTTCGAGTCAATCGGTGCAAAGACCTGGAAGCTATTGAAAAAATCGGCCGACGTTTTCATGAAAAAGGCAACTTTTTTCATTAAAAAATTCACCAAAAATACAAATTTCACTAAAATCCAATAAAAACTGCTGGCCTTTCTTTCGCCAGTATGGACAACATTTGTGTGCAATTTCGAGTCAATCGGTCAAAAGACGACCGTAACCCTAACCCTAGCCCCATAACCCTAACCCTAACCCTAGCCCCATAACCCTAACCCTAACCCTAACCCCAGCCTTAAGCCAGCCTCATGAAACATTGTCCCTCTCACTAAAATATTCACCAAAAATACAAATTCCACCCGATTCCAATGCAGACTGCTGCGTCTCGTTCAGCCAGTATAGGGCCACATCTGGGAGAAATTTCGAGACAATCGGTCCAAAGACCTGGAAGCTATTGAAAAAAATCGGCCGACGTTTTTATGAAAAAGGCAACTTTTTTCATTAAAAAATTCACCAAAAATACAAATTCCACCCGATTCCAATGCGGACTGCTGTGTCTCGTTCAGCCAGTATAGGGCCACATCTGGGAGAAATTTCGAGACAATCGGTCCAAAGACCTGGAAGCTATTGAAAAAAATCGGCCGACGTTTTTATGAAAAAGGCAACTTTTTTCATTAAAAAATTCACCAAAAATACAAATTCCACCCGATTCCAATGGGGACTGCTGTGTCTCGTTCAGCCAGTATAGGGCCACATCTGGGAGAAATTTCGAGTCAATCGGTTCAAAGACCTGGAAGCTATTGAAAAAATCGGCCGACGTTTTCATGAAAAAGGCAACTTTTTTCATTAAAAAATTCACCAAAAATACAAATTTCACTAAAATCCAATAAAAACTGCTGGCCTTTCTTTCGCCAGTATGGACAACATTTGTGTGCAATTTCGAGTCAATCGGTCAAAAGACGACCGTAACCCTAACCCTATCCCCATAACCCTAACCCTAACCCTAGCCCCATAACCCTAACCCTAACCCTAACCCCAGCCTTAAGCCAGCCTCATGAAACATTGTCCCTCTCACTAAAATATTCACCAAAAATACAAATTCCACCCAATTCCAATGCGGACTGCTGTGTCTCGTTCAGCCAGTATAGGGCCACATCTGGGAGAAATTTCGAGTCAATCGGTCCAAAGACCTGGAAGCTATTGAAAAAATCGGCCGACGTTTTCATGAAAAAGGCAACTTTTTTCATTAAAAAATTCACCAAAAATACAAATTCTACCCGATTCCAATGCGGACTGCTGTGTCTCGTTCAGCCAGTATAGGGCCACATCTGGGAGAAATTTCGAGACAATCGGTCCAAAGACCTGGAAGCTATTGAAAAAAATTGGCCGACGTTTTTATGAAAAAGGCAACTTTTTTCATTAAAAAATTCACCAAAAATACAAATTCCACCCGATTCCAATGCGGACTGCTGTGTCTCGTTCAGCCAGTATAGGGCCACATCTGGGAGAAATTTCGAGTCAATCGGTCCAAAGACCTGGAAGCTATTGAAAAAATCGGCCGACGTTTTCATGAAAAAGGCAACTTTTTTCATTAAAAAATTCACCAAAAATACAAATTTCACTAAAATCCAATAAAAACTGCTGGCCTTTCTTTCGCCAGTATGGACAACATTTGTGTGCAATTTCGAGTCAATCGGTCAAAAGACGACCGTAACCCTAACCCTAGCCCCATAACCCTAACCCTAACCCTAGCCCCATAACCCTAACCCTAACCCTAACCCCAGCCTTAAGCCAGCCTCATGAAACATTGTCCCTCTCACTAAAATATTCACCAAAAATACAAATTCCACCCGATTCCAATGCGGACTGCTGTGTCTCGTTCGGCCAGTATAGGGCCACATCTGGGAGAAATTTCGAGACAATCGGTCCAAAGACCTGGAAGCTATTGAAAAAATCGGCCGACGTTTTCATGAAAAAGGCAACTTTTTTCACTAAAAAATTCACCAAAAATACAAATTTCACTAAAATCCAATAAAAACTGCTGGCCTTTCTTTCGCCAGTATGGACAACATTTGTGTGCAATTTCGAGTCAATCGGTCAAAAGACGACCGTAACCCTAACCCTAGCCCCATAACCCTAACCCTAACCCTAACCCTAGCCCCATAACCCTAACCCTAACCCTATCCCCAGCCTTAAGCCAGCCTCATGAAACATTGTCCCTCTCACTAAAATATTCACCAAAAATACAAATTCCACCCGATTCCAATGCGGACTGCTGTGTCTCGTTCAGCCAGTATAGGGCCACATCTGGGAGAAATTTTGAGACAATCGGTCCAAAGACCTGGAAGCTATTGAAAAAAATCGGCCGACGTTTTTATGAAAAAGGCAACTTTTTTCATTAAAAAATTCACCAAAAATACAAATTCCACCCGATTCCAATGCGGACTGCTGTGTCTCGTTCAGCCAGTATAGGGCCACATCTGGGAGAAATTTCGAGTCAATCGGTCCAAAGACCTGGAAGCTATTGAAAAAATCGGCCGACGTTTTCATGAAAAAGGCAACTTTTTTCATTAAAAAATTCACCAAAAATACAAATTCTACCCGATTCCAATGCGGACTGCTGTGTCTCGTTCAGCCAGTATAGGGCCACATCTGGGAGAAATTTCGAGACAATCGGTCCAAAGACCTGGAAGCTATTGAAAAAAATTGGCCGACGTTTTTATGAAAAAGGCAACTTTTTTCATTAAAAAATTCACCAAAAATACAAATTCCACCCGATTCCAATGCGGACTGCTGTGTCTCGTTCAGCCAGTATAGGGCCACATCTGGGAGAAATTTCGAGTCAATCGGTCCAAAGACCTGGAAGCTATTGAAAAAATCGGCCGACGTTTTCATGAAAAAGGCAACTTTTTTCATTAAAAAATTCACCAAAAATACAAATTTCACTAAAATCCAATAAAAACTGCTGGCCTTTCTTTCGCCAGTATGGACAACATTTGTGTGCAATTTCGAGTCAATCGGTCAAAAGACGACCGTAACCCTAACCCTAGCCCCATAACCCTAACCCTAACCCTAGCCCCATAACCCTAACCCTAACCCTAACCCCAGCCTTAAGCCAGCCTCATGAAACATTGTCCCTCTCACTAAAATATTCACCAAAAATACAAATTCCACCCGATTCCAATGCGGACTGCTGTGTCTCGTTCGGCCAGTATAGGGCCACATCTGGGAGAAATTTCGAGACAATCGGTCCAAAGACCTGGAAGCTATTGAAAAAATCGGCCGACGTTTTCATGAAAAAGGCAACTTTTTTCACTAAAAAATTCACCAAAAATACAAATTCCACCCGATTCCAATGCGGACTGCTGTGTCTCGTTCAGCCAGTATAGGGCCACATCTGGGAGAAATTTCGAGTCAATCGGTCCAAAGACCTGGAAGCTATTGAAAAAATCGGCCGACGTTTTCATGAAAAAGGCAACTTTTTTCATTAAAAAATTCACCAAAAATACAAATTCCACCCGATTCCAATGCGGACTGCTGTGTCTCGTTCAGCCAGTATAGGGCCACATCTGGGAGAAATTTCGAGTCAATCGGTCCAAAGACCTGGAAGCTATTGAAAAAATCGGCCGACGTTTTCATGAAAAAGGCAACTTTTTTCACTAAAAAATTCACCAAAAATACAAATTTCACTAAAATCCAATAAAAACTGCTGGCCTTTCTTTCGCCAGTATGGACAACATTTGTGTGCAATTTCGAGTCAATCGGTCAAAAGACGACCGTAACCCTAACCCTAGCCCCATAACCCTAACCCTAACCCTAACCCTAGCCCTAGCCCCATAACCCTAACCCTAACCCTAACCCCAGCCTTAAGCCAGCCTCATGAAACATTGTCCCTCTCACTAAAATATTCACCAAAAATACAAATTCCACCCGATTCCAATGCGGACTGCTGTGTCTCGTTCAGCCAGTATAGGGCCACATCTGGGAGAAATTTCGAGACAATCGGTCCAAAGACCTGGAAGCTATTGAAAAAAATCGGCCGACGTTTTTATGAAAAAGGCAACTTTTTTCATTAAAAAATTCACCAAAAATACAAATTCCACCCGATTCCAATGCGGACTGCTGTGTCTCGTTCAGCCAGTATAGGGCCACATCTGGGAGAAATTTCGAGTCAATCGGTCCAAAGACCTGGAAGCTATTGAAAAAATCGGCCGACGTTTTCATGAAAAAGGCAACTTTTTTCACTAAAAAATTCACCAAAAATACAAATTTCACTAAAATCCAATAAAAACTGCTGGCCTTTCTTTCGCCAGTATGGACAACATTTGTGTGCAATTTCGAGTCAATCGGTCAAAAGACGACCGTAACCCTAACCCTAGCCCCATAACCCTAACTCTAACCCTAGCCCCATAACCCTAACCCTAACCCTATCCCCAGCCTTAAGCCAGCCTCATGAAACATTGTCCCTCTCACTAAAATATTCACCAAAAATACAAATTCCACCCGATTCCAATGCGGACTGCTGTGTCTCGTTCAGCCAGTATAGGGCCACATCTGGGAGAAATTTCGAGACAATCGGTCCAAAGACCTGGAAGCTATTGAAAAAAATCGGCCGACGTTTTTATGAAAAAGGCAACTTTTTTCATTAAAAAATTCACCAAAAATACAAATTCCACCCGATTCCAATGCGGACTGCTGTGTCTCGTTCAGCCAGTATAGGGCCACATCTGGGAGAAATTTCGAGTCAATCGGTGCAAAGACCTGGAAGCTATTGAAAAAATCGGCCGACGTTTTCATGAAAAAGGCAACTTTTTTCATTAAAAAATTCACCAAAAATACAAATTTCACTAAAATCCAATAAAAACTGCTGGCCTTTCTTTCGCCAGTATGGACAACATTTGTGTGCAATTTCGAGTCAATCGGTCAAAAGACGACCGTAACCCTAACCCTAACCCTAGCCCCATAACCCTAACCCTAACCCTAGCCCCATAACCCTAACCCTAACCCTAACCCCAGCCTTAAGCCAGCCTCATGAAACATTGTCCCTCTCACTAAAATATTCACCAAAAATACAAATTCCACCCGATTCCAATGCGGACTGCTGTGTCTCGTTCAGCCAGTATAGGGCCACATCTGGGAGAAATTTCGAGTCAATCGGTCCAAAGACCTGGAAGCTATTGAAAAAATCGGCCGACGTTTTCATGAAAAAGGCAACTTTTTTCACTAAAAAATTCACCAAAAATACAAATTTCACTAAAATCCAATAAAAACTGCTGGCCTTTCTTTCGCCAGTATGGACAACATTTGTGTGCAATTTCGAGTCAATCGGTCAAAAGACGACCGTAACCCTAACCCTAGCCCCATAACCCTAACTCTAACCCTAGCCCCATAACCCTAACCCTAACCCTATCCCCAGCCTTAAGCCAGCCTCATGAAACATTGTCCCTCTCACTAAAATATTCACCAAAAATACAAATTCCACCCGATTCCAATGCGGACTGCTGTGTCTCGTTCAGCCAGTATAGGGCCACATCTGGGAGAAATTTCGAGACAATCGGTCCAAAGACCTGGAAGCTATTGAAAAAAATCGGCCGACGTTTTTATGAAAAAGGCAACTTTTTTCATTAAAAAATTCACCAAAAATACAAATTCCACCCGATTCCAATGCGGACTGCTGTGTCTCGTTCAGCCAGTATAGGGCCACATCTGGGAGAAATTTCGAGTCAATCGGTGCAAAGACCTGGAAGCTATTGAAAAAATCGGCCGACGTTTTCATGAAAAAGGCAACTTTTTTCATTAAAAAATTCACCAAAAATACAAATTTCACTAAAATCCAATAAAAACTGCTGGCCTTTCTTTCGCCAGTATGGACAACATTTGTGTGCAATTTCGAGTCAATCGGTCAAAAGACGACCGTAACCCTAACCCTAACCCTAGCCCCATAACCCTAACCCTAACCCTAGCCCCATAACCCTAACCCTAACCCTAACCCCAGCCTTAAGCCAGCCTCATGAAACATTGTCCCTCTCACTAAAATATTCACCAAAAATACAAATTCCACCCGATTCCAATGCGGACTGCTGTGTCTCGTTCGGCCAGTATAGGGCCACATCTGGGAGAAATTTCGAGACAATCGGTCCAAAGACCTGGAAGCTATTGAAAGAAATCGGCCGACGTTTTTATGAAAAAGGCAACTTTTTTCATAAAAAAATTCACCAAAAATACAAATTTCACTAAAATCCAATAAAAACTGCTGGCCTTTCTTTCGCCAGTATGGACAACATTTGTGTGCAATTTCGAGTCAATCGGTCAAAAGACGACCGTAACCCTAACCCTAGCCCCATAACCCTAACCCTAACCCTAACCCTAACCCTAGCCCCATAACCCTAACCCTAACCCTAACCCCAGCCTTAAGCCAGCCTCATGAAACATTGTCCCTCTCACTAAAATATTCACCAAAAATACAAATTCCACCCGATTCCAATGCGGACTGCTGTGTCTCGTTCAGCCAGTATAGGGCCACATCTGGGAGAAATTTCGAGTCAATCGGTCCAAAGACCTGGAAGCTATTGAAAAAATCGGCCGACGTTTTCATGAAAAAGGCAACTTTTTTCATTAAAAAATTCACCAAAAATACAAATTTCACTAAAATCCAATAAAAACTGCTGGCCTTTCTTTCGCCAGTATGGACAACATTTGTGTGCAATTTCGAGTCAATCGGTCAAAAGACGACCGTAACCCTAACCCTAGCCCCATAACCCTAACCCTAACCCTAGCCCCATAACCCTAACACTAACCCTAACCCCAGCCTTAAGCCAGCCTCATGAAACATTGTCCCTCTCACTAAAATATTCACCAAAAATACAAATTCCACCCGATTCCAATGCGGACTGCTGTGTCTCGTTCGGCCAGTATAGGGCCACATCTGGGAGAAATTTCGAGACAATCGGTCCAAAGACCTGGAAGCTATTGAAAAAAATCGGCCGACGTTTTTATGAAAAAGGCAACTTTTTTCATTAAAAAATTCACCAAAAATACAAATTCCACCCGATTCCAATGCGGACTGCTGTGTCTCGTTCAGCCAGTATAGGGCCACATCTGGGAGAAATTTCGAGTCAATCGGTCCAAAGACCTGGAAGCTATTGAAAAAATCGGCCGACGTTTTCATGAAAAAGGCAACTTTTTTCACTAAAAAATTCACCAAAAATACAAATTTCACTAAAATCCAATAAAAACTGCTGGCCTTTCTTTCGCCAGTATGGACAACATTTGTGTGCAATTTCGAGTCAATCGGTCAAAAGACGACCGTAACCCTAACCCTAGCCCCATAACCCTAACCCTAACCCTAACCCTAGCCCCATAACCCTAACCCTAACCCTAACCCCAGCCTTAAGCCAGCCTCATGAAACATTGTCCCTCTCACTAAAATATTCACCAAAAATACAAATTCCACCCAATTCCAATGCGGACTGCTGTGTCTCGTTCAGCCAGTATAGGGCCACATCTGGGAGAAATTTCGAGTCAATCGGTCCAAAGACCTGGAAGCTATTGAAAAAATCGGCCGACGTTTTCATGAAAAAGGCAACTTTTTTCATTAAAAAATTCACCAAAAATACAAATTCTACCCGATTCCAATGCGGACTGCTGTGTCTCGTTCAGCCAGTATAGGGCCACATCTGGGAGAAATTTCGAGACAATCGGTCCAAAGACCTGGAAGCTATTGAAAAAAATTGGCCGACGTTTTTATGAAAAAGGCAACTTTTTTCATTAAAAAATTCACCAAAAATACAAATTCCACCCGATTCCAATGCGGACTGCTGTGTCTCGTTCAGCCAGTATAGGGCCACATCTGGGAGAAATTTCGAGTCAATCGGTCCAAAGACCTGGAAGCTATTGAAAAAATCGGCCGACGTTTTCATGAAAAAGGCAACTTTTTTCATTAAAAAATTCACCAAAAATACAAATTTCACTAAAATCCAATAAAAACTGCTGGCCTTTCTTTCGCCAGTATGGACAACATTTGTGTGCAATTTCGAGTCAATCGGTCAAAAGACGACCGTAACCCTAACCCTAGCCCCATAACCCTAACCCTAACCCTAGCCCCATAACCCTAACCCTAACCCTAACCCCAGCCTTAAGCCAGCCTCATGAAACATTGTCCCTCTCACTAAAATATTCACCAAAAATACAAATTCCACCCGATTCCAATGCGGACTGCTGTGTCTCGTTCGGCCAGTATAGGGCCACATCTGGGAGAAATTTCGAGACAATCGGTCCAAAGACCTGGAAGCTATTGAAAAAATCGGCCGACGTTTTCATGAAAAAGGCAACTTTTTTCACTAAAAAATTCACCAAAAATACAAATTTCACTAAAATCCAATAAAAACTGCTGGCCTTTCTTTCGCCAGTATGGACAACATTTGTGTGCAATTTCGAGTCAATCGGTCAAAAGACGACCGTAACCCTAACCCTAGCCCCATAACCCTAACCCTAACCCTAACCCTAGCCCCATAACCCTAACCCTAACCCTATCCCCAGCCTTAAGCCAGCCTCATGAAACATTGTCCCTCTCACTAAAATATTCACCAAAAATACAAATTCCACCCGATTCCAATGCGGACTGCTGTGTCTCGTTCAGCCAGTATAGGGCCACATCTGGGAGAAATTTTGAGACAATCGGTCCAAAGACCTGGAAGCTATTGAAAAAAATCGGCCGACGTTTTTATGAAAAAGGCAACTTTTTTCATTAAAAAATTCACCAAAAATACAAATTCCACCCGATTCCAATGCGGACTGCTGTGTCTCGTTCAGCCAGTATAGGGCCACATCTGGGAGAAATTTCGAGTCAATCGGTCCAAAGACCTGGAAGCTATTGAAAAAATCGGCCGACGTTTTCATGAAAAAGGCAACTTTTTTCATTAAAAAATTCACCAAAAATACAAATTCTACCCGATTCCAATGCGGACTGCTGTGTCTCGTTCAGCCAGTATAGGGCCACATCTGGGAGAAATTTCGAGACAATCGGTCCAAAGACCTGGAAGCTATTGAAAAAAATTGGCCGACGTTTTTATGAAAAAGGCAACTTTTTTCATTAAAAAATTCACCAAAAATACAAATTCCACCCGATTCCAATGCGGACTGCTGTGTCTCGTTCAGCCAGTATAGGGCCACATCTGGGAGAAATTTCGAGTCAATCGGTCCAAAGACCTGGAAGCTATTGAAAAAATCGGCCGACGTTTTCATGAAAAAGGCAACTTTTTTCATTAAAAAATTCACCAAAAATACAAATTTCACTAAAATCCAATAAAAACTGCTGGCCTTTCTTTCGCCAGTATGGACAACATTTGTGTGCAATTTCGAGTCAATCGGTCAAAAGACGACCGTAACCCTAACCCTAGCCCCATAACCCTAACCCTAACCCTAGCCCCATAACCCTAACCCTAACCCTAACCCCAGCCTTAAGCCAGCCTCATGAAACATTGTCCCTCTCACTAAAATATTCACCAAAAATACAAATTCCACCCGATTCCAATGCGGACTGCTGTGTCTCGTTCGGCCAGTATAGGGCCACATCTGGGAGAAATTTCGAGACAATCGGTCCAAAGACCTGGAAGCTATTGAAAAAATCGGCCGACGTTTTCATGAAAAAGGCAACTTTTTTCACTAAAAAATTCACCAAAAATACAAATTCCACCCGATTCCAATGCGGACTGCTGTGTCTCGTTCAGCCAGTATAGGGCCACATCTGGGAGAAATTTCGAGTCAATCGGTCCAAAGACCTGGAAGCTATTGAAAAAATCGGCCGACGTTTTCATGAAAAAGGCAACTTTTTTCATTAAAAAATTCACCAAAAATACAAATTCCACCCGATTCCAATGCGGACTGCTGTGTCTCGTTCAGCCAGTATAGGGCCACATCTGGGAGAAATTTCGAGTCAATCGGTCCAAAGACCTGGAAGCTATTGAAAAAATCGGCCGACGTTTTCATGAAAAAGGCAACTTTTTTCACTAAAAAATTCACCAAAAATACAAATTTCACTAAAATCCAATAAAAACTGCTGGCCTTTCTTTCGCCAGTATGGACAACATTTGTGTGCAATTTCGAGTCAATCGGTCAAAAGACGACCGTAACCCTAACCCTAGCCCCATAACCCTAACCCTAACCCTAACCCTAGCCCTAGCCCCATAACCCTAACCCTAACCCTAACCCCAGCCTTAAGCCAGCCTCATGAAACATTGTCCCTCTCACTAAAATATTCACCAAAAATACAAATTCCACCCGATTCCAATGCGGACTGCTGTGTCTCGTTCAGCCAGTATAGGGCCACATCTGGGAGAAATTTCGAGACAATCGGTCCAAAGACCTGGAAGCTATTGAAAAAAATCGGCCGACGTTTTTATGAAAAAGGCAACTTTTTTCATTAAAAAATTCACCAAAAATACAAATTCCACCCGATTCCAATGCGGACTGCTGTGTCTCGTTCAGCCAGTATAGGGCCACATCTGGGAGAAATTTCGAGTCAATCGGTCCAAAGACCTGGAAGCTATTGAAAAAATCGGCCGACGTTTTCATGAAAAAGGCAACTTTTTTCACTAAAAAATTCACCAAAAATACAAATTTCACTAAAATCCAATAAAAACTGCTGGCCTTTCTTTCGCCAGTATGGACAACATTTGTGTGCAATTTCGAGTCAATCGGTCAAAAGACGACCGTAACCCTAACCCTAGCCCCATAACCCTAACTCTAACCCTAGCCCCATAACCCTAACCCTAACCCTATCCCCAGCCTTAAGCCAGCCTCATGAAACATTGTCCCTCTCACTAAAATATTCACCAAAAATACAAATTCCACCCGATTCCAATGCGGACTGCTGTGTCTCGTTCAGCCAGTATAGGGCCACATCTGGGAGAAATTTCGAGACAATCGGTCCAAAGACCTGGAAGCTATTGAAAAAAATCGGCCGACGTTTTTATGAAAAAGGCAACTTTTTTCATTAAAAAATTCACCAAAAATACAAATTCCACCCGATTCCAATGCGGACTGCTGTGTCTCGTTCAGCCAGTATAGGGCCACATCTGGGAGAAATTTCGAGTCAATCGGTGCAAAGACCTGGAAGCTATTGAAAAAATCGGCCGACGTTTTCATGAAAAAGGCAACTTTTTTCATTAAAAAATTCACCAAAAATACAAATTTCACTAAAATCCAATAAAAACTGCTGGCCTTTCTTTCGCCAGTATGGACAACATTTGTGTGCAATTTCGAGTCAATCGGTCAAAAGACGACCGTAACCCTAACCCTAACCCTAGCCCCATAACCCTAACCCTAACCCTAGCCCCATAACCCTAACCCTAACCCTAACCCCAGCCTTAAGCCAGCCTCATGAAACATTGTCCCTCTCACTAAAATATTCACCAAAAATACAAATTCCACCCGATTCCAATGCGGACTGCTGTGTCTCGTTCAGCCAGTATAGGGCCACATCTGGGAGAAATTTCGAGTCAATCGGTCCAAAGACCTGGAAGCTATTGAAAAAATCGGCCGACGTTTTCATGAAAAAGGCAACTTTTTTCACTAAAAAATTCACCAAAAATACAAATTTCACTAAAATCCAATAAAAACTGCTGGCCTTTCTTTCGCCAGTATGGACAACATTTGTGTGCAATTTCGAGTCAATCGGTCAAAAGACGACCGTAACCCTAACCCTAGCCCCATAACCCTAACTCTAACCCTAGCCCCATAACCCTAACCCTAACCCTATCCCCAGCCTTAAGCCAGCCTCATGAAACATTGTCCCTCTCACTAAAATATTCACCAAAAATACAAATTCCACCCGATTCCAATGCGGACTGCTGTGTCTCGTTCAGCCAGTATAGGGCCACATCTGGGAGAAATTTCGAGACAATCGGTCCAAAGACCTGGAAGCTATTGAAAAAAATCGGCCGACGTTTTTATGAAAAAGGCAACTTTTTTCATTAAAAAATTCACCAAAAATACAAATTCCACCCGATTCCAATGCGGACTGCTGTGTCTCGTTCAGCCAGTATAGGGCCACATCTGGGAGAAATTTCGAGTCAATCGGTGCAAAGACCTGGAAGCTATTGAAAAAATCGGCCGACGTTTTCATGAAAAAGGCAACTTTTTTCATTAAAAAATTCACCAAAAATACAAATTTCACTAAAATCCAATAAAAACTGCTGGCCTTTCTTTCGCCAGTATGGACAACATTTGTGTGCAATTTCGAGTCAATCGGTCAAAAGACGACCGTAACCCTAACCCTAACCCTAGCCCCATAACCCTAACCCTAACCCTAGCCCCATAACCCTAACCCTAACCCTAACCCCAGCCTTAAGCCAGCCTCATGAAACATTGTCCCTCTCACTAAAATATTCACCAAAAATACAAATTCCACCCGATTCCAATGCGGACTGCTGTGTCTCGTTCGGCCAGTATAGGGCCACATCTGGGAGAAATTTCGAGACAATCGGTCCAAAGACCTGGAAGCTATTGAAAGAAATCGGCCGACGTTTTTATGAAAAAGGCAACTTTTTTCATAAAAAAATTCACCAAAAATACAAATTTCACTAAAATCCAATAAAAACTGCTGGCCTTTCTTTCGCCAGTATGGACAACATTTGTGTGCAATTTCGAGTCAATCGGTCAAAAGACGACCGTAACCCTAACCCTAGCCCCATAACCCTAACCCTAACCCTAACCCTAACCCTAGCCCCATAACCCTAACCCTAACCCTAACCCCAGCCTTAAGCCAGCCTCATGAAACATTGTCCCTCTCACTAAAATATTCACCAAAAATACAAATTCCACCCGATTCCAATGCGGACTGCTGTGTCTCGTTCAGCCAGTATAGGGCCACATCTGGGAGAAATTTCGAGTCAATCGGTCCAAAGACCTGGAAGCTATTGAAAAAATCGGCCGACGTTTTCATGAAAAAGGCAACTTTTTTCATTAAAAAATTCACCAAAAATACAAATTTCACTAAAATCCAATAAAAACTGCTGGCCTTTCTTTCGCCAGTATGGACAACATTTGTGTGCAATTTCGAGTCAATCGGTCAAAAGACGACCGTAACCCTAACCCTAGCCCCATAACCCTAACCCTAACCCTAGCCCCATAACCCTAACACTAACCCTAACCCCAGCCTTAAGCCAGCCTCATGAAACATTGTCCCTCTCACTAAAATATTCACCAAAAATACAAATTCCACCCGATTCCAATGCGGACTGCTGTGTCTCGTTCGGCCAGTATAGGGCCACATCTGGGAGAAATTTCGAGACAATCGGTCCAAAGACCTGGAAGCTATTGAAAAAAATCGGCCGACGTTTTTATGAAAAAGGCAACTTTTTTCATTAAAAAATTCACCAAAAATACAAATTCCACCCGATTCCAATGCGGACTGCTGTGTCTCGTTCAGCCAGTATAGGGCCACATCTGGGAGAAATTTCGAGTCAATCGGTCCAAAGACCTGGAAGCTATTGAAAAAATCGGCCGACGTTTTCATGAAAAAGGCAACTTTTTTCACTAAAAAATTCACCAAAAATACAAATTTCACTAAAATCCAATAAAAACTGCTGGCCTTTCTTTCGCCAGTATGGACAACATTTGTGTGCAATTTCGAGTCAATCGGTCAAAAGACGACCGTAACCCTAACCCTAGCCCCATAACCCTAACCCTAACCCTAACCCTAGCCCCATAACCCTAACACTAACCCTAACCCCAGCCTTAAGCCAGCCTCATGAAACATTGTCCCTCTCATTAAAATATTCACCAAAAATACAAATTCCACCCGATTCCAATGCGGACTGCTGTGTCTCGTTCAGCCAGTATAGGGCCACATCTGGGAGAAATTTTGAGACAATTGGTCCAAAGACCTGGAAGCTATTGAAAAAAATCGGCCGACGTTTTTATGAAAAAGGCAACTTTTTTCATTAAAAAATTCACCAAAAATACAAATTCCACCCGATTCCAATGCGGACTGCTGTGTCTCGTTCAGCCAGTATAGGGCCACATCTGGGAGAAATTTCGAGTCAATCGGTCCAAAGACCTGGAAGCTATTGAAAAAATCGGCCGACGTTTTCATGAAAAAGGCAACTTTTTTCATTAAAAAATTCACCAAAAATACAAATTTCACTAAAATCCAATAAAAACTGCTGGCCTTTCTTTCGCCAGGATGGACAACATTTGTGTGCAATCTCGAGTCAATCGGTCAAAAGACGACCGTAACCCTAACCCTAGCCCCATAACCCTAACCCTAACCCTAGCCCCATAACCCTAACCCTAACCCTAACCCCAGCCTTAAGCCAGCCTCATGAAACATTGTCCCTCTCACTAAAATATTCACCAAAAATACAAATTCCACCCGATTCCAATGCGGACTGCTGTGTCTCGTTCGGCCAGTATAGGGCCACATCTGGGAGAAATTTCGAGACAATCGGTCCAAAGACCTGGAAGCTATTGAAAAAAATCGGCCGACGTTTTTATGAAAAAGGCAACTTTTTTCATTAAAAAATTCACCAAAAATACAAATTCCACCCGATTCCAATGCGGACTGCTGTGTCTCGTTCAGCCAGTATAGGGCCACATCTGGGAGAAATTTCGAGTCAATCGGTCCAAAGACCTGGAAGCTATTGAAAAAATCGGCCGACGTTTTCATGAAAAAGGCAACTTTTTTCATTAAAAAATTCACCAAAAATACAAATTTCACTAAAATCCAATAAAAACTGCTGGCCTTTCTTTCGCCAGTATGGACAACATTTGTGTGCAATTTCGAGTCAATCGGTCAAAAGACGACCGTAACCCTAACCCTAGCCCCATAACCCTAACCCTAACCCTAGCCCCATAACCCTAACCCTAACCCTAACCCCAGCCTTAAGCCAGCCTCATGAAACATTGTCCCTCTCACTAAAAAATTCACCAAAAATACAAATTCCACCCGATTCCAATGCGGACTGCTGTGTCTCGTTCAGCCAGTATAGGGCCACATCTGGGAGAAATTTCGAGTCAATCGGTCCAAAGACCTGGAAGCTATTGAAAAAATCGGCCGACGTTTTCATGAAAAAGGCAACTTTTTTCATTAAAAAATTCACCAAAAATACAAATTTCACTAAAATCCAATAAAAACTGCTGGCCTTTCTTTCGCCAGGATGGACAACATTTGTGTGCAATCTCGAGTCAATCGGTCAAAAGACGACCGTAACCCTAACCCTAGCCCCATAACCCTAACCCTAACCCTAGCCCCATAACCCTAACACTAACCCTAACCCCAGCCTTAAGCCAGCCTCATGAAACATTGTCCCTCTCACTAAAATATTCACCAAAAATACAAATTCCAAACGATTCCAATGCGGACTGCTGTGTCTCGTTCGGCCAGTATAGGGCCACATCTGGGAGAAATTTCGAGACAATCGGTCCAAAGACCTGGAAGCTATTGAAAAAAATCGGCCGACGTTTTTATGAAAAAGGCAACTTTTTTCATTAAAAAATTCACCAAAAATACAAATTCCACCCGATTCCAATGCGGACTGCTGTGTCTCGTTCAGCCAGTATAGGGCCACATCTGGGAGAAATTTCGAGTCAATCGGTCCAAAGACCTGGAAGCTATTGAAAAAATCGGCCGACGTTTTCATGAAAAAGGCAACTTTTTTCACTAAAAAATTCACCAAAAATACAAATTTCACTAAAATCCAATAAAAACTGCTGGCCTTTCTTTCGCCAGTATGGACAACATTTGTGTGCAATTTCGAGTCAATCGGTCAAAAGACGACCGTAACCCTAACCCTAGCCCCATAACCCTAACCCTAACCCTAACCCTAACCCTAGCCCCATAACCCTAACCCTAACCCTAACCCCAGCCTTAAGCCAGCCTCATGAAACATTGTCCCTCTCACTAAAATATTCACCAAAAATACAAATTCCACCCGATTCCAATGCGGACTGCTGTGTCTCGTTCAGCCAGTATAGGGCCACATCTGGGAGAAATTTCGAGTCAATCGGTCCAAAGACCTGGAAGCTATTGAAAAAATCGGCCGACGTTTTCATGAAAAAGGCAACTTTTTTCATTAAAAAATTCACCAAAAATACAAATTTCACTAAAATCCAATAAAAACTGCTGGCCTTTCTTTCGCCAGTATGGACAACATTTGTGTGCAATTTCGAGTCAATCGGTCAAAAGACGACCGTAACCCTAACCCTAGCCCCATAACCCTAACCCTAACCCTAGCCCCATAACCCTAACCCTAACCCTAACCCCAGCCTTAAGCCAGCCTCATGAAACATTGTCCCTCTCACTAAAAAATTCACCAAAAATACAAATTCCACCCGATTCCAATGCGGACTGCTGTGTCTCGTTCAGCCAGTATAGGGCCACATCTGGGAGAAATTTCGAGTCAATCGGTCCAAAGACCTGGAAGCTATTGAAAAAATCGGCCGACGTTTTCATGAAAAAGGCAACTTTTTTCATTAAAAAATTCACCAAAAATACAAATTTCACTAAAATCCAATAAAAACTGCTGGCCTTTCTTTCGCCAGGATGGACAACATTTGTGTGCAATCTCGAGTCAATCGGTCAAAAGACGACCGTAACCCTAACCCTAGCCCCATAACCCTAACCCTAACCCTAGCCCCATAACCCTAACACTAACCCTAACCCCAGCCTTAAGCCAGCCTCATGAAACATTGTCCCTCTCACTAAAATATTCACCAAAAATACAAATTCCAAACGATTCCAATGCGGACTGCTGTGTCTCGTTCGGCCAGTATAGGGCCACATCTGGGAGAAATTTCGAGACAATCGGTCCAAAGACCTGGAAGCTATTGAAAAAAATCGGCCGACGTTTTTATGAAAAAGGCAACTTTTTTCATTAAAAAATTCACCAAAAATACAAATTCCACCCGATTCCAATGCGGACTGCTGTGTCTCGTTCAGCCAGTATAGGGCCACATCTGGGAGAAATTTCGAGTCAATCGGTCCAAAGACCTGGAAGCTATTGAAAAAATCGGCCGACGTTTTCATGAAAAAGGCAACTTTTTTCACTAAAAAATTCACCAAAAATACAAATTTCACTAAAATCCAATAAAAACTGCTGGCCTTTCTTTCGCCAGTATGGACAACATTTGTGTGCAATTTCGAGTCAATCGGTCAAAAGACGACCGTAACCCTAACCCTAGCCCCATAACCCTAACCCTAACCCTAACCCTAGCCCCATAACCCTAACACTAACCCTAACCCCAGCCTTAAGCCAGCCTCATGAAACATTGTCCCTCTCATTAAAATATTCACCAAAAATACAAATTCCACCCGATTCCAATGCGGACTGCTGTGTCTCGTTCAGCCAGTATAGGGCCACATCTGGGAGAAATTTTGAGACAATTGGTCCAAAGACCTGGAAGCTATTGAAAAAAATCGGCCGACGTTTTTATGAAAAAGGCAACTTTTTTCATTAAAAAATTCACCAAAAATACAAATTCCACCCGATTCCAATGCGGACTGCTGTGTCTCGTTCAGCCAGTATAGGGCCACATCTGGGAGAAATTTCGAGTCAATCGGTCCAAAGACCTGGAAGCTATTGAAAAAATCGGCCGACGTTTTCATGAAAAAGGCAACTTTTTTCATTAAAAAATTCACCAAAAATACAAATTTCACTAAAATCCAATAAAAACTGCTGGCCTTTCTTTCGCCAGTATGGACAACATTTGTGTGCAATTTCGAGTCAATCGGTCAAAAGACGACCGTAACCCTAACCCTAGCCCCATAACCCTAACCCTAACCCTAGCCCCATAACCCTAACCCTAACCCTAACCCCAGCCTTAAGCCAGCCTCATGAAACATTGTCCCTCTCACTAAAAAATTCACCAAAAATACAAATTCCACCCGATTCCAATGCGGACTGCTGTGTCTCGTTCAGCCAGTATAGGGCCACATCTGGGAGAAATTTCGAGTCAATCGGTCCAAAGACCTGGAAGCTATTGAAAAAATCGGCCGACGTTTTCATGAAAAAGGCAACTTTTTTCATTAAAAAATTCACCAAAAATACAAATTTCACTAAAATCCAATAAAAACTGCTGGCCTTTCTTTCGCCAGGATGGACAACATTTGTGTGCAATCTCGAGTCAATCGGTCAAAAGACGACCGTAACCCTAACCCTAGCCCCATAACCCTAACCCTAACCCTAGCCCCATAACCCTAACACTAACCCTAACCCCAGCCTTAAGCCAGCCTCATGAAACATTGTCCCTCTCACTAAAATATTCACCAAAAATACAAATTCCAAACGATTCCAATGCGGACTGCTGTGTCTCGTTCGGCCAGTATAGGGCCACATCTGGGAGAAATTTCGAGACAATCGGTCCAAAGACCTGGAAGCTATTGAAAAAAATCGGCCGACGTTTTTATGAAAAAGGCAACTTTTTTCATTAAAAAATTCACCAAAAATACAAATTCCACCCGATTCCAATGCGGACTGCTGTGTCTCGTTCAGCCAGTATAGGGCCACATCTGGGAGAAATTTCGAGTCAATCGGTCCAAAGACCTGGAAGCTATTGAAAAAATCGGCCGACGTTTTCATGAAAAAGGCAACTTTTTTCACTAAAAAATTCACCAAAAATACAAATTTCACTAAAATCCAATAAAAACTGCTGGCCTTTCTTTCGCCAGTATGGACAACATTTGTGTGCAATTTCGAGTCAATCGGTCAAAAGACGACCGTAACCCTAACCCTAGCCCCATAACCCTAACCCTAACCCTAACCCTAGCCCCATAACCCTAACACTAACCCTAACCCCAGCCTTAAGCCAGCCTCATGAAACATTGTCCCTCTCATTAAAATATTCACCAAAAATACAAATTCCACCCGATTCCAATGCGGACTGCTGTGTCTCGTTCAGCCAGTATAGGGCCACATCTGGGAGAAATTTTGAGACAATTGGTCCAAAGACCTGGAAGCTATTGAAAAAAATCGGCCGACGTTTTTATGAAAAAGGCAACTTTTTTCATTAAAAAATTCACCAAAAATACAAATTCCACCCGATTCCAATGCGGACTGCTGTGTCTCGTTCAGCCAGTATAGGGCCACATCTGGGAGAAATTTCGAGTCAATCGGTCCAAAGACCTGGAAGCTATTGAAAAAATCGGCCGACGTTTTCATGAAAAAGGCAACTTTTTTCATTAAAAAATTCACCAAAAATACAAATTTCACTAAAATCCAATAAAAACTGCTGGCCTTTCTTTCGCCAGGATGGACAACATTTGTGTGCAATTTCGAGTCAATCGGTCAAAAGACGACCGTAACCCTAACCCTAGCCCCATAACCCTAACCCTAACCCTAACCCTAGCCCCATAACCCTAACCCTAACCCTAACCCCAGCCTTAAGCCAGCCTCATGAAACATTGTCCCTCTCACTAAAAAATTCACCAAAAATACAAATTCCACCCGATTCCAATGCGGACTGCTGTGTCTTGTTCAGCCAGTATAGGGCCACATCTGGGAGAAATTTCGAGTCAATCGGTCCAAAGACCTGGAAGCTATTGAAAAAATCGGCCGACGTTTTCATGAAAAAGGCAACTTTTTTCATTAAAAAATTCACCAAAAATACAAATTTCACTAAAATCCAATAAAAACTGCTGGCCTTTCTTTCGCCAGGATGGACAACATTTGTGTGCAATCTCGAGTCAATCGGTCAAAAGACGACCGTAACCCTAACCCTAGCCCCATAACCCTAACCCTAACCCTAGCCCCATAACCCTAACACTAACCCTAACCCCAGCCTTAAGCCAGCCTCATGAAACATTGTCCCTCTCACTAAAATATTCACCAAAAATACAAATTCCAAACGATTCCAATGCGGACTGCTGTGTCTCGTTCGGCCAGTATAGGGCCACATCTGGGAGAAATTTCGAGACAATCGGTCCAAAGACCTGGAAGCTATTGAAAAAAATCGGCCGACGTTTTTATGAAAAAGGCAACTTTTTTCATTAAAAAATTCACCAAAAATACAAATTCCACCCGATTCCAATGCGGACTGCTGTGTCTCGTTCAGCCAGTATAGGGCCACATCTGGGAGAAATTTCGAGTCAATCGGTCCAAAGACCTGGAAGCTATTGAAAAAATCGGCCGACGTTTTCATGAAAAAGGCAACTTTTTTCACTAAAAAATTCACCAAAAATACAAATTTCACTAAAATCCAATAAAAACTGCTGGCCTTTCTTTCGCCAGTATGGACAACATTTGTGTGCAATTTCGAGTCAATCGGTCAAAAGACGACCGTAACCCTAACCCTAGCCCCATAACCCTAACCCTAACCCTAACCCTAGCCCCATAACCCTAACACTAACCCTAACCCCAGCCTTAAGCCAGCCTCATGAAACATTGTCCCTCTCATTAAAATATTCACCAAAAATACAAATTCCACCCGATTCCAATGCGGACTGCTGTGTCTCGTTCAGCCAGTATAGGGCCACATCTGGGAGAAATTTTGAGACAATTGGTCCAAAGACCTGGAAGCTATTGAAAAAAATCGGCCGACGTTTTTATGAAAAAGGCAACTTTTTTCATTAAAAAATTCACCAAAAATACAAATTCCACCCGATTCCAATGCGGACTGCTGTGTCTCGTTCAGCCAGTATAGGGCCACATCTGGGAGAAATTTCGAGTCAATCGGTCCAAAGACCTGGAAGCTATTGAAAAAATCGGCCGACGTTTTCATGAAAAAGGCAACTTTTTTCATTAAAAAAATTCACCAAAAATACAAATTTCACTAAAATCAGATAAAAACTGCTGGCCTTTCTTTCGCCAGTATGGACAACATTTGTGTGCAATTTCGAGTCAATCGGTCAAAAGACGACCGTAACCCTAACCCTAGCCCCATAACCTTAACCCTAACCCTAGCCCCATAACCCTAACCCTAACCCTAACCCCAGCCTTAAGCCAGCCTCATGAAACATTGTCCCTCTCACTAAAATATTCACCAAAAATACAAATTCCACCCGATTCCAATGCGGACTGCTGTGTCTCGTTCAGCCAGTATAGGGCCACATCTGGGAGAAATTTCGAGACAATCGGTCCAAAGACCTGGAAGCTATTGAAAAAAATCGGGCGACGTTTTTATGAAAAAGGCAACTTTTTTCATTAAAAAATTCACCAAAAATACAAATTCCACCCGATTCCAATGCGGACTGCTGTGTCTCGTTCAGCCAGTATAGGGCCACATCTGGGAGAAATTTCGAGACAATCGGTCCAAAGACCTGGAAGCTATTGAAAAAAATCGGCCGACGTTTTTATGAAAAAGGCAACTTTTTTCATTAAAAAATTCACCAAAAATACAAATTCTACCCGATTCCAATGCGGACTGCTGTGTCTCGTTCAGCCAGTATAGGGCCACATCTGGGAGAAATTTCGAGACAATCGGTCCAAAGACCTGGAAGCTATTGAAAAAAATTGGCCGACGTTTTCATGAAAAAGGCAACTTTTTTCATTAAAAAATTCACCAAAAATACAAATTCCACCCGATTCCAATGCGGACTGCTGTGTCTCGTTCAGCCAGTATAGGGCCACATCTGGGAGAAATTTCGAGTCAATCGGTCCAAAGACCTGGAAGCTATTGAAAAAATCGGCCGACGTTTTCATGAAAAAGGCAACTTTTTTCATTAAAAAATTCACCAAAAATACAAATTTCACTAAAATCCAATAAAAACTGCTGGCCTTTCTTTCGCCAGTATGGACAACATTTGTGTGCAATTTCGAGTCAATCGGTCAAAAGACGACCGTAACCCTAACCCTAGCCCCATAACCCTAACCCTAACCCTAGCCCCATAACCCTAACCCTAACCCTAACCCCAGCCTTAAGCCAGCCTCATGAAACATTGTCCCTCTCACTAAAATATTCACCAAAAATACAAATTCCACCCGATTCCAATGCGGACTGCTGTGTCTCGTTCAGCCAGTATAGGGCCACATCTGGGAGAAATTTCGAGTCAATCGGTCCAAAGACCTGGAAGCTATTGAAAAAATCGGCCGACGTTTTCATGAAAAAGGCAACTGTTTTCATTAAAAAATTCACCAAAAATACAAAGTTCACTAAAATCCAATAAAAACTGCTGGCCTTTCTTTCGCCAGTATGGACAACATTTGTGTGCAATTTCGAGTCAATCGGTCAAAAGACGACCGTAACCCTAACCCTAGCCCCATAACCCTAACCCTAACCCTAGCCCCATAACCCTAACCCTAACCCTAACCCCAGCCTTAAGCCAGCCTCATGAAACATTGTCCCTCTCACTAAAATATTCACCAAAAATACAAATTCCACCCGATTCCAATGCGGACTGCTGTGTCTCGTTCAGCCAGTATAGGGCCACATCTGGGAGAAATTTCGAGACAATCGGTCCAAAGACCTGGAAGCTATTGAAAAAAATCGGCCGACGTTTTTATGAAAAAGGCAACTTTTTTCATTAAAAAATTCACCAAAAATACAAATTCCACCCGATTCCAATGCGGACTGCTGTGTCTCGTTCAGCCAGTATAGGGCCACATCTGGGAGAAATTTCGAGTCAATCGGTCCAAAGACCTGGAAGCTATTGAAAAAATCGGCCGACGTTTTCATGAAAAAGGCAACTTTTTTCATTAAAAAATTCACCAAAAATACAAATTCTACCCGATTCCAATGCGGACTGCTGTGTCTCGTTCAGCCAGTATAGGGCCACATCTGGGAGAAATTTCGAGACAATCGGTCCAAAGACCTGGAAGCTATTGAAAAAAATTGGCCGACGTTTTTATGAAAAAGGCAACTTTTTTGATTAAAAAATTCACCAAAAATACAAATTCCACCCGATTCCAATGCGGACTGCTGTGTCTCGTTCAGCCAGTATAGGGCCACATCTGGGAGAAATTTCGAGTCAATCGGTCCAAAGACCTGGAAGCTATTGAAAAAATCGGCCGACGTTTTCATGAAAAAGGCAACTTTTTTCATTAAAAAATTCACCAAAAATACAAATTTCACTAAAATCCAATAAAAACTGCTGGCCTTTCTTTCGCCAGTATGGACAACATTTGTGTGCAATTTCGAGTCAATCGGTCAAAAGACGACCGTAACCCTAACCCTAGCCCCATAACCCTAACCCTAACCCTAGCCCCATAACCCTAACCCTAACCCTAACCCCAGCCTTAAGCCAGCCTCATGAAACATTGTCCCTCTCACTAAAATATTCACCAAAAATACAAATTCCACCCGATTCCAATGCGGACTGCTGTGTCTCGTTCAGCCAGTATAGGGCCACATCTGGGAGAAATTTCGAGACAATCGGTCCAAAGACCTGGAAGCTATTGAAAAAAATCGGCCGACGTTTTTATGAAAAAGGCAACTTTTTTCATTAAAAAATTCACCAAAAATACAAATTTCACTAAAATCCAATAAAAACTGCTGGCCTTTCTTTCGCCAGTATGGACAACATTTGTGTGCAATTTCGAGTCAATCGGTCAAAAGACGACCGTAACCCTAACCCTAGCCCCATAACCCTAACCCTAACCCTAGCCCCATAACCCTAACCCTAACCCTAACCCCAGCCTTAAGCCAGCCTCATGAAACATTGTCCCTCTCACTAAAATATTCACCAAAAATACAAATTCCACCCGATTCCAATGCGGACTGCTGTGTCTCGTTCAGCCAGTATAGGGCCACATCTGGGAGAAATTTCGAGACAATCGGTCCAAAGACCTGGAAGCTATTGAAAAAAATCGGCCGACGTTTTTATGAAAAAGGCAACTTTTTTCATTAAAAAATTCACCAAAAATACAAATTCCACCCGATTCCAATGCGGACTGCTGTGTCTCGTTCAGCCAGTATAGGGCCACATCTGGGAGAAATTTCGAGTCAATCGGTCCAAAGACCTGGAAGCTATTGAAAGAATCGGCCGACGTTTTCATGAAAAAGGCAACTTTTTTCATTAAAAAATTCACCAAAAATACAAAGTTCACTAAAATCCAATAAAAACTGCTGGCCTTTCTTTCGCCAGTATGGACAACATTTGTGTGCAATTTCGAGTCAATCGGTCAAAAGACGACCGTAACCCTAACCCTAGCCCCATAACCCTAACCCTAACCCTAGCCCCATAACCCTAACCCTAACCCTAACCCCAGCCTTAAGCCAGCCTCATGAAACATTGTCCCTCTCACTAAAATATTCACCAAAAATACAAATTCCACCCGATTCCAATGCAGACTGCTGCGTCTCGTTCAGCCAGTATAGGGCCACATCTGGGAGAAATTTCGAGACAATCGGTCCAAAGACCTGGAAGCTATTGAAAAAAATCGGCCGACGTTTTTATGAAAAAGGCAACTTTTTTCATTAAAAAATTCACCAAAAATACAAATTCCACCCGATTCCAATGCGGACTGCTGTGTCTCGTTCAGCCAGTATAGGGCCACATCTGGGAGAAATTTCGAGACAATCGGTCCAAAGACCTGGAAGCTATTGAAAAAAATCGGCCGACGTTTTTATGAAAAAGGCAACTTTTTTCATTAAAAAATTCACCAAAAATACAAATTCCACCCGATTCCAATGGGGACTGCTGTGTCTCGTTCAGCCAGTATAGGGCCACATCTGGGAGAAATTTCGAGTCAATCGGTTCAAAGACCTGGAAGCTATTGAAAAAATCGGCCGACGTTTTCATGAAAAAGGCAACTTTTTTCATTAAAAAATTCACCAAAAATACAAATTTCACTAAAATCCAATAAAAACTGCTGGCCTTTCTTTCGCCAGTATGGACAACATTTGTGTGCAATTTCGAGTCAATCGGTCAAAAGACGACCGTAACCCTAACCCTAGCCCCATAACCCTAACCCTAACCCTAGCCCCATAACCCTAACCCTAACCCTAACCCCAGCCTTAAGCCAGCCTCATGAAACATTGTCCCTCTCACTAAAATATTCACCAAAAATACAAATTCCACCCGATTCCAATGCGGACTGCTGTGTCTCGTTCAGCCAGTATAGGGCCACATCTGGGAGAAATTTCGAGACAATCGGTCCAAAGACCTGGAAGCTATTGAAAAAAATCGGCCGACGTTTTTATGAAAAAGGCAACTTTTTTCATTAAAAAATTCACCAAAAATACAAATTTCACTAAAATCCAATAAAAACTGCTGGCCTTTCTTTCGCCAGTATGGACAACATTTGTGTGCAATTTCGAGTCAATCGGTCAAAAGACGACCGTAACCCTAACCCTAGCCCCATAACCCTAACCCTAACCCTAGCCCCATAACCCTAACCCTAACCCTAACCCCAGCCTTAAGCCAGCCTCATGAAACATTGTCCCTCTCACTAAAATATTCACCAAAAATACAAATTCCACCCGATTCCAATGCGGACTGCTGTGTCTCGTTCAGCCAGTATAGGGCCACATCTGGGAGAAATTTCGAGACAATCGGTCCAAAGACCTGGAAGCTATTGAAAAAAATCGGCCGACGTTTTTATGAAAAAGGCAACTTTTTTCATTAAAAAATTCACCAAAAATACAAATTCCACCCGATTCCAATGCGGACTGCTGTGTCTCGTTCAGCCAGTATAGGGCCACATCTGGGAGAAATTTCGAGTCAATCGGTCCAAAGACCTGGAAGCTATTGAAAGAATCGGCCGACGTTTTCATGAAAAAGGCAACTTTTTTCATTAAAAAATTCACCAAAAATACAAAGTTCACTAAAATCCAATAAAAACTGCTGGCCTTTCTTTCGCCAGTATGGACAACATTTGTGTGCAATTTCGAGTCAATCGGTCAAAAGACGACCGTAACCCTAACCCTAGCCCCATAACCCTAACCCTAACCCTAGCCCCATAACCCTAACCCTAACCCTAACCCCAGCCTTAAGCCAGCCTCATGAAACATTGTCCCTCTCACTAAAATATTCACCAAAAATACAAATTCCACCCGATTCCAATGCAGACTGCTGCGTCTCGTTCAGCCAGTATAGGGCCACATCTGGGAGAAATTTCGAGACAATCGGTCCAAAGACCTGGAAGCTATTGAAAAAAATCGGCCGACGTTTTTATGAAAAAGGCAACTTTTTTCATTAAAAAATTCACCAAAAATACAAATTCCACCCGATTCCAATGCGGACTGCTGTGTCTCGTTCAGCCAGTATAGGGCCACATCTGGGAGAAATTTCGAGACAATCGGTCCAAAGACCTGGAAGCTATTGAAAAAAATCGGCCGACGTTTTTATGAAAAAGGCAACTTTTTTCATTAAAAAATTCACCAAAAATACAAATTCCACCCGATTCCAATGGGGACTGCTGTGTCTCGTTCAGCCAGTATAGGGCCACATCTGGGAGAAATTTCGAGTCAATCGGTTCAAAGACCTGGAAGCTATTGAAAAAATCGGCCGACGTTTTCATGAAAAAGGCAACTTTTTTCATTAAAAAATTCACCAAAAATACAAATTTCACTAAAATCCAATAAAAACTGCTGGCCTTTCTTTCGCCAGTATGGACAACATTTGTGTGCAATTTCGAGTCAATCGGTCAAAAGACGACCGTAACCCTAACCCTATCCCCATAACCCTAACCCTAACCCTAGCCCCATAACCCTAACCCTAACCCTAACCCCAGCCTTAAGCCAGCCTCATGAAACATTGTCCCTCTCACTAAAATATTCACCAAAAATACAAATTCCACCCGATTCCAATGCGGACTGCTGTGTCTCGTTCAGCCAGTATAGGGCCACATCTGGGAGAAATTTCGAGTCAATCGGTCCAAAGACCTGGAAGCTATTGAAAAAATCGGCCGACGTTTTCATGAAAAAGGCAACTTTTTTCATTAAAAAATTCACCAAAAATACAAATTCTACCCGATTCCAATGCGGACTGCTGTGTCTCGTTCAGCCAGTATAGGGCCACATCTGGGAGAAATTTCGAGACAATCGGTCCAAAGACCTGGAAGCTATTGAAAAAAATTGGCCGACGTTTTTATGAAAAAGGCAACTTTTTTCATTAAAAAATTCACCAAAAATACAAATTCCACCCGATTCCAATGCGGACTGCTGTGTCTCGTTCAGCCAGTATAGGGCCACATCTGGGAGAAATTTCGAGTCAATCGGTCCAAAGACCTGGAAGCTATTGAAAAAATCGGCCGACGTTTTCATGAAAAAGGCAACTTTTTTCATTAAAAAATTCACCAAAAATACAAATTTCACTAAAATCCAATAAAAACTGCTGGCCTTTCTTTCGCCAGTATGGACAACATTTGTGTGCAATTTCGAGTCAATCGGTCAAAAGACGACCGTAACCCTAACCCTAGCCCCATAACCCTAACCCTAACCCTAGCCCCATAACCCTAACCCTAACCCTAACCCCAGCCTTAAGCCAGCCTCATGAAACATTGTCCCTCTCACTAAAATATTCACCAAAAATACAAATTCCACCCGATTCCAATGCGGACTGCTGTGTCTCGTTCGGCCAGTATAGGGCCACATCTGGGAGAAATTTCGAGACAATCGGTCCAAAGACCTGGAAGCTATTGAAAAAATCGGCCGACGTTTTCATGAAAAAGGCAACTTTTTTCACTAAAAAATTCACCAAAAATACAAATTTCACTAAAATCCAATAAAAACTGCTGGCCTTTCTTTCGCCAGTATGGACAACATTTGTGTGCAATTTCGAGTCAATCGGTCAAAAGACGACCGTAACCCTAACCCTAGCCCCATAACCCTAACCCTAACCCTAACCCTAGCCCCATAACCCTAACCCTAACCCTATCCCCAGCCTTAAGCCAGCCTCATGAAACATTGTCCCTCTCACTAAAATATTCACCAAAAATACAAATTCCACCCGATTCCAATGCGGACTGCTGTGTCTCGTTCAGCCAGTATAGGGCCACATCTGGGAGAAATTTTGAGACAATCGGTCCAAAGACCTGGAAGCTATTGAAAAAAATCGGCCGACGTTTTTATGAAAAAGGCAACTTTTTTCATTAAAAAATTCACCAAAAATACAAATTCCACCCGATTCCAATGCGGACTGCTGTGTCTCGTTCAGCCAGTATAGGGCCACATCTGGGAGAAATTTCGAGTCAATCGGTCCAAAGACCTGGAAGCTATTGAAAAAATCGGCCGACGTTTTCATGAAAAAGGCAACTTTTTTCATTAAAAAATTCACCAAAAATACAAATTCTACCCGATTCCAATGCGGACTGCTGTGTCTCGTTCAGCCAGTATAGGGCCACATCTGGGAGAAATGTCGAGACAATCGGTCCAAAGACCTGGAAGCTATTGAAAAAAATTGGCCGACGTTTTTATGAAAAAGGCAACTTTTTTCATTAAAAAATTCACCAAAAATACAAATTCCACCCGATTCCAATGCGGACTGCTGTGTCTCGTTCAGCCAGTATAGGGCCACATCTGGGAGAAATTTCGAGTCAATCGGTCCAAAGACCTGGAAGCTATTGAAAAAATCGGCCGACGTTTTCATGAAAAAGGCAACTTTTTTCATTAAAAAATTCACCAAAAATACAAATTTCACTAAAATCCAATAAAAACTGCTGGCCTTTCTTTCGCCAGTATGGACAACATTTGTGTGCAATTTCGAGTCAATCGGTCAAAAGACGACCGTAACCCTAACCCTAGCCCCATAACCCTAACCCTAACCCTAGCCCCATAACCCTAACCCTAACCCTAACCCCAGCCTTAAGCCAGCCTCATGAAACATTGTCCCTCTCACTAAAATATTCACCAAAAATACAAATTCCACCCGATTCCAATGCGGACTGCTGTGTCTCGTTCGGCCAGTATAGGGCCACATCTGGGAGAAATTTCGAGACAATCGGTCCAAAGACCTGGAAGCTATTGAAAAAATCGGCCGACGTTTTCATGAAAAAGGCAACTTTTTTCACTAAAAAATTCACCAAAAATACAAATTCCACCCGATTCCAATGCGGACTGCTGTGTCTCGTTCAGCCAGTATAGGGCCACATCTGGGAGAAATTTCGAGTCAATCGGTCCAAAGACCTGGAAGCTATTGAAAAAATCGGCCGACGTTTTCATGAAAAAGGCAACTTTTTTCATTAAAAAATTCACCAAAAATACAAATTCCACCCGATTCCAATGCGGACTGCTGTGTCTCGTTCAGCCAGTATAGGGCCACATCTGGGAGAAATTTCGAGTCAATCGGTCCAAAGACCTGGAAGCTATTGAAAAAATCGGCCGACGTTTTCATGAAAAAGGCAACTTTTTTCACTAAAAAATTCACCAAAAATACAAATTTCACTAAAATCCAATAAAAACTGCTGGCCTTTCTTTCGCCAGTATGGACAACATTTGTGTGCAATTTCGAGTCAATCGGTCAAAAGACGACCGTAACCCTAACCCTAGCCCCATAACCCTAACCCTAACCCTAACCCTAGCCCTAGCCCCATAACCCTAACCCTAACCCTAACCCCAGCCTTAAGCCAGCCTCATGAAACATTGTCCCTCTCACTAAAATATTCACCAAAAATACAAATTCCACCCGATTCCAATGCGGACTGCTGTGTCTCGTTCAGCCAGTATAGGGCCACATCTGGGAGAAATTTCGAGACAATCGGTCCAAAGACCTGGAAGCTATTGAAAAAAATCGGCCGACGTTTTTATGAAAAAGGCAACTTTTTTCATTAAAAAATTCACCAAAAATACAAATTCCACCCGATTCCAATGCGGACTGCTGTGTCTCGTTCAGCCAGTATAGGGCCACATCTGGGAGAAATTTCGAGTCAATCGGTCCAAAGACCTGGAAGCTATTGAAAAAATCGGCCGACGTTTTCATGAAAAAGGCAACTTTTTTCACTAAAAAATTCACCAAAAATACAAATTTCACTAAAATCCAATAAAAACTGCTGGCCTTTCTTTCGCCAGTATGGACAACATTTGTGTGCAATTTCGAGTCAATCGGTCAAAAGACGACCGTAACCCTAACCCTAGCCCCATAACCCTAACCCTAACCCTAACCCCAGCCTTAAGCCAGCCTCATGAAACATTGTCCCTCTCACTAAAATATTCACCAAAAATACAAATTCCACCCGATTCCAATGCGGACTGCTGTGTCTCGTTCAGCCAGTATAGGGCCACATCTGGGAGAAATTTCGAGACAATCGGTCCAAAGACCTGGAAGCTATTGAAAAAAATCGGCCGACGTTTTTATGAAAAAGGCAACTTTTTTCATTAAAAAATTCACCAAAAATACAAATTCCACCCGATTCCAATGCGGACTGCTGTGTCTCGTTCAGCCAGTATAGGGCCACATCTGGGAGAAATTTCGAGTCAATCGGTCCAAAGACCTGGAAGCTATTGAAAAAATCGGCCGACGTTTTCATGAAAAAGGCAACTTTTTTCATTAAAAAATTCACCAAAAATACAAATTTCACTAAAATCCAACAAAAACTGCTGGCCTTTCTTTCGCCAGTATGGACAACATTTGTGTGCAATTTCGAGTCAATCGGTCAAAAGACGACCGTAACCCTAACCCTAGCCCCATAACCCTAACCCTAACCCTAGCCCCATAACCCTAACCCTAACCCTAACCCCAGCCTTAAGCCAGCCTCATGAAACATTGTCCCTCTCACTAAAATATTCACCAAAAATACAAATTCCACCCGATTCCAATGCGGACTGCTGTGTCTCGTTCAGCCAGTATAGGGCCACATCTGGGAGAAATTTCGAGTCAATCGGTCCAAAGACCTGGAAGCTATTGAAAAAATCGGCCGACGTTTTCATGAAAAAGGCAACTTTTTTCATTAAAAAATTCACCAAAAATACAAATTTCACTAAAATCCAATAAAAACTGCTGGCCTTTCTTTCGCCAGTATGGACAACATTTGTGTGCAATTTCGAGTCAATCGGTCAAAAGACGACCGTAACCCTAACCCTAGCCCCATAACCCTAACCCTAACCCTAGCCCCATAACCCTAACCCTAACCCTAACCCCAGCCTTAAGCCAGCCTCATGAAACATTGTCCCTCTCACTAAAATATTCACCAAAAATACAAATTCCACCCGATTCCAATGCGGACTGCTGTGTCTCGTTCAGCCAGTATAGGGCCACATCTGGGAGAAATTTCGAGTCAATCGGTCCAAAGACCTGGAAGCTATTGAAAAAATCGGCCGACGTTTTCATGAAAAAGGCAACTTTTTTCACTAAAAAATTCACCAAAAATACAAATTTCACTAAAATCCAATAAAAACTGCTGGCCTTTCTTTCGCCAGTATGGACAACATTTGTGTGCAATTTCGAGTCAATCGGTCAAAAGACGACCGTAACCCTAACCCTAGCCCCATAACCCTAACTCTAACCCTAGCCCCATAACCCTAACCCTAACCCTATCCCCAGCCTTAAGCCAGCCTCATGAAACATTGTCCCTCTCACTAAAATATTCACCAAAAATACAAATTCCACCCGATTCCAATGCGGACTGCTGTGTCTCGTTCAGCCAGTATAGGGCCACATCTGGGAGAAATTTCGAGACAATCGGTCCAAAGACCTGGAAGCTATTGAAAAAAATCGGCCGACGTTTTTATGAAAAAGGCAACTTTTTTCATTAAAAAATTCACCAAAAATACAAATTCCACCCGATTCCAATGCGGACTGCTGTGTCTCGTTCAGCCAGTATAGGGCCACATCTGGGAGAAATTTCGAGTCAATCGGTGCAAAGACCTGGAAGCTATTGAAAAAATCGGCCGACGTTTTCATGAAAAAGGCAACTTTTTTCATTAAAAAATTCACCAAAAATACAAATTTCACTAAAATCCAATAAAAACTGCTGGCCTTTCTTTCGCCAGTATGGACAACATTTGTGTGCAATTTCGAGTCAATCGGTCAAAAGACGACCGTAACCCTAACCCTAACCCTAGCCCCATAACCCTAACCCTAACCCTAGCCCCATAACCCTAACCCTAACCCTAACCCCAGCCTTAAGCCAGCCTCATGAAACATTGTCCCTCTCACTAAAATATTCACCAAAAATACAAATTCCACCCGATTCCAATGCGGACTGCTGTGTCTCGTTCAGCCAGTATAGGGCCACATCTGGGAGAAATTTCGAGTCAATCGGTCCAAAGACCTGGAAGCTATTGAAAAAATCGGCCGACGTTTTCATGAAAAAGGCAACTTTTTTCACTAAAAAATTCACCAAAAATACAAATTTCACTAAAATCCAATAAAAACTGCTGGCCTTTCTTTCGCCAGTATGGACAACATTTGTGTGCAATTTCGAGTCAATCGGTCAAAAGACGACCGTAACCCTAACCCTAGCCCCATAACCCTAACTCTAACCCTAGCCCCATAACCCTAACCCTAACCCTATCCCCAGCCTTAAGCCAGCCTCATGAAACATTGTCCCTCTCACTAAAATATTCACCAAAAATACAAATTCCACCCGATTCCAATGCGGACTGCTGTGTCTCGTTCAGCCAGTATAGGGCCACATCTGGGAGAAATTTCGAGACAATCGGTCCAAAGACCTGGAAGCTATTGAAAAAAATCGGCCGACGTTTTTATGAAAAAGGCAACTTTTTTCATTAAAAAATTCACCAAAAATACAAATTCCACCCGATTCCAATGCGGACTGCTGTGTCTCGTTCAGCCAGTATAGGGCCACATCTGGGAGAAATTTCGAGTCAATCGGTGCAAAGACCTGGAAGCTATTGAAAAAATCGGCCGACGTTTTCATGAAAAAGGCAACTTTTTTCATTAAAAAATTCACCAAAAATACAAATTTCACTAAAATCCAATAAAAACTGCTGGCCTTTCTTTCGCCAGTATGGACAACATTTGTGTGCAATTTCGAGTCAATCGGTCAAAAGACGACCGTAACCCTAACCCTAGCCCCATAACCCTAACCCTAACCCTAGCCCCATAACCCTAACCCTAACCCTAACCCCAGCCTTAAGCCAGCCTCATGAAACATTGTCCCTCTCACTAAAATATTCACCAAAAATACAAATTCCACCCGATTCCAATGCAGACTGCTGCGTCTCGTTCAGCCAGTATAGGGCCACATCTGGGAGAAATTTCGAGACAATCGGTCCAAAGACCTGGAAGCTATTGAAAAAAATCGGCCGACGTTTTTATGAAAAAGGCAACTTTTTTCATTAAAAAATTCACCAAAAATACAAATTCCACCCGATTCCAATGCGGACTGCTGTGTCTCGTTCAGCCAGTATAGGGCCACATCTGGGAGAAATTTCGAGACAATCGGTCCAAAGACCTGGAAGCTATTGAAAAAAATCGGCCGACGTTTTTATGAAAAAGGCAACTTTTTTCATTAAAAAATTCACCAAAAATACAAATTCCACCCGATTCCAATGCGGACTGCTGTGTCTCGTTCAGCCAGTATAGGGCCACATCTGGGAGAAATTTCGAGACAATCGGTCCAAAGACCTGGAAGCTATTGAAAAAATCGGCCGACGTTTTCATGAAAAAGGCAACTTTTTTCATTAAAAAATTCACCAAAAATACAAATTCTACCCGATTCCAATGCGGACTGCTGTGTCTCGTTCAGCCAGTATAGGGCCACATCTGGGAGAAATTTCGAGACAATCGGTCCAAAGACCTGGAAGCTATTGAAAAAAATTGGCCGACGTTTTTATGAAAAAGGCAACTTTTTTCATTAAAAAATTCACCAAAAATACAAATTCCACCCGATTCCAATGCGGACTGCTGTGTCTCGTTCAGCCAGTATAGGGCCACATCTGGGAGAAATTTCGAGTCAATCGGTCCAAAGACCTGGAAGCTATTGAAAAAATCGGCCGACGTTTTCATGAAAAAGGCAACTTTTTTCATTAAAAAATTCACCAAAAATACAAATTTCACTAAAATCCAATAAAAACTGCTGGCCTTTCTTTCGCCAGTATGGACAACATTTGTGTGCAATTTCGAGTCAATCGGTCAAAAGACGACCGTAACCCTAACCCTAGCCCCATAACCCTAACCCTAACCCTAGCCCCATAACCCTAACCCTAACCCTAACCCCAGCCTTAAGCCAGCCTCATGAAACATTGTCCCTCTCACTAAAATATTCACCAAAAATACAAATTCCACCCGATTCCAATGCGGACTGCTGTGTCTCGTTCGGCCAGTATAGGGCCACATCTGGGAGAAATTTCGAGACAATCGGTCCAAAGACCTGGAAGCTATTGAAAAAATCGGCCGACGTTTTCATGAAAAAGGCAACTTTTTTCACTAAAAAATTCACCAAAAATACAAATTTCACTAAAATCCAATAAAAACTGCTGGCCTTTCTTTCGCCAGTATGGACAACATTTGTGTGCAATTTCGAGTCAATCGGTCAAAAGACGACCGTAACCCTAACCCTAGCCCCATAACCCTAACCCTAACCCTAACCCTAGCCCCATAACCCTAACCCTAACCCTATCCCCAGCCTTAAGCCAGCCTCATGAAACATTGTCCCTCTCACTAAAATATTCACCAAAAATACAAATTCCACCCGATTCCAATGCGGACTGCTGTGTCTCGTTCAGCCAGTATAGGGCCACATCTGGGAGAAATTTTGAGACAATCGGTCCAAAGACCTGGAAGCTATTGAAAAAAATCGGCCGACGTTTTTATGAAAAAGGCAACTTTTTTCATTAAAAAATTCACCAAAAATACAAATTCCACCCGATTCCAATGCGGACTGCTGTGTCTCGTTCAGCCAGTATAGGGCCACATCTGGGAGAAATTTCGAGACAATCGGTCCAAAGACCTGGAAGCTATTGAAAAAATCGGCCGACGTTTTCATGAAAAAGGCAACTTTTTTCATTAAAAAATTCACCAAAAATACAAATTCTACCCGATTCCAATGCGGACTGCTGTGTCTCGTTCAGCCAGTATAGGGCCACATCTGGGAGAAATTTCGAGACAATCGGTCCAAAGACCTGGAAGCTATTGAAAAAAATTGGCCGACGTTTTTATGAAAAAGGCAACTTTTTTCATTAAAAAATTCACCAAAAATACAAATTCCACCCGATTCCAATGCGGACTGCTGTGTCTCGTTCAGCCAGTATAGGGCCACATCTGGGAGAAATTTCGAGTCAATCGGTCCAAAGACCTGGAAGCTATTGAAAAAATCGGCCGACGTTTTCATGAAAAAGGCAACTTTTTTCATTAAAAAATTCACCAAAAATACAAATTTCACTAAAATCCAATAAAAACTGCTGGCCTTTCTTTCGCCAGTATGGACAACATTTGTGTGCAATTTCGAGTCAATCGGTCAAAAGACGACCGTAACCCTAACCCTAGCCCCATAACCCTAACCCTAACCCTAGCCCCATAACCCTAACCCTAACCCTAACCCCAGCCTTAAGCCAGCCTCATGAAACATTGTCCCTCTCACTAAAATATTCACCAAAAATACAAATTCCACCCGATTCCAATGCGGACTGCTGTGTCTCGTTCGGCCAGTATAGGGCCACATCTGGGAGAAATTTCGAGACAATCGGTCCAAAGACCTGGAAGCTATTGAAAAAATCGGCCGACGTTTTCATGAAAAAGGCAACTTTTTTCACTAAAAAATTCACCAAAAATACAAATTCCACCCGATTCCAATGCGGACTGCTGTGTCTCGTTCAGCCAGTATAGGGCCACATCTGGGAGAAATTTCGAGTCAATCGGTCCAAAGACCTGGAAGCTATTGAAAAAATCGGCCGACGTTTTCATGAAAAAGGCAACTTTTTTCATTAAAAAATTCACCAAAAATACAAATTCCACCCGATTCCAATGCGGACTGCTGTGTCTCGTTCAGCCAGTATAGGGCCACATCTGGGAGAAATTTCGAGTCAATCGGTCCAAAGACCTGGAAGCTATTGAAAAAATCGGCCGACGTTTTCATGAAAAAGGCAACTTTTTTCACTAAAAAATTCACCAAAAATACAAATTTCACTAAAATCCAATAAAAACTGCTGGCCTTTCTTTCGCCAGTATGGACAACATTTGTGTGCAATTTCGAGTCAATCGGTCAAAAGACGACCGTAACCCTAACCCTAGCCCCATAACCCTAACCCTAACCCTAACCCTAGCCCTAGCCCCATAACCCTAACCCTAACCCTAACCCCAGCCTTAAGCCAGCCTCATGAAACATTGTCCCTCTCACTAAAATATTCACCAAAAATACAAATTCCACCCGATTCCAATGCGGACTGCTGTGTCTCGTTCAGCCAGTATAGGGCCACATCTGGGAGAAATTTCGAGACAATCGGTCCAAAGACCTGGAAGCTATTGAAAAAAATCGGCCGACGTTTTTATGAAAAAGGCAACTTTTTTCATTAAAAAATTCACCAAAAATACAAATTCCACCCGATTCCAATGCGGACTGCTGTGTCTCGTTCAGCCAGTATAGGGCCACATCTGGGAGAAATTTCGAGTCAATCGGTCCAAAGACCTGGAAGCTATTGAAAAAATCGGCCGACGTTTTCATGAAAAAGGCAACTTTTTTCATTAAAAAATTCACCAAAAATACAAATTTCACTAAAATCCAACAAAAACTGCTGGCCTTTCTTTCGCCAGTATGGACAACATTTGTGTGCAATTTCGAGTCAATCGGTCAAAAGACGACCGTAACCCTAACCCTAGCCCCATAACCCTAACCCTAACCCTAGCCCCATAACCCTAACCCTAACCCTAACCCCAGCCTTAAGCCAGCCTCATGAAACATTGTCCCTCTCACTAAAATATTCACCAAAAATACAAATTCCACCCGATTCCAATGCGGACTGCTGTGTCTCGTTCAGCCAGTATAGGGCCACATCTGGGAGAAATTTCGAGTCAATCGGTCCAAAGACCTGGAAGCTATTGAAAAAATCGGCCGACGTTTTCATGAAAAAGGCAACTTTTTTCATTAAAAAATTCACCAAAAATACAAATTTCACTAAAATCCAATAAAAACTGCTGGCCTTTCTTTCGCCAGTATGGACAACATTTGTGTGCAATTTCGAGTCAATCGGTCAAAAGACGACCGTAACCCTAACCCTAGCCCCATAACCCTAACCCTAACCCTAGCCCCATAACCCTAACCCTAACCCTAACCCCAGCCTTAAGCCAGCCTCATGAAACATTGTCCCTCTCACTAAAATATTCACCAAAAATACAAATTCCACCCGATTCCAATGCGGACTGCTGTGTCTCGTTCAGCCAGTATAGGGCCACATCTGGGAGAAATTTCGAGTCAATCGGTCCAAAGACCTGGAAGCTATTGAAAAAATCGGCCGACGTTTTCATGAAAAAGGCAACTTTTTTCACTAAAAAATTCACCAAAAATACAAATTTCACTAAAATCCAATAAAAACTGCTGGCCTTTCTTTCGCCAGTATGGACAACATTTGTGTGCAATTTCGAGTCAATCGGTCAAAAGACGACCGTAACCCTAACCCTAGCCCCATAACCCTAACTCTAACCCTAGCCCCATAACCCTAACCCTAACCCTATCCCCAGCCTTAAGCCAGCCTCATGAAACATTGTCCCTCTCACTAAAATATTCACCAAAAATACAAATTCCACCCGATTCCAATGCGGACTGCTGTGTCTCGTTCAGCCAGTATAGGGCCACATCTGGGAGAAATTTCGAGACAATCGGTCCAAAGACCTGGAAGCTATTGAAAAAAATCGGCCGACGTTTTTATGAAAAAGGCAACTTTTTTCATTAAAAAATTCACCAAAAATACAAATTCCACCCGATTCCAATGCGGACTGCTGTGTCTCGTTCAGCCAGTATAGGGCCACATCTGGGAGAAATTTCGAGTCAATCGGTGCAAAGACCTGGAAGCTATTGAAAAAATCGGCCGACGTTTTCATGAAAAAGGCAACTTTTTTCATTAAAAAATTCACCAAAAATACAAATTTCACTAAAATCCAATAAAAACTGCTGGCCTTTCTTTCGCCAGTATGGACAACATTTGTGTGCAATTTCGAGTCAATCGGTCAAAAGACGACCGTAACCCTAACCCTAGCCCCATAACCCTAACTCTAACCCTAGCCCCATAACCCTAACCCTAACCCTATCCCCAGCCTTAAGCCAGCCTCATGAAACATTGTCCCTCTCACTAAAATATTCACCAAAAATACAAATTCCACCCGATTCCAATGCGGACTGCTGTGTCTCGTTCAGCCAGTATAGGGCCACATCTGGGAGAAATTTCGAGACAATCGGTCCAAAGACCTGGAAGCTATTGAAAAAAATCGGCCGACGTTTTTATGAAAAAGGCAACTTTTTTCATTAAAAAATTCACCAAAAATACAAATTCCACCCGATTCCAATGCGGACTGCTGTGTCTCGTTCAGCCAGTATAGGGCCACATCTGGGAGAAATTTCGAGTCAATCGGTGCAAAGACCTGGAAGCTATTGAAAAAATCGGCCGACGTTTTCATGAAAAAGGCAACTTTTTTCATTAAAAAATTCACCAAAAATACAAATTTCACTAAAATCCAATAAAAACTGCTGGCCTTTCTTTCGCCAGTATGGACAACATTTGTGTGCAATTTCGAGTCAATCGGTCAAAAGACGACCGTAACCCTAACCCTAGCCCCATAACCCTAACTCTAACCCTAGCCCCATAACCCTAACCCTAACCCTATCCCCAGCCTTAAGCCAGCCTCATGAAACATTGTCCCTCTCACTAAAATATTCACCAAAAATACAAATTCCACCCGATTCCAATGCGGACTGCTGTGTCTCGTTCAGCCAGTATAGGGCCACATCTGGGAGAAATTTCGAGACAATCGGTCCAAAGACCTGGAAGCTATTGAAAAAAATCGGCCGACGTTTTTATGAAAAAGGCAACTTTTTTCATTAAAAAATTCACCAAAAATACAAATTCCACCCGATTCCAATGCGGACTGCTGTGTCTCGTTCAGCCAGTATAGGGCCACATCTGGGAGAAATTTCGAGTCAATCGGTGCAAAGACCTGGAAGCTATTGAAAAAATCGGCCGACGTTTTCATGAAAAAGGCAACTTTTTTCATTAAAAAATTCACCAAAAATACAAATTTCACTAAAATCCAATAAAAACTGCTGGCCTTTCTTTCGCCAGTATGGACAACATTTGTGTGCAATTTCGAGTCAATCGGTCAAAAGACGACCGTAACCCTAACCCTAACCCTAGCCCCATAACCCTAACCCTAACCCTAGCCCCATAACCCTAACCCTAACCCTAACCCCAGCCTTAAGCCAGCCTCATGAAACATTGTCCCTCTCACTAAAATATTCACCAAAAATACAAATTCCACCCGATTCCAATGCGGACTGCTGTGTCTCGTTCGGCCAGTATAGGGCCACATCTGGGAGAAATTTCGAGACAATCGGTCCAAAGACCTGGAAGCTATTGAAAGAAATCGGCCGACGTTTTTATGAAAAAGGCAACTTTTTTCATAAAAAAATTCACCAAAAATACAAATTTCACTAAAATCCAATAAAAACTGCTGGCCTTTCTTTCGCCAGTATGGACAACATTTGTGTGCAATTTCGAGTCAATCGGTCAAAAGACGACCGTAACCCTAACCCTAGCCACATAACCCTAACCCTAACCCTAACCCTAACCCTAGCCCCATAACCCTAACCCTAACCCTAACCCCAGCCTTAAGCCAGCCTCATGAAACATTGTCCCTCTCACTAAAATATTCACCAAAAATACAAATTCCACCCGATTCCAATGCGGACTGCTGTGTCTCGTTCAGCCAGTATAGGGCCACATCTGGGAGAAATTTCGAGTCAATCGGTCCAAAGACCTGGAAGCTATTGAAAAAATCGGCCGACGTTTTCATGAAAAAGGCAACTTTTTTCATTAAAAAATTCACCAAAAATACAAATTTCACTAAAATCCAATAAAAACTGCTGGCCTTTCTTTCGCCAGTATGGACAACATTTGTGTGCAATTTCGAGTCAATCGGTCAAAAGACGACCGTAACCCTAACCCTAGCCCCATAACCCTAACCCTAACCCTAGCCCCATAACCCTAACACTAACCCTAACCCCAGCCTTAAGCCAGCCTCATGAAACATTGTCCCTCTCACTAAAATATTCACCAAAAATACAAATTCCACCCGATTCCAATGCGGACTGCTGTGTCTCGTTCGGCCAGTATAGGGCCACATCTGGGAGAAATTTCGAGACAATCGGTCCAAAGACCTGGAAGCTATTGAAAAAAATCGGCCGACGTTTTTATGAAAAAGGCAACTTTTTTCATTAAAAAATTCACCAAAAATACAAATTCCACCCGATTCCAATGCGGACTGCTGTGTCTCGTTCAGCCAGTATAGGGCCACATCTGGGAGAAATTTCGAGTCAATCGGTCCAAAGACCTGGAAGCTATTGAAAAAATCGGCCGACGTTTTCATGAAAAAGGCAACTTTTTTCACTAAAAAATTCACCAAAAATACAAATTTCACTAAAATCCAATAAAAACTGCTGGCCTTTCTTTCGCCAGTATGGACAACATTTGTGTGCAATTTCGAGTCAATCGGTCAAAAGACGACCGTAACCCTAACCCTAGCCCCATAACCCTAACCCTAACCCTAACCCTAGCCCCATAACCCTAACACTAACCCTAACCCCAGCCTTAAGCCAGCCTCATGAAACATTGTCCCTCTCATTAAAATATTCACCAAAAATACAAATTCCACCCGATTCCAATGCGGACTGCTGTGTCTCGTTCAGCCAGTATAGGGCCACATCTGGGAGAAATTTTGAGACAATTGGTCCAAAGACCTGGAAGCTATTGAAAAAAATCGGCCGACGTTTTTATGAAAAAGGCAACTTTTTTCATTAAAAAATTCACCAAAAATACAAATTCCACCCGATTCCAATGCGGACTGCTGTGTCTCGTTCAGCCAGTATAGGGCCACATCTGGGAGAAATTTCGAGTCAATCGGTCCAAAGACCTGGAAGCTATTGAAAAAATCGGCCGACGTTTTCATGAAAAAGGCAACTTTTTTCACTAAAAAATTCACCAAAAATACAAATTTCACTAAAATCCAATAAAAACTGCTGGCCTTTCTTTCGCCAGTATGGACAACATTTGTGTGCAATTTCGAGTCAATCGGTCAAAAGACGACCGTAACCCTAACCCTAGCCCCATAACCCTAACCCTAACCCTAACCCTAGCCCCATAACCCTAACACTAACCCTAACCCCAGCCTTAAGCCAGCCTCATGAAACATTGTCCCTCTCATTAAAATATTCACCAAAAATACAAATTCCACCCGATTCCAATGCGGACTGCTGTGTCTCGTTCAGCCAGTATAGGGCCACATCTGGGAGAAATTTTGAGACAATTGGTCCAAAGACCTGGAAGCTATTGAAAAAAATCGGCCGACGTTTTTATGAAAAAGGCAACTTTTTTCATTAAAAAATTCACCAAAAATACAAATTCCACCCGATTCCAATGCGGACTGCTGTGTCTCGTTCAGCCAGTATAGGGCCACATCTGGGAGAAATTTCGAGTCAATCGGTCCAAAGACCTGGAAGCTATTGAAAAAATCGGCCGACGTTTTCATGAAAAAGGCAACTTTTTTCATTAAAAAATTCACCAAAAATACAAATTTCACTAAAATCCAATAAAAACTGCTGGCCTTTCTTTCGCCAGGATGGACAACATTTGTGTGCAATCTCGAGTCAATCGGTCAAAAGACGACCGTAACCCTAACCCTAGCCCCATAACCCTAACCCTAACCCTAGCCCCATAACCCTAACCCTAACCCTAGCCCCATAACCCTAACCCTAACCCTAACCCCAGCCTTAAGCCAGCCTCATGAAACATTGTCCCTCTCACTAAAATATTCACCAAAAATACAAATTCCACCCGATTCCAATGCGGACTGCTGTGTCTCGTTCGGCCAGTATAGGGCCACATCTGGGAGAAATTTCGAGACAATCGGTCCAAAGACCTGGAAGCTATTGAAAAAAATCGGCCGACGTTTTTATGAAAAAGGCAACTTTTTTCATTAAAAAATTCACCAAAAATACAAATTCCACCCGATTCCAATGCGGACTGCTGTGTCTCGTTCAGCCAGTATAGGGCCACATCTGGGAGAAATTTCGAGTCAATCGGTCCAAAGACCTGGAAGCTATTGAAAAAATCGGCCGACGTTTTCATGAAAAAGGCAACTTTTTTCACTAAAAAATTCACCAAAAATACAAATTTCACTAAAATCCAATAAAAACTGCTGGCCTTTCTTTCGCCAGTATGGACAACATTTGTGTGCAATTTCGAGTCAATCGGTCAAAAGACGACCGTAACCCTAACCCTAGCCCCATAACCCTAACCCTAACCCTAACCCTAACCCTAGCCCCATAACCCTAACCCTAACCCTAACCCCAGCCTTAAGCCAGCCTCATGAAACATTGTCCCTCTCACTAAAATATTCACCAAAAATACAAATTCCACCCGATTCCAATGCGGACTGCTGTGTCTCGTTCAGCCAGTATAGGGCCACATCTGGGAGAAATTTCGAGTCAATCGGTCCAAAGACCTGGAAGCTATTGAAAAAATCGGCCGACGTTTTCATGAAAAAGGCAACTTTTTTCATTAAAAAATTCACCAAAAATACAAATTTCACTAAAATCCAATAAAAACTGCTGGCCTTTCTTTCGCCAGTATGGACAACATTTGTGTGCAATTTCGAGTCAATCGGTCAAAAGACGACCGTAACCCTAACCCTAGCCCCATAACCCTAACCCTAACCCTAGCCCCATAACCCTAACCCTAACCCTAACCCCAGCCTTAAGCCAGCCTCATGAAACATTGTCCCTCTCACTAAAAAATTCACCAAAAATACAAATTCCACCCGATTCCAATGCGGACTGCTGTGTCTCGTTCAGCCAGTATAGGGCCACATCTGGGAGAAATTTCGAGTCAATCGGTCCAAAGACCTGGAAGCTATTGAAAAAATCGGCCGACGTTTTCATGAAAAAGGCAACTTTTTTCATTAAAAAATTCACCAAAAATACAAATTTCACTAAAATCCAATAAAAACTGCTGGCCTTTCTTTCGCCAGGATGGACAACATTTGTGTGCAATCTCGAGTCAATCGGTCAAAAGACGACCGTAACCCTAACCCTAGCCCCATAACCCTAACCCTAACCCTAGCCCCATAACCCTAACACTAACCCTAACCCCAGCCTTAAGCCAGCCTCATGAAACATTGTCCCTCTCACTAAAATATTCACCAAAAATACAAATTCCAAACGATTCCAATGCGGACTGCTGTGTCTCGTTCGGCCAGTATAGGGCCACATCTGGGAGAAATTTCGAGACAATCGGTCCAAAGACCTGGAAGCTATTGAAAAAAATCGGCCGACGTTTTTATGAAAAAGGCAACTTTTTTCATTAAAAAATTCACCAAAAATACAAATTCCACCCGATTCCAATGCGGACTGCTGTGTCTCGTTCAGCCAGTATAGGGCCACATCTGGGAGAAATTTCGAGTCAATCGGTCCAAAGACCTGGAAGCTATTGAAAAAATCGGCCGACGTTTTCATGAAAAAGGCAACTTTTTTCACTAAAAAATTCACCAAAAATACAAATTTCACTAAAATCCAATAAAAACTGCTGGCCTTTCTTTCGCCAGTATGGACAACATTTGTGTGCAATTTCGAGTCAATCGGTCAAAAGACGACCGTAACCCTAACCCTAGCCCCATAACCCTAACCCTAACCCTAACCCTAACCCTAGCCCCATAACCCTAACACTAACCCTAACCCCAGCCTTAAGCCAGCCTCATGAAACATTGTCCCTCTCATTAAAATATTCACCAAAAATACAAATTCCACCCGATTCCAATGCGGACTGCTGTGTCTCGTTCAGCCAGTATAGGGCCACATCTGGGAGAAATTTTGAGACAATTGGTCCAAAGACCTGGAAGCTATTGAAAAAAATCGGCCGACGTTTTTATGAAAAAGGCAACTTTTTTCATTAAAAAATTCACCAAAAATACAAATTCCACCCGATTCCAATGCGGACTGCTGTGTCTCGTTCAGCCAGTATAGGGCCACATCTGGGAGAAATTTCGAGTCAATCGGTCCAAAGACCTGGAAGCTATTGAAAAAATCGGCCGACGTTTTCATGAAAAAGGCAACTTTTTTCATTAAAAAATTCACCAAAAATACAAATTTCACTAAAATCCAATAAAAACTGCTGGCCTTTCTTTCGCCAGGATGGACAACATTTGTGTGCAATTTCGAGTCAATCGGTCAAAAGACGACCGTAACCCTAACCCTAGCCCCATAACCCTAACCCTAACCCTAACCCTAGCCCCATAACCCTAACCCTAACCCTAACCCCAGCCTTAAGCCAGCCTCATGAAACATTGTCCCTCTCACTAAAATATTCACCAAAAATACAAATTCCACCCGATTCCAATGCGGACTGCTGTGTCTCGTTCAGCCAGTATAGGGCCACATCTGGGAGAAATTTCGAGTCAATCGGTCCAAAGACCTGGAAGCTATTGAAAAAATCGGCCGACGTTTTCATGAAAAAGGCAACTTTTTTCACTAAAAAATTCACCAAAAATACAAATTTCACTAAAATCCAATAAAAACTGCTGGCCTTTCTTTCGCCAGTATGGACAACATTTGTGTGCAATTTCGAGTCAATCGGTCAAAAGACGACCGTAACCCTAACCCTAGCCCCATAACCCTAACCCTAACCCTAACCCTAGCCCCATAACCCTAACACTAACCCTAACCCCAGCCTTAAGCCAGCCTCATGAAACATTGTCCCTCTCATTAAAATATTCACCAAAAATACAAATTCCACCCGATTCCAATGCGGACTGCTGTGTCTCGTTCAGCCAGTATAGGGCCACATCTGGGAGAAATTTTGAGACAATTGGTCCAAAGACCTGGAAGCTATTGAAAAAAATCGGCCGACGTTTTTATGAAAAAGGCAACTTTTTTCATTAAAAAATTCACCAAAAATACAAATTCCACCCGATTCCAATGCGGACTGCTGTGTCTCGTTCAGCCAGTATAGGGCCACATCTGGGAGAAATTTCGAGTCAATCGGTCCAAAGACCTGGAAGCTATTGAAAAAATCGGCCGACGTTTTCATGAAAAAGGCAACTTTTTTCATTAAAAAATTCACCAAAAATACAAATTTCACTAAAATCCAATAAAAACTGCTGGCCTTTCTTTCGCCAGGATGGACAACATTTGTGTGCAATCTCGAGTCAATCGGTCAAAAGACGACCGTAACCCTAACCCTAGCCCCATAACCCTAACCCTAACCCTAGCCCCATAACCCTAACCCTAACCCTAACCCCAGCCTTAAGCCAGCCTCATGAAACATTGTCCCTCTCACTAAAATATTCACCAAAAATACAAATTCCACCCGATTCCAATGCGGACTGCTTTGTATCGTTCGGCCAGTATAGGGCCACATCTGGGAGAAATTTCGAGACAATCGGTCCAAAGACCTGGAAGCTATTGAAAAAAATCGGCCGACGTTTTTATGAAAAAGGCAACTGTTTTCATTAAAAAATTCACCAAAAATACAAATTTCACCCGATTCCAATGCGGACTGCTGTGTCTCGTTCAGCCAGTATAGGGCCACATCTGGGAGAAATTTCGAGTCAATCGGTCCAAAGACCTGGAAGCTATTGAAAAAATCGGCCGACGTTTTCATGAAAAAGGCAACTTTTTTCACTAAAAAATTCACCAAAAATACAAATTTCACTAAAATCCAATAAAAACTGCTGGCCTTTCTTTCGCCAGTATGGACAACATTTGTGTGCAATTTCGAGTCAATCGGTCAAAAGACGACCGTAACCCTAACCCTAGCCCCATAACCCTAACCCTAACCCTAACCCTAACCCTAGCCCCATAACCCTAACCCTAACCCTAACCCCAGCCTTAAGCCAGCCTCATGAAACATTGTCCCTCTCACTAAAATATTCACCAAAAATACAAATTCCACCCGATTCCAATGCGGACTGCTGTGTCTCGTTCAGCCAGTATAGGGCCACATCTGGGAGAAATTTCGAGTCAATCGGTCCAAAGACCTGGAAGCTATTGAAAAAATCGGCCGACGTTTTCATGAAAAAGGCAACTTTTTTCATTAAAAAATTCACCAAAAATACAAATTTCACTAAAATCCAATAAAAACTGCTGGCCTTTCTTTCGCCAGGATGGACAACATTTGTGTGCAATCTCGAGTCAATCGGTCAAAAGACGACCGTAACCCTAACCCTAGCCCCATAACCCTAACCCTAACCCTAGCCCCATAACCCTAACCCTAACCCTAACCCCAGCCTTAAGCCAGCCTCATGAAACATTGTCCCTCTCACTAAAATATTCACCAAAAATACAAATTCCACCCGATTCCAATGCGGACTGCTGTGTCTCGTTCAGCCAGTATAGGGCCACATCTGGGAGAAATTTTGAGACAATTGGTCCAAAGACCTGGAAGCTATTGAAAAAAATCGGCCGACGTTTTTATGAAAAAGGCAACTTTTTTCATTAAAAAATTCACCAAAAATACAAATTCCACCCGATTCCAATGCGGACTGCTGTGTCTCGTTCAGCCAGTATAGGGCCACATCTGGGAGAAATTTCGAGTCAATCGGTCCAAAGACCTGGAAGCTATTGAAAAAATCGGCCGACGTTTTCATGAAAAAGGCAACTTTTTTCACTAAAAAATTCACCAAAAATACAAATTTCACTAAAATCCAATAAAAACTGCTGGCCTTTCTTTCGCCAGTATGGACAACATTTGTGTGAAATTTCGAGTCAATCGGTCAAAAGACGACCGTAACCCTAACCCTAGCCCCATAACCCTAACCCTAACCCTAACCCTAGCCCCATAACCCTAACACTAACCCTAACCCCAGCCTTAAGCCAGCCTCATGAAACATTGTCCCTCTCATTAAAATATTCACCAAAAATACAAATTCCACCCGATTCCAATGCGGACTGCTGTGTCTCGTTCAGCCAGTATAGGGCCACATCTGGGAGAAATTTTGAGACAATTGGTCCAAAGACCTGGAAGCTATTGAAAAAAATCGGCCGACGTTTTTATGAAAAAGGCAACTTTTTTCATTAAAAAATTCACCAAAAATACAAATTCCACCCGATTCCAATGCGGACTGCTGTGTCTCGTTCAGCCAGTATAGGGCCACATCTGGGAGAAATTTCGAGTCAATCGGTCCAAAGACCTGGAAGCTATTGAAAAAATCGGCCGACGTTTTCATGAAAAAGGCAACTTTTTTCATTAAAAAATTCACCAAAAATACAAATTTCACTAAAATCCAATAAAAACTGCTGGCCTTTCTTTCGCCAGTATGGACAACATTTGTGTGCAATTTCGAGTCAATCGGTCAAAAGACGACCGTAACCCTAACCCTAGCCCCATAACCCTAACCCTAACCCTAGCCCCATAACCCTAACCCTAACCCTAACCCCAGCCTTAAGCCAGCCTCATGAAACATTGTCCCTCTCACTAAAAAATTCACCAAAAATACAAATTCCACCCGATTCCAATGCGGACTGCTGTGTCTCGTTCAGCCAGTATAGGGCCACATCTGGGAGAAATTTCGAGTCAATCGGTCCAAAGACCTGGAAGCTATTGAAAAAATCGGCCGACGTTTTCATGAAAAAGGCAACTTTTTTCATTAAAAAATTCACCAAAAATACAAATTTCACTAAAATCCAATAAAAACTGCTGGCCTTTCTTTCGCCAGGATGGACAACATTTGTGTGCAATCTCGAGTCAATCGGTCAAAAGACGACCGTAACCCTAACCCTAGCCCCATAACCCTAACCCTAACCCTAGCCCCATAACCCTAACACTAACCCTAACCCCAGCCTTAAGCCAGCCTCATGAAACATTGTCCCTCTCACTAAAATATTCACCAAAAATACAAATTCCACCCGATTCCAATGCGGACTGCTGTGTCTCGTTCAGCCAGTATAGGGCCACATCTGGGAGAAATTTTGAGACAATTGGTCCAAAGACCTGGAAGCTATTGAAAAAAATCGGCCGACGTTTTTATGAAAAAGGCAACTTTTTTCATTAAAAAATTCACCAAAAATACAAATTCCACCCGATTCCAATGCGGACTGCTGTGTCTCGTTCAGCCAGTATAGGGCCACATCTGGGAGAAATTTCGAGTCAATCGGTCCAAAGACCTGGAAGCTATTGAAAAAATCGGCCGACGTTTTCATGAAAAAGGCAACTTTTTTCACTAAAAAATTCACCAAAAATACAAATTTCACTAAAATCCAATAAAAACTGCTGGCCTTTCTTTCGCCAGTATGGACAACATTTGTGTGAAATTTCGAGTCAATCGGTCAAAAGACGACCGTAACCCTAACCCTAGCCCCATAACCCTAACCCTAACCCTAACCCTAGCCCCATAACCCTAACACTAACCCTAACCCCAGCCTTAAGCCAGCCTCATGAAACATTGTCCCTCTCATTAAAATATTCACCAAAAATACAAATTCCACCCGATTCCAATGCGGACTGCTGTGTCTCGTTCAGCCAGTATAGGGCCACATCTGGGAGAAATTTTGAGACAATTGGTCCAAAGACCTGGAAGCTATTGAAAAAAATCGGCCGACGTTTTTATGAAAAAGGCAACTTTTTTCATTAAAAAATTCACCAAAAATACAAATTCCACCCGATTCCAATGCGGACTGCTGTGTCTCGTTCAGCCAGTATAGGGCCACATCTGGGAGAAATTTCGAGTCAATCGGTCCAAAGACCTGGAAGCTATTGAAAAAATCGGCCGACGTTTTCATGAAAAAGGCAACTTTTTTCATTAAAAAATTCACCAAAAATACAAATTTCACTAAAATCCAATAAAAACTGCTGGCCTTTCTTTCGCCAGTATGGACAACATTTGTGTGCAATTTCGAGTCAATCGGTCAAAAGACGACCGTAACCCTAACCCTAGCCCCATAACCCTAACCCTAACCCTAGCCCCATAACCCTAACCCTAACCCTAACCCCAGCCTTAAGCCAGCCTCATGAAACATTGTCCCTCTCACTAAAAAATTCACCAAAAATACAAATTCCACCCGATTCCAATGCGGACTGCTGTGTCTCGTTCAGCCAGTATAGGGCCACATCTGGGAGAAATTTCGAGTCAATCGGTCCAAAGACCTGGAAGCTATTGAAAAAATCGGCCGACGTTTTCATGAAAAAGGCAACTTTTTTCATTAAAAAATTCACCAAAAATACAAATTTCACTAAAATCCAATAAAAACTGCTGGCCTTTCTTTCGCCAGGATGGACAACATTTGTGTGCAATCTCGAGTCAATCGGTCAAAAGACGACCGTAACCCTAACCCTAGCCCCATAACCCTAACCCTAACCCTAGCCCCATAACCCTAACACTAACCCTAACCCCAGCCTTAAGCCAGCCTCATGAAACATTGTCCCTCTCACTAAAATATTCACCAAAAATACAAATTCCAAACGATTCCAATGCGGACTGCTGTGTCTCGTTCGGCCAGTATAGGGCCACATCTGGGAGAAATTTCGAGACAATCGGTCCAAAGACCTGGAAGCTATTGAAAAAAATCGGCCGACGTTTTTATGAAAAAGGCAACTTTTTTCATTAAAAAATTCACCAAAAATACAAATTCCACCCGATTCCAATGCGGACTGCTGTGTCTCGTTCAGCCAGTATAGGGCCACATCTGGGAGAAATTTCGAGTCAATCGGTCCAAAGACCTGGAAGCTATTGAAAAAATCGGCCGACGTTTTCATGAAAAAGGCAACTTTTTTCACTAAAAAATTCACCAAAAATACAAATTTCACTAAAATCCAATAAAAACTGCTGGCCTTTCTTTCGCCAGTATGGACAACATTTGTGTGCAATTTCGAGTCAATCGGTCAAAAGACGACCGTAACCCTAACCCTAGCCCCATAACCCTAACCCTAACCCTAACCCTAGCCCCATAACCCTAACACTAACCCTAACCCCAGCCTTAAGCCAGCCTCATGAAACATTGTCCCTCTCATTAAAATATTCACCAAAAATACAAATTCCACCCGATTCCAATGCGGACTGCTGTGTCTCGTTCAGCCAGTATAGGGCCACATCTGGGAGAAATTTTGAGACAATTGGTCCAAAGACCTGGAAGCTATTGAAAAAAATCGGCCGACGTTTTTATGAAAAAGGCAACTTTTTTCATTAAAAAATTCACCAAAAATACAAATTCCACCCGATTCCAATGCGGACTGCTGTGTCTCGTTCAGCCAGTATAGGGCCACATCTGGGAGAAATTTCGAGTCAATCGGTCCAAAGACCTGGAAGCTATTGAAAAAATCGGCCGACGTTTTCATGAAAAAGGCAACTTTTTTCATTAAAAAATTCACCAAAAATACAAATTTCACTAAAATCCAATAAAAACTGCTGGCCTTTCTTTCGCCAGGATGGACAACATTTGTGTGCAATTTCGAGTCAATCGGTCAAAAGACGACCGTAACCCTAACCCTAGCCCCATAACCCTAACCCTAACCCTAACCCTAGCCCCATAACCCTAACCCTAACCCTAACCCCAGCCTTAAGCCAGCCTCATGAAACATTGTCCCTCTCACTAAAATATTCACCAAAAATACAAATTCCACCCGATTCCAATGCGGACTGCTGTGTCTCGTTCAGCCAGTATAGGGCCACATCTGGGAGAAATTTCGAGTCAATCGGTCCAAAGACCTGGAAGCTATTGAAAAAATCGGCCGACGTTTTCATGAAAAAGGCAACTTTTTTCACTAAAAAATTCACCAAAAATACAAATTTCACTAAAATCCAATAAAAACTGCTGGCCTTTCTTTCGCCAGTATGGACAACATTTGTGTGCAATTTCGAGTCAATCGGTCAAAAGACGACCGTAACCCTAACCCTAGCCCCATAACCCTAACCCTAACCCTAACCCTAGCCCCATAACCCTAACACTAACCCTAACCCCAGCCTTAAGCCAGCCTCATGAAACATTGTCCCTCTCATTAAAATATTCACCAAAAATACAAATTCCACCCGATTCCAATGCGGACTGCTGTGTCTCGTTCAGCCAGTATAGGGCCACATCTGGGAGAAATTTTGAGACAATTGGTCCAAAGACCTGGAAGCTATTGAAAAAAATCGGCCGACGTTTTTATGAAAAAGGCAACTTTTTTCATTAAAAAATTCACCAAAAATACAAATTCCACCCGATTCCAATGCGGACTGCTGTGTCTCGTTCAGCCAGTATAGGGCCACATCTGGGAGAAATTTCGAGTCAATCGGTCCAAAGACCTGGAAGCTATTGAAAAAATCGGCCGACGTTTTCATGAAAAAGGCAACTTTTTTCATTAAAAAATTCACCAAAAATACAAATTTCACTAAAATCCAATAAAAACTGCTGGCCTTTCTTTCGCCAGGATGGACAACATTTGTGTGCAATCTCGAGTCAATCGGTCAAAAGACGACCGTAACCCTAACCCTAGCCCCATAACCCTAACCCTAACCCTAGCCCCATAACCCTAACCCTAACCCTAACCCCAGCCTTAAGCCAGCCTCATGAAACATTGTCCCTCTCACTAAAATATTCACCAAAAATACAAATTCCACCCGATTCCAATGCGGACTGCTTTGTATCGTTCGGCCAGTATAGGGCCACATCTGGGAGAAATTTCGAGACAATCGGTCCAAAGACCTGGAAGCTATTGAAAAAAATCGGCCGACGTTTTTATGAAAAAGGCAACTGTTTTCATTAAAAAATTCACCAAAAATACAAATTTCACCCGATTCCAATGCGGACTGCTGTGTCTCGTTCAGCCAGTATAGGGCCACATCTGGGAGAAATTTCGAGTCAATCGGTCCAAAGACCTGGAAGCTATTGAAAAAATCGGCCGACGTTTTCATGAAAAAGGCAACTTTTTTCACTAAAAAATTCACCAAAAATACAAATTTCACTAAAATCCAATAAAAACTGCTGGCCTTTCTTTCGCCAGTATGGACAACATTTGTGTGCAATTTCGAGTCAATCGGTCAAAAGACGACCGTAACCCTAACCCTAGCCCCATAACCCTAACCCTAACCCTAACCCTAACCCTAGCCCCATAACCCTAACCCTAACCCTAACCCCAGCCTTAAGCCAGCCTCATGAAACATTGTCCCTCTCACTAAAATATTCACCAAAAATACAAATTCCACCCGATTCCAATGCGGACTGCTGTGTCTCGTTCAGCCAGTATAGGGCCACATCTGGGAGAAATTTCGAGTCAATCGGTCCAAAGACCTGGAAGCTATTGAAAAAATCGGCCGACGTTTTCATGAAAAAGGCAACTTTTTTCATTAAAAAATTCACCAAAAATACAAATTTCACTAAAATCCAATAAAAACTGCTGGCCTTTCTTTCGCCAGGATGGACAACATTTGTGTGCAATCTCGAGTCAATCGGTCAAAAGACGACCGTAACCCTAACCCTAGCCCCATAACCCTAACCCTAACCCTAGCCCCATAACCCTAACCCTAACCCTAACCCCAGCCTTAAGCCAGCCTCATGAAACATTGTCCCTCTCACTAAAATATTCACCAAAAATACAAATTCCACCCGATTCCAATGCGGACTGCTGTGTCTCGTTCGGCCAGTATAGGGCCACATCTGGGAGAAATTTCGAGACAATCGGTCCAAAGACCTGGAAGCTATTGAAAAAAATCGGCCGACGTTTTTATGAAAAAGGCAACTTTTTTCATTAAAAAATTCACCAAAAATACAAATTTCACCCGATTCCAATGCGGACTGCTGTGTCTCGTTCAGCCAGTATAGGGCCACATCTGGGAGAAATTTCGAGTCAATCGGTCCAAAGACCTGGAAGCTATTGAAAAAATCGGCCGACGTTTTCATGAAAAAGGCAACTTTTTTCACTAAAAAATTCACCAAAAATACAAATTTCACTAAAATCCAATAAAAACTGCTGGCCTTTCTTTCGCCAGTATGGACAACATTTGTGTGCAATTTCGAGTCAATCGGTCAAAAGACGACCGTAACCCTAACCCTAGCCCCATAACCCTAACCCTAACCCTAACCCTAGCCCCATAACCCTAACACTAACCCTAACCCCAGCCTTAAGCCAGCCTCATGAAACATTGTCCCTCTCATTAAAATATTCACCAAAAATACAAATTCCACCCGATTCCAATGCGGACTGCTGTGTCTCGTTCAGCCAGTATAGGGCCACATCTGGGAGAAATTTTGAGACAATTGGTCCAAAGACCTGGAAGCTATTGAAAAAAATCGGCCGACGTTTTTATGAAAAAGGCAACTTTTTTCATTAAAAAATTCACCAAAAATACAAATTCCACCCGATTCCAATGCGGACTGCTGTGTCTCGTTCAGCCAGTATAGGGCCACATCTGGGAGAAATTTCGAGTCAATCGGTCCAAAGACCTGGAAGCTATTGAAAAAATCGGCCGACGTTTTCATGAAAAAGGCAACTTTTTTCATTAAAAAATTCACCAAAAATACAAATTTCACTAAAATCCAATAAAAACTGCTGGCCTTTCTTTCGCCAGGATGGACAACATTTGTGTGCAATCTCGAGTCAATCGGTCAAAAGACGACCGTAACCCTAACCCTAGCCCCATAACCCTAACCCTAACCCTAGCCCCATAACCCTAACCCTAACCCTAACCCCAGCCTTAAGCCAGCCTCATGAAACATTGTCCCTCTCACTAAAATATTCACCAAAAATACAAATTCCACCCGATTCCAATGCGGACTGCTGTGTCTCGTTCGGCCAGTATAGGGCCACATCTGGGAGAAATTTTGAGTCAATCGGTCCAAAGACCTGGAAGCTATTGAAAAAATCGGCCGACGTTTTCATGAAAAAGGCAACTTTTTTCACTAAAAAATTCACCAAAAATACAAATTTCACTAAAATCCAATAAAAACTGCTGGCCTTTCTTTCGCCAGTATGGACAACATTTGTGTGCAATTTCGAGTCAATCGGTCAAAAGACGACCGTAACCCTAACCCTAGCCCCATAACCCTAACCCTAACCCTAACCCTAGCCCCATAACCCTAACACTAACCCTAACCCCAGCCTTAAGCCAGCCTCATGAAACATTGTCCCTCTCATTAAAATATTCACCAAAAATACAAATTCCACCCGATTCCAATGCGGACTGCTGTGTCTCGTTCAGCCAGTATAGGGCCACATCTGGGAGAAATTTTGAGACAATTGGTCCAAAGACCTGGAAGCTATTGAAAAAAATCGGCCGACGTTTTTATGAAAAAGGCAACTTTTTTCATTAAAAAATTCACCAAAAATACAAATTCCACCCGATTCCAATGCGGACTGCTGTGTCTCGTTCAGCCAGTATAGGGCCACATCTGGGAGAAATTTCGAGTCAATCGGTCCAAAGACCTGGAAGCTATTGAAAAAATCGGCCGACGTTTTCATGAAAAAGGCAACTTTTTTCATTAAAAAATTCACCAAAAATACAAATTTCACTAAAATCCAATAAAAACTGCTGGCCTTTCTTTCGCCAGGATGGACAACATTTGTGTGCAATCTCGAGTCAATCGGTCAAAAGACGACCGTAACCCTAACCCTAGCCCCATAACCCTAACCCTAACCCTAGCCCCATAACCCTAACCCTAACCCTAACCCCAGCCTTAAGCCAGCCTCATGAAACATTGTCCCTCTCACTAAAATATTCACCAAAAATACAAATTCCACCCGATTCCAATGCGGACTGCTGTGTCTCGTTCGGCCAGTATAGGGCCACATCTGGGAGAAATTTTGAGTCAATCGGTCCAAAGACCTGGAAGCTATTGAAAAAATCGGCCGACGTTTTCATGAAAAAGGCAACTTTTTTCACTAAAAAATTCACCAAAAATACAAATTTCACTAAAATCCAATAAAAACTGCTGGCCTTTCTTTCGCCAGTATGGACAACATTTGTGTGCAATTTCGAGTCAATCGGTCAAAAGACGACCGTAACCCTAACCCTAGCCCCATAACCCTAACCCTAACCCTAACCCTAACCCTAGCCCCATAACCCTAACCCTAACCCTAACCCCAGCCTTAAGCCAGCCTCATGAAACATTGTCCCTCTCACTAAAATATTCACCAAAAATACAAATTCCACCCGATTCCAATGCGGACTGCTGTGTCTCGTTCAGCCAGTATAGGGCCACATCTGGGAGAAATTTCGAGTCAATCGGTCCAAAGACCTGGAAGCTATTGAAAAAATCGGCCGACGTTTTCATGAAAAAGGCAACTTTTTTCATTAAAAAATTCACCAAAAATACAAATTTCACTAAAATCCAATAAAAACTGCTGGCCTTTCTTTCGCCAGGATGGACAACATTTGTGTGCAATCTCGAGTCAATCGGTCAAAAGACGACCGTAACCCTAACCCTAGCCCCATAACCCTAACCCTAACCCTAGCCCCATAACCCTAACACTAACCCTAACCCCAGCCTTAAGCCAGCCTCATGAAACATTGTCCCTCTCACTAAAATATTCACCAAAAATACAAATTCCACCCGATTCCAATGCGGACTGCTGTGTCTCGTTCGGCCAGTATAGGGCCACATCTGGGAGAAATTTCGAGACAATCGGTCCAAAGACCTGGAAGCTATTGAAAAAAATCGGCCGACGTTTTTATGAAAAAGGCAACTTTTTTCATTAAAAAATTCACCAAAAATACAAATTTCACTAAAATCCAATAAAAACTGCTGGCCTTTCTTTCGCCAGGATGGACAACATTTGTGTGCAATCTCGAGTCAATCGGTCAAAAGACGACCGTAACCCTAACCCTAGCCCCATAACCCTAACCCTAACCCTAGCCCCATAACCCTAACCCTAACCCTAACCCCAGCCTTAAGCCAGCCTCATGAAACATTGTCCCTCTCACTAAAATATTCACCAAAAATACAAATTCCACCCGATTCCAATGCGGACTGCTGTGTCTCGTTCGGCCAGTATAGGGCCACATCTGGGAGAAATTTTGAGTCAATCGGTCCAAAGACCTGGAAGCTATTGAAAAAATCGGCCGACGTTTTCATGAAAAAGGCAACTTTTTTCACTAAAAAATTCACCAAAAATACAAATTTCACTAAAATCCAATAAAAACTGCTGGCCTTTCTTTCGCCAGTATGGACAACATTTGTGTGCAATTTCGAGTCAATCGGTCAAAAGACGACCGTAACCCTAACCCTAGCCCCATAACCCTAACCCTAACCCTAACCCTAACCCTAGCCCCATAACCCTAACCCTAACCCTAACCCCAGCCTTAAGCCAGCCTCATGAAACATTGTCCCTCTCACTAAAATATTCACCAAAAATACAAATTCCACCCGATTCCAATGCGGACTGCTGTGTCTCGTTCAGCCAGTATAGGGCCACATCTGGGAGAAATTTCGAGTCAATCGGTCCAAAGACCTGGAAGCTATTGAAAAAATCGGCCGACGTTTTCATGAAAAAGGCAACTTTTTTCATTAAAAAATTCACCAAAAATACAAATTTCACTAAAATCCAATAAAAACTGCTGGCCTTTCTTTCGCCAGGATGGACAACATTTGTGTGCAATCTCGAGTCAATCGGTCAAAAGACGACCGTAACCCTAACCCTAGCCCCATAACCCTAACCCTAACCCTAGCCCCATAACCCTAACACTAACCCTAACCCCAGCCTTAAGCCAGCCTCATGAAACATTGTCCCTCTCACTAAAATATTCACCAAAAATACAAATTCCACCCGATTCCAATGCGGACTGCTGTGTCTCGTTCGGCCAGTATAGGGCCACATCTGGGAGAAATTTCGAGACAATCGGTCCAAAGACCTGGAAGCTATTGAAAAAAATCGGCCGACGTTTTTATGAAAAAGGCAACTTTTTTCATTCAAAAATTCACCAAAAATACAAATTCCACCCGATTCCAATGCGGACTGCTGTGTCTCGTTCAGCCAGTATAGGGCCACATCTGGGAGAAATTTCGAGTCAATCGGTCCAAAGACCTGGAAGCTATTGAAAAAATCGGCCGACGTTTTCATGAAAAAGGCAACTTTTTTCACTAAAAAATTCACCAAAAATACAAATTTCACTAAAATCCAATAAAAACTGCTGGCCTTTCTTTCGCCAGTATGGACAACATTTGTGTGCAATTTCGAGTCAATCGGTCAAAAGACGACCGTAACCCTAACCCTAGCCCCATAACCCTAACCCTAACCCTAACCCTAGCCCCATAACCCTAACACTAACCCTAACCCCAGCCTTAAGCCAGCCTCATGAAACATTGTCCCTCTCATTAAAATATTCACCAAAAATACAAATTCCACCCGATTCCAATGCGGACTGCTGTGTCTCGTTCAGCCAGTATAGGGCCACATCTGGGAGAAATTTTGAGACAATTGGTCCAAAGACCTGGAAGCTATTGAAAAAAATCGGCCGACGTTTTTATGAAAAAGGCAACTTTTTTCATTAAAAAATTCACCAAAAATACAAATTCCACCCGATTCCAATGCGGACTGCTGTGTCTCGTTCAGCCAGTATAGGGCCACATCTGGGAGAAATTTCGAGTCAATCGGTCCAAAGACCTGGAAGCTATTGAAAAAATCGGCCGACGTTTTCATGAAAAAGGCAACTTTTTTCATTAAAAAATTCACCAAAAATACAAATTTCACTAAAATCCAATAAAAACTGCTGGCCTTTCTTTCGCCAGGATGGACAACATTTGTGTGCAATCTCGAGTCAATCGGTCAAAAGACGACCGTAACCCTAACCCTAGCCCCATAACCCTAACCCTAACCCTAGCCCCATAACCCTAACCCTAACCCTAACCCCAGCCTTAAGCCAGCCTCATGAAACATTGTCCCTCTCACTAAAATATTCACCAAAAATACAAATTCCACCCGATTCCAATGCGGACTGCTTTGTATCGTTCGGCCAGTATAGGGCCACATCTGGGAGAAATTTCGAGACAATCGGTCCAAAGACCTGGAAGCTATTGAAAAAAATCGGCCGACGTTTTTATGAAAAAGGCAACTGTTTTCATTAAAAAATTCACCAAAAATACAAATTTCACCCGATTCCAATGCGGACTGCTGTGTCTCGTTCAGCCAGTATAGGGCCACATCTGGGAGAAATTTCGAGTCAATCGGTCCAAAGACCTGGAAGCTATTGAAAAAATCGGCCGACGTTTTCATGAAAAAGGCAACTTTTTTCACTAAAAAATTCACCAAAAATACAAATTTCACTAAAATCCAATAAAAACTGCTGGCCTTTCTTTCGCCAGTATGGACAACATTTGTGTGCAATTTCGAGTCAATCGGTCAAAAGACGACCGTAACCCTAACCCTAGCCCCATAACCCTAACCCTAACCCTAACCCTAACCCTAGCCCCATAACCCTAACCCTAACCCTAACCCCAGCCTTAAGCCAGCCTCATGAAACATTGTCCCTCTCACTAAAATATTCACCAAAAATACAAATTCCACCCGATTCCAATGCGGACTGCTGTGTCTCGTTCAGCCAGTATAGGGCCACATCTGGGAGAAATTTCGAGTCAATCGGTCCAAAGACCTGGAAGCTATTGAAAAAATCGGCCGACGTTTTCATGAAAAAGGCAACTTTTTTCATTAAAAAATTCACCAAAAATACAAATTTCACTAAAATCCAATAAAAACTGCTGGCCTTTCTTTCGCCAGGATGGACAACATTTGTGTGCAATCTCGAGTCAATCGGTCAAAAGACGACCGTAACCCTAACCCTAGCCCCATAACCCTAACCCTAACCCTAGCCCCATAACCCTAACACTAACCCTAACCCCAGCCTTAAGCCAGCCTCATGAAACATTGTCCCTCTCACTAAAATATTCACCAAAAATACAAATTCCAAACGATTCCAATGCGGACTGCTGTGTCTCGTTCGGCCAGTATAGGGCCACATCTGGGAGAAATTTCGAGACAATCGGTCCAAAGACCTGGAAGCTATTGAAAAAAATCGGCCGACGTTTTTATGAAAAAGGCAACTTTTTTCATTCAAAAATTCACCAAAAATACAAATTCCACCCGATTTCAATGCGGACTGCTGTGTCTCGTTCAGCCAGTATAGGGCCACATCTGGGAGAAATTTCGAGTCAATCGGTCCAAAGACCTGGAAGCTATTGAAAAAATCGGCCGACGTTTTCATGAAAAAGGCAACTTTTTTCACTAAAAAATTCACCAAAAATACAAATTTCACTAAAATCCAATAAAAACTGCTGGCCTTTCTTTCGCCAGTATGGACAACATTTGTGTGCAATTTCGAGTCAATCGGTCAAAAGACGACCGTAACCCTAACCCTAGCCCCATAACCCTAACCCTAACCCTAACCCTAGCCCCATAACCCTAACACTAACCCTAACCCCAGCCTTAAGCCAGCCTCATGAAACATTGTCCCTCTCATTAAAATATTCACCAAAAATACAAATTCCACCCGATTCCAATGCGGACTGCTGTGTCTCGTTCAGCCAGTATAGGGCCACATCTGGGAGAAATTTTGAGACAATTGGTCCAAAGACCTGGAAGCTATTGAAAAAAATCGGCCGACGTTTTTATGAAAAAGGCAACTTTTTTCATTAAAAAATTCACCAAAAATACAAATTCCACCCGATTCCAATGCGGACTGCTGTGTCTCGTTCAGCCAGTATAGGGCCACATCTGGGAGAAATTTCGAGTCAATCGGTCCAAAGACCTGGAAGCTATTGAAAAAATCGGCCGACGTTTTCATGAAAAAGGCAACTTTTTTCATTAAAAAATTCACCAAAAATACAAATTTCACTAAAATCCAATAAAAACTGCTGGCCTTTCTTTCGCCAGGATGGACAACATTTGTGTGCAATCTCGAGTCAATCGGTCAAAAGACGACCGTAACCCTAACCCTAGCCCCATAACCCTAACCCTAACCCTAGCCCCATAACCCTAACCCTAACCCTAACCCCAGCCTTAAGCCAGCCTCATGAAACATTGTCCCTCTCACTAAAATATTCACCAAAAATACAAATTCCACCCGATTCCAATGCGGACTGCTGTGTCTCGTTCGGCCAGTATAGGGCCACATCTGGGAGAAATTTTGAGTCAATCGGTCCAAAGACCTGGAAGCTATTGAAAAAATCGGCCGACGTTTTCATGAAAAAGGCAACTTTTTTCACTAAAAAATTCACCAAAAATACAAATTTCACTAAAATCCAATAAAAACTGCTGGCCTTTCTTTCGCCAGTATGGACAACATTTGTGTGCAATTTCGAGTCAATCGGTCAAAAGACGACCGTAACCCTAACCCTAGCCCCATAACCCTAACCCTAACCCTAACCCTAACCCTAGCCCCATAACCCTAACCCTAACCCTAACCCCAGCCTTAAGCCAGCCTCATGAAACATTGTCCCTCTCACTAAAATATTCACCAAAAATACAAATTCCACCCGATTCCAATGCGGACTGCTGTGTCTCGTTCAGCCAGTATAGGGCCACATCTGGGAGAAATTTCGAGTCAATCGGTCCAAAGACCTGGAAGCTATTGAAAAAATCGGCCGACGTTTTCATGAAAAAGGCAACTTTTTTCATTAAAAAATTCACCAAAAATACAAATTTCACTAAAATCCAATAAAAACTGCTGGCCTTTCTTTCGCCAGGATGGACAACATTTGTGTGCAATCTCGAGTCAATCGGTCAAAAGACGACCGTAACCCTAACCCTAGCCCCATAACCCTAACCCTAACCCTAGCCCCATAACCCTAACCCTAACCCTAACCCCAGCCTTAAGCCAGCCTCATGAAACATTGTCCCTCTCACTAAAATATTCACCAAAAATACAAATTCCACCCGATTCCAATGCGGACTGCTGTGTCTCGTTCGGCCAGTATAGGGCCACATCTGGGAGAAATTTTGAGTCAATCGGTCCAAAGACCTGGAAGCTATTGAAAAAATCGGCCGACGTTTTCATGAAAAAGGCAACTTTTTTCACTAAAAAATTCACCAAAAATACAAATTTCACTAAAATCCAATAAAAACTGCTGGCCTTTCTTTCGCCAGTATGGACAACATTTGTGTGCAATTTCGAGTCAATCGGTCAAAAGACGACCGTAACCCTAACCCTAGCCCCATAACCCTAACCCTAACCCTAACCCTAACCCTAGCCCCATAACCCTAACCCTAACCCTAACCCCAGCCTTAAGCCAGCCTCATGAAACATTGTCCCTCTCACTAAAATATTCACCAAAAATACAAATTCCACCCGATTCCAATGCGGACTGCTGTGTCTCGTTCAGCCAGTATAGGGCCACATCTGGGAGAAATTTCGAGTCAATCGGTCCAAAGACCTGGAAGCTATTGAAAAAATCGGCCGACGTTTTCATGAAAAAGGCAACTTTTTTCATTAAAAAATTCACCAAAAATACAAATTTCACTAAAATCCAATAAAAACTGCTGGCCTTTCTTTCGCCAGGATGGACAACATTTGTGTGCAATCTCGAGTCAATCGGTCAAAAGACGACCGTAACCCTAACCCTAGCCCCATAACCCTAACCCTAACCCTAGCCCCATAACCCTAACACTAACCCTAACCCCAGCCTTAAGCCAGCCTCATGAAACATTGTCCCTCTCACTAAAATATTCACCAAAAATACAAATTCCACCCGATTCCAATGCGGACTGCTGTGTCTCGTTCGGCCAGTATAGGGCCACATCTGGGAGAAATTTCGAGACAATCGGTCCAAAGACCTGGAAGCTATTGAAAAAAATCGGCCGACGTTTTTATGAAAAAGGCAACTTTTTTCATTCAAAAATTCACCAAAAATACAAATTCCACCCGATTCCAATGCGGACTGCTGTGTCTCGTTCAGCCAGTATAGGGCCACATCTGGGAGAAATTTCGAGTCAATCGGTCCAAAGACCTGGAAGCTATTGAAAAAATCGGCCGACGTTTTCATGAAAAAGGCAACTTTTTTCACTAAAAAATTCACCAAAAATACAAATTTCACTAAAATCCAATAAAAACTGCTGGCCTTTCTTTCGCCAGTATGGACAACATTTGTGTGCAATTTCGAGTCAATCGGTCAAAAGACGACCGTAACCCTAACCCTAGCCCCATAACCCTAACCCTAACCCTAACCCTAGCCCCATAACCCTAACACTAACCCTAACCCCAGCCTTAAGCCAGCCTCATGAAACATTGTCCCTCTCATTAAAATATTCACCAAAAATACAAATTCCACCCGATTCCAATGCGGACTGCTGTGTCTCGTTCAGCCAGTATAGGGCCACATCTGGGAGAAATTTTGAGACAATTGGTCCAAAGACCTGGAAGCTATTGAAAAAAATCGGCCGACGTTTTTATGAAAAAGGCAACTTTTTTCATTAAAAAATTCACCAAAAATACAAATTCCACCCGATTCCAATGCGGACTGCTGTGTCTCGTTCAGCCAGTATAGGGCCACATCTGGGAGAAATTTCGAGTCAATCGGTCCAAAGACCTGGAAGCTATTGAAAAAATCGGCCGACGTTTTCATGAAAAAGGCAACTTTTTTCATTAAAAAATTCACCAAAAATACAAATTTCACTAAAATCCAATAAAAACTGCTGGCCTTTCTTTCGCCAGGATGGACAACATTTGTGTGCAATCTCGAGTCAATCGGTCAAAAGACGACCGTAACCCTAACCCTAGCCCCATAACCCTAACCCTAACCCTAGCCCCATAACCCTAACCCTAACCCTAACCCCAGCCTTAAGCCAGCCTCATGAAACATTGTCCCTCTCACTAAAATATTCACCAAAAATACAAATTCCACCCGATTCCAATGCGGACTGCTGTGTCTCGTTCGGCCAGTATAGGGCCACATCTGGGAGAAATTTTGAGTCAATCGGTCCAAAGACCTGGAAGCTATTGAAAAAATCGGCCGACGTTTTCATGAAAAAGGCAACTTTTTTCATTAAAAAATTCACCAAAAATACAAATTTCACTAAAATCCAATAAAAACTGCTGGCCTTTCTTTCGCCAGGATGGACAACATTTGTGTGCAATCTCGAGTCAATCGGTCAAAAGACGACCGTAACCCTAACCCTAGCCCCATAACCCTAACCCTAACCCTAGCCCCATAACCCTAACCCTAACCCTAACCCCAGCCTTAAGCCAGCCTCATGAAACATTGTCCCTCTCACTAAAATATTCACCAAAAATACAAATTCCACCCGATTCCAATGCGGACTGCTGTGTCTCGTTCGGCCAGTATAGGGCCACATCTGGGAGAAATTTTGAGTCAATCGGTCCAAAGACCTGGAAGCTATTGAAAAAATCGGCCGACGTTTTCATGAAAAAGGCAACTTTTTTCACTAAAAAATTCACCAAAAATACAAATTTCACTAAAATCCAATAAAAACTGCTGGCCTTTCTTTCGCCAGTATGGACAACATTTGTGTGCAATTTCGAGTCAATCGGTCAAAAGACGACCGTAACCCTAACCCTAGCCCCATAACCCTAACCCTAACCCTAACCCTAACCCTAGCCCCATAACCCTAACCCTAACCCTAACCCCAGCCTTAAGCCAGCCTCATGAAACATTGTCCCTCTCACTAAAATATTCACCAAAAATACAAATTCCACCCGATTCCAATGCGGACTGCTGTGTCTCGTTCAGCCAGTATAGGGCCACATCTGGGAGAAATTTCGAGTCAATCGGTCCAAAGACCTGGAAGCTATTGAAAAAATCGGCCGACGTTTTCATGAAAAAGGCAACTTTTTTCATTAAAAAATTCACCAAAAATACAAATTTCACTAAAATCCAATAAAAACTGCTGGCCTTTCTTTCGCCAGGATGGACAACATTTGTGTGCAATCTCGAGTCAATCGGTCAAAAGACGACCGTAACCCTAACCCTAGCCCCATAACCCTAACCCTAACCCTAGCCCCATAACCCTAACCCTAACCCTAACCCCAGCCTTAAGCCAGCCTCATGAAACATTGTCCCTCTCACTAATATATTCACCAAAAATACAAATTCCACCCGATTCCAATGCGGACTGCTGTGTCTCGTTCGGCCAGTATAGGGCCACATCTGGGAGAAATTTCGAGACAATCAGTCCAAAGACCTGGAAGCTATTGAAAAAAATCGGCCGACGTTTTTATGAAAAAGGCAACTTTTTTCATTAAAAAATTCACCAAAAATACAAATTTCACCCGATTCCAATGCGGACTGCTGTGTCTCGTTCAGCCAGTATAGGGCCACATCTGGGAGAAATTTCGAGTCAATCGGTCCAAAGACCTGGAAGCTATTGAAAAAATCGGCCGACGTTTTCATGAAAAAGGCAACTTTTTTCACTAAAAAATTCACCAAAAATACAAATTTCACTAAAATCCAATAAAAACTGCTGGCCTTTCTTTCGCCAGTATGGACAACATTTGTGTGCAATTTCGAGTCAATCGGTCAAAAGACGACCGTAACCCTAACCCTAGCCCCATAACCCTAACCCTAACCCTAACCCTAGCCCCATAACCCTAACCCTAACCCTAACCCCAGCCTTAAGCCAGCCTCATGAAACATTGTCCCTCTCACTAAAAAATTCACCAAAAATACAAATTCCACCCGATTCCAATGCGGACTGCTGTGTCTCGTTCAGCCAGTATAGGGCCACATCTGGGAGAAATTTCGAGTCAATCGGTCCAAAGACCTGGAAGCTATTGAAAAAATCGGCCGACGTTTTCATGAAAAAGGCAACTTTTTTCATTAAAAAATTCACCAAAAATACAAATTTCACTAAAATCCAATAAAAACTGCTGGCCTTTCTTTCGCCAGGATGGACAACATTTGTGTGCAATCTCGAGTCAATCGGTCAAAAGACGACCGTAACCCTAACCCTAGCCCCATAACCCTAACCCTAACCCTAGCCCCATAACCCTAACACTAACCCTAACCCCAGCCTTAAGCCAGCCTCATGAAACATTGTCCCTCTCACTAAAATATTCACCAAAAATACAAATTCCACCCGATTCCAATGCGGACTGCTGTGTCTCGTTCGGCCAGTATAGGGCCACATCTGGGAGAAATTTCGAGACAATCGGTCCAAAGACCTGGAAGCTATTGAAAAAAATCGGCCGACGTTTTTATGAAAAAGGCAACTTTTTTCATTAAAAAATTCACCAAAAATACAAATTCCACCCGATTCCAATGCGGACTGCTGTGTCTCGTTCAGCCAGTATAGGGCCACATCTGGGAGAAATTTCGAGTCAATCGGTCCAAAGACCTGGAAGCTATTGAAAAAATCGGCCGACGTTTTCATGAAAAAGGCAACTTTTTTCACTAAAAAATTCACCAAAAATACAAATTTCACTAAAATCCAATAAAAACTGCTGGCCTTTCTTTCGCCAGTATGGACAACATTTGTGTGCAATTTCGAGTCAATCGGTCAAAAGACGACCGTAACCCTAACCCTAGCCCCATAACCCTAACCCTAACCCTAACCCTAGCCCCATAACCCTAACACTAACCCTAACCCCAGCCTTAAGCCAGCCTCATGAAACATTGTCCCTCTCATTAAAATATTCACCAAAAATACAAATTCCACCCGATTCCAATGCGGACTGCTGTGTCTCGTTCAGCCAGTATAGGGCCACATCTGGGAGAAATTTTGAGACAATTGGTCCAAAGACCTGGAAGCTATTGAAAAAAATCGGCCGACGTTTTTATGAAAAAGGCAACTTTTTTCATTAAAAAATTCACCAAAAATACAAATTCCACCCGATTCCAATGCGGACTGCTGTGTCTCGTTCAGCCAGTATAGGGCCACATCTGGGAGAAATTTCGAGTCAATCGGTCCAAAGACCTGGAAGCTATTGAAAAAATCGGCCGACGTTTTCATGAAAAAGGCAACTTTTTTCATTAAAAAATTCACCAAAAATACAAATTTCACTAAAATCCAATAAAAACTGCTGGCCTTTCTTTCGCCAGGATGGACAACATTTGTGTGCAATCTCGAGTCAATCGGTCAAAAGACGACCGTAACCCTAACCCTAGCCCCATAACCCTAACCCTAACCCTAGCCCCATAACCCTAACCCTAACCCTAACCCCAGCCTTAAGCCAGCCTCATGAAACATTGTCCCTCTCACTAAAATATTCACCAAAAATACAAATTCCACCCGATTCCAATGCGGACTGCTGTGTCTCGTTCGGCCAGTATAGGGCCACATCTGGGAGAAATTTTGAGTCAATCGGTCCAAAGACCTGGAAGCTATTGAAAAAATCGGCCGACGTTTTCATGAAAAAGGCAACTTTTTTCACTAAAAAATTCACCAAAAATACAAATTTCACTAAAATCCAATAAAAACTGCTGGCCTTTCTTTCGCCAGTATGGACAACATTTGTGTGCAATTTCGAGTCAATCGGTCAAAAGACGACCGTAACCCTAACCCTAGCCCCATAACCCTAACCCTAACCCTAACCCTAACCCTAGCCCCATAACCCTAACCCTAACCCTAACCCCAGCCTTAAGCCAGCCTCATGAAACATTGTCCCTCTCACTAAAATATTCACCAAAAATACAAATTCCACCCGATTCCAATGCGGACTGCTGTGTCTCGTTCAGCCAGTATAGGGCCACATCTGGGAGAAATTTCGAGTCAATCGGTCCAAAGACCTGGAAGCTATTGAAAAAATCGGCCGACGTTTTCATGAAAAAGGCAACTTTTTTCATTAAAAAATTCACCAAAAATACAAATTTCACTAAAATCCAATAAAAACTGCTGGCCTTTCTTTCGCCAGTATGGACAACATTTGTGTGCAATTTCGAGTCAATCGGTCAAAAGACGACCGTAACCCTAACCCTAGCCCCATAACCCTAACCCTAACCCTAGCCCCATAACCCTAACCCTAACCCTAACCCCAGCCTTAAGCCAGCCTCATGAAACATTGTCCCTCTCACTAAAAAATTCACCAAAAATACAAATTCCACCCGATTCCAATGCGGACTGCTGTGTCTCGTTCAGCCAGTATAGGGCCACATCTGGGAGAAATTTCGAGTCAATCGGTCCAAAGACCTGGAAGCTATTGAAAAAATCGGCCGACGTTTTCATGAAAAAGGCAACTTTTTTCATTAAAAAATTCACCAAAAATACAAATTTCACTAAAATCCAATAAAAACTGCTGGCCTTTCTTTCGCCAGGATGGACAACATTTGTGTGCAATCTCGAGTCAATCGGTCAAAAGACGACCGTAACCCTAACCCTAGCCCCATAACCCTAACCCTAACCCTAGCCCCATAACCCTAACACTAACCCTAACCCCAGCCTTAAGCCAGCCTCATGAAACATTGTCCCTCTCACTAAAATATTCACCAAAAATACAAATTCCACCCGATTCCAATGCGGACTGCTGTGTCTCGTTCGGCCAGTATAGGGCCACATCTGGGAGAAATTTCGAGACAATCGGTCCAAAGACCTGGAAGCTATTGAAAAAAATCGGCCGACGTTTTTATGAAAAAGGCAACTTTTTTCATTAAAAAATTCACCAAAAATACAAATTCCACCCGATTCCAATGCGGACTGCTGTGTCTCGTTCAGCCAGTATAGGGCCACATCTGGGAGAAATTTCGAGTCAATCGGTCCAAAGACCTGGAAGCTATTGAAAAAATCGGCCGACGTTTTCATGAAAAAGGCAACTTTTTTCATTAAAAAATTCACCAAAAATACAAATTTCACTAAAATCCAATAAAAACTGCTGGCCTTTCTTTCGCCAGTATGGACAACATTTGTGTGCAATTTCGAGTCAATCGGTCAAAAGACGACCGTAACCCTAACCCTAGCCCCATAACCCTAACCCTAACCCTAGCCCCATAACCCTAACACTAACCCTAACCCCAGCCTTAAGCCAGCCTCATGAAACATTGTCCCTCTCACTAAAATATTCACCAAAAATACAAATTCCAAACGATTCCAATGCGGACTGCTGTGTCTCGTTCGGCCAGTATAGGGCCACATCTGGGAGAAATTTCGAGACAATCGGTCCAAAGACCTGGAAGCTATTGAAAAAAATCGGCCGACGTTTTTATGAAAAAGGCAACTTTTTTCATTAAAAAATTCACCAAAAATACAAATTCCACCCGATTCCAATGCGGACTGCTGTGTCTCGTTCAGCCAGTATAGGGCCACATCTGGGAGAAATTTCGAGTCAATCGGTCCAAAGACCTGGAAGCTATTGAAAAAATCGGCCGACGTTTTCATGAAAAAGGCAACTTTTTTCACTAAAAAATTCACCAAAAATACAAATTTCACTAAAATCCAATAAAAACTGCTGGCCTTTCTTTCGCCAGTATGGACAACATTTGTGTGCAATTTCGAGTCAATCGGTCAAAAGACGACCGTAACCCTAACCCTAGCCCCATAACCCTAACCCTAACCCTAACCCTAGCCCCATAACCCTAACCCTAACCCTAACCCCAGCCTTAAGCCAGCCTCATGAAACATTGTCCCTCTCACTAAAAAATTCACCAAAAATACAAATTCCACCCGATTCCAATGCGGACTGCTGTGTCTCGTTCAGCCAGTATAGGGCCACATCTGGGAGAAATTTCGAGTCAATCGGTCCAAAGACCTGGAAGCTATTGAAAAAATCGGCCGACGTTTTCATGAAAAAGGCAACTTTTTTCACTAAAAAATTCACCAAAAATACAAATTTCACTAAAATCCAATAAAAACTGCTGGCCTTTCTTTCGCCAGTATGGACAACATTTGTGTGCAATTTCGAGTCAATCGGTCAAAAGACGACCGTAACCCTAACCCTAGCCCCATAACCCTAACCCTAACCCTAACCCTAACCCTAGCCCCATAACCCTAACCCTAACCCTAACCCCAGCCTTAAGCCAGCCTCATGAAACATTGTCCCTCTCACTAAAATATTCACCAAAAATACAAATTCCACCCGATTCCAATGCGGACTGCTGTGTCTCGTTCAGCCAGTATAGGGCCACATCTGGGAGAAATTTCGAGTCAATCGGTCCAAAGACCTGGAAGCTATTGAAAAAATCGGCCGACGTTTTCATGAAAAAGGCAACTTTTTTCATTAAAAAATTCACCAAAAATACAAATTTCACTAAAATCCAATAAAAACTGCTGGCCTTTCTTTCGCCAGTATGGACAACATTTGTGTGCAATTTCGAGTCAATCGGTCAAAAGACGACCGTAACCCTAACCCTAGCCCCATAACCCTAACCCTAACCCTAGCCCCATAACCCTAACACTAACCCTAACCCCAGCCTTAAGCCAGCCTCATGAAACATTGTCCCTCTCACTAAAATATTCACCAAAAATACAAATTCCAAACGATTCCAATGCGGACTGCTGTGTCTCGTTCGGCCAGTATAGGGCCACATCTGGGAGAAATTTCGAGACAATCGGTCCAAAGACCTGGAAGCTATTGAAAAAAATCGGCCGACGTTTTTATGAAAAAGGCAACTTTTTTCATTAAAAAATTCACCAAAAATACAAATTCCACCCGATTCCAATGCGGACTGCTGTGTCTCGTTCAGCCAGTATAGGGCCACATCTGGGAGAAATTTCGAGTCAATCGGTCCAAAGACCTGGAAGCTATTGAAAAAATCGGCCGACGTTTTCATGAAAAAGGCAACTTTTTTCACTAAAAAATTCACCAAAAATACAAATTTCACTAAAATCCAATAAAAACTGCTGGCCTTTCTTTCGCCAGTATGGACAACATTTGTGTGCAATTTCGAGTCAATCGGTCAAAAGACGACCGTAACCCTAACCCTAGCCCCATAACCCTAACCCTAACCCTAACCCTAGCCCCATAACCCTAACACTAACCCTAACCCCAGCCTTAAGCCAGCCTCATGAAACATTGTCCCTCTCATTAAAATATTCACCAAAAATACAAATTCCACCCGATTCCAATGCGGACTGCTGTGTCTCGTTCAGCCAGTATAGGGCCACATCTGGGAGAAATTTTGAGACAATTGGTCCAAAGACCTGGAAGCTATTGAAAAAAATCGGCCGACGTTTTTATGAAAAAGGCAACTTTTTTCATTAAAAAATTCACCAAAAATACAAATTCCACCCGATTCCAATGCGGACTGCTGTGTCTCGTTCAGCCAGTATAGGGCCACATCTGGGAGAAATTTCGAGTCAATCGGTCCAAAGACCTGGAAGCTATTGAAAAAATCGGCCGACGTTTTCATGAAAAAGGCAACTTTTTTCATTAAAAAATTCACCAAAAATACAAATTTCACTAAAATCCAATAAAAACTGCTGGCCTTTCTTTCGCCAGGATGGACAACATTTGTGTGCAATCTCGAGTCAATTGGTCAAAAGACGACCGTAACCCTAACCCTAGCCCCATAACCCTAACCCTAACCCTAGCCCCATAACCCTAACCCTAACCCTAATTAGGAGTTTGGCACTTTTGATCCCGAGGTCATAGAGCGACGGGAGTCAGACCAAAATGTTCGTCTCATCGCGCTGACCCCAGAAATGTGTCAGGGCCACCTTTTTTAATTTCTTGGAAGTGGGGAAAAAAGGGTCCCAGGCAAAAAACATCACCACCACAGTGTTCCCCTGATTTTTCTGAGTCGAATGGTCCCACTTTTCTCCCAATCGGACAATGCTGTCTTGCTTGCATTCTCAACATTGGCCACCAGGTGGCGTTCATGGAATAGACGAGAATTTGTCACGTTGCCAAACTTCCATCTAAACTCATTGTAATGTTAAATATGCCATATCTTCTGAACCAAACAACTTAGAGACATGGCGTTTGCATCTTCGGAATCAGCGCATCGCTGCCTTTTACCTTAATGTAACTTGCTCCCATTAACTTGACTAGGAGATCTGAAATCGCCACAGCTCCGCCCAAGAAGGTACTAGAGACACATGGGTGGTACCCGTAGCCACATTTGGGGGGGTAGCCAGAGTCTGAACTCTCTCATTTGCTCACATTTGCTTCATAAAAAAAAAAAAAAAAAAATTCACAGACTCCAAATGGCCTGAAACTGCTCCTGAGAACTTTCTGGAAAATCGATTTTGTTAGGGGGACATCAACTTGCAAATTTCACTTGCTCCCATTCACTTGAATGGGAAAACTTAGAACGCTCATAACTCCAGAACCCAAGCTCGGAGATCCTTATAACCTTGATATTTCTGATGGTTTGTGAGGGCGCTGAACACACCAGTCTTCCCTTCCCCAGATACAGCGCTTTTGTCTTTATTTTGAAAATCGCGCACACTTCCGGTCCGAAAGTGACGTCGGACTTGATGTCGTTGGAAAGCTATGAGCCTCACCTGTCTGCAGATATTTATTTCAAGTCTCTAGCACATTCCCTTCCCGAGATTCAGCGCTTTTTGCCTTTATTTTGAAAATCGCGCCCACTTCCGGTCCGAAAGTGACGTCAGACTTGGTATCGTTGGAAAGATACGAGTCTCACCTGTCTGTAGAAATTCATTTCATGTCTTTCATGTCTTTCTTCCTATCAAAAGTTATGAACTTATAACCTATTCAAAGTCAAGTCGTCAGCTCCAAATGGACTCAGAACTGCTCCTACACAAACACTCAGGTACAGGCAACTCTATTTAACCTCTCCCTGTCCACTTTTACTCACCTTAACCACCTCCTTTCTACTCCTCTCAAGTCAACCAATGATTAAAACTCACTTGTGCACATATATGGGACCAACAATTTCACACTTCAACATGTCTCCCAATCGACTCCAAATGGCCTGACACGTGCTCCTAAGCATGTCCTGGAGAATATTTTTTCCAAAACAATTAAGCAAAATTTCACTCGCTCCCATTAACTTGAATGGGAAATTTAAAATCGTGATAGCTCCGCCCAGGAAGGTGCAAGAGACACATGGGTGGTAACGTTGGAAAGCCCGTACCCACATTTGGGGGGGTAGCCAGAGTCTCAAGTCTGTCACTTGCTCACATCTGCTTAATTTCCCAAAAATATAAAATACATTTCAAAGGCTCCAAATGGTCTGAAACATGCTCCTGACCACTTTCTGGAAAAATCGATTTTCTTAGGGGGACATCAACACTTAGGCAAATTCCAACTCCGATTCCAACTTCCAAAAAACTTTCCTCAGCCATATCTTCTGGAAGGAGCATCATAGAGACTTGGCTTTTACATATTCGGAGTCTGTGCATCACTGGCTTTCACTTGGCATGCATGCATTTGCTCTAAAACAAACTTTTTTTTTCATAATGGCCAAATTCATCTCATCTCTTCATACATATGTCATAGAGGAGATTGAAAGGTGCACGACAAACATGGTCCCATTCATCTAGCTGCTTCCAATGCGGAGTTACAAGCACTTGAAATTGGCTTGCAGATTTCCATCTATGGACTTCCACATTTCCATCTACCATATGGGCCTGTCATAGATGGAATTCAGGAAGGAGCTTTTGCCTTCATAACTCCTGAACCAAAGGGTGTAGGAGGACAGCGAGGACATGGTTGCGTTCAGCAAAAAGAGGGCTACGATGTGGGATGGGGATTGACTCCTTGCGTTGCCAAGATGTGTAGAGCTTCGGCCAAATTCATCTCAGGCATGCATATGTCATAGGTGCACGACAAACATAGTCCCATTCATCTAGCTGCTTCCAATGCAGAGTTACAATCACTTGAAATTGACTTCCACATTCCCATCTATGGACTTCCACATTTCCATCTTTGACAGGCCAATATGGTAGATCTGATGGAAATCTGGAAGGCCATAGTTGGAAATGTGGAAGTCCATAGATGGAAATCTGGAAGGAGCTTTTGCCTTCATATCTCCTGAACTAAAGGGTGTAGGAGGACAACGAGGACATGGTTGCATCGGTATACATTATAAGTCAACACAGAAAGCAGAGAGAATCAGAGATATGCTGCTGAAAAGGTTTATTAACCCTTGTCAACCTGGGTATTATGACATTTTTCAAAAACCTAAAAAATAAATGACAACAAATGAAAGTAATCAAACAAATATTAACATAATAATATTGACAATAATAAAAAGTCAATGCAAAAACACGTCTTTACCCAGCCAGTACATTATATAGAACATTATTAAATGAACAAGTTGTCCCTTAATTAAGCACTACAAATAGGAAACTAAACATGATTATGCTCATGGGACTAATGATTTGGCTCTCCTATCCAGAGTAGGCTCAACCTTGGAAAGCCAGCTCGACCTTGGGTGACGATGGGCAGCTGGCACTCAACCTGACCTTGGTTGGTGGGCATCTGGCAGTCAGCTCGACCTTGGGTGATGATGGGCAGCTGGCAGTCAGCCTGACATCGGTTGATGATGGGCAGCTGGCAGTCAGCCTGACCTCGGTTGGTGATGGGCATCTGGCAGTCAGCGCGACGTTGGGTGATGATGGGCATCTGGCAGTCAGAGCGACGTTGGGTGATGATGGGCATCTGGCAGTCAGCGGGACGTTGGGTGATGATGGGCAGCTGGCAGTCAACCTGACCTCGGTTGGTGATGGGAAGCTGGCAGTCAGCTCGATCCCTGGTACTAATGGGCAGCTGGCAGTCAGCTCGATCCCTGGTGCTGATGGGCAGCTGGCAGTCAGCTCGATCCCTGGTGCTGATGGGCAGCTGGCAGTCAGCTAGATCCTGGGTGCTGATGGGCAGCTGGCAGTCAGCTCGATCCCGGGTGCTGATGGGCAGCTGGCAGTCAGCCAGACCTGCGGCACTGATGGGCAACTCAGAGTCTGCTCTACTGGTGGCACTGATGTATGCCTGCAAGTTGGCTCGACTGGGGCCTTTGACGTGTTCAGTTTTTGGGAATAGTAGTCAATAGTGGCCTTGTCCAATCGGATGAGTTTCACAGTGCACTTTAAAGGGGAGATGTCTGGGAAAAGCAACCTTCTCTTCGAAGTTTGAGTGCCAACTGAGGGGGGCTCATCAATGGACATTGATGATGGAGGCTTAACCCTGTAAGTAGCATTGCCTCTGGCAAGAATTCTGGCACGTCGCTCACGTTCGACATCAGAGTCCTCTGATGGCAATGAGGAGTCAATCGACTCTGTCTCGTCTTGCAGAACAAGCTCCTCCTCGTCCTCTTCTGAGTTGCTAGTATCTGTTTGCTCTTTAGCGGCAGCCTTCGCCAGGGCATTCATTCTCAGGGTCCTGGTCTTGAAACTTTCGGCCTTGTCTGGCAAAGCCACATAGAAGCGCTCCGCCGTCTGTACGTCGTGGCACATGGACTTTGCCACTTGCTCCCTCTCTTGTGCGTTGAGGTGTCTGCTGGCCTGCAAATTATAGAGAAAAAAATAACAGAAGTCTTGTGTTACTTTTGTAGATTCACAATGATGAGCATCAACCAGAAATTGGCTTCCACATTTCCATCTACTATATGGGCATGTCATAGATGGAATTCTGGAATGTGTGTTTTCCCTCATAACTCCTTGCAAGAAGCACCTACAGACACAAGACCAGGCTTGAAAGACAGCTCTTGGCCTGGCCAGCCAGAAAAGTGTGTTACCAGAGTTACAAGCACCTGAAATTGTCTTCCAGATTTCCATCTATGGACTTCCACATTTCCATCTATGAACTTCCACATTTCCATCTATGACAGGCCAATATGGTAGATGGAAATCTGGAAGCCTATAGATGGAAATCTGGAAGCCAATAGATGGAAATCTGGAAGCCAATTTCAGGTGCTTGTACATGCAAATCTGGAAGGAGCTTTTGCCATTAATACCTCCTGACCTAAAGGGTGTAGGAGGTCAACGGGGACATGGTTGCATTCAGCGTTCACCATAACCCACCTGAAATTGTCTTCCAGAGTTCCATCTATGGACTTCCGGATTTCAGGAAGGTCAGAGAAAAATCTACAGAGTAAAGCAGTGCTATGTAAATTCCACTGAATTGGGAAAAAAGGAAGTTCAAAACACGAAGAACTTACTTGGGTGGAGACACTGCTCCGTATTTTACTGAAGTTCACGTTCCCTCTCATGCCAGCATCCTTCCATGCCTGCATGAGAAAGATGAGAGGCTTCTCCAATCTCTGGCCACTGATGGTGTGGAAAACATAATTTGATTGTCCACCTCTCCTTTGGCTGGAGGTGGACACCAAGGCAGCCAGCCAGCCATACTCCTCTGCATTGAGGGACAAAGCAGCTTGACCAAAGGTCCGTACAGTTTTGTGGTCACTGACCTAATAAAAAAGATTAATAAAATTAGCAGAGTTCTATTAGAAAGCGGAATTGAATCAATTAATTACTAGTCATTCAAAACCAGTTATTTTTTTGTCAAATAAACCCCTCACTCACCAAAACCCGGAACCTCTGGCCATTTTTCCAAGTGTCAGGATTCTGCACGTTGTCTTTTGTCATATTGGTCATGACAACTGCTCTGTGTCCAGTGAGCATGCAGAGGTACCCGATGATATAGCCCATGAGAACATTTTGGTCAGCCATTGAGTCTGGATTCTCTGCAAGGCATTCTACAAAAATAAAAAAGGATATATGAAGAAATTCACAGATTCTAAATGATAAAAATCACATCAGAACTTCTTCACTTTACTTACCAAACAGTGCTGGAATTTTTTCCCTGGCAGCGACCATAAATTCCACTTCTTCAGCTGCGCTAAGCTGGTTCGCTATTGAAGAAGAATGACACCAAGTTAAAGTAAATTTACAGTACTAAATATATACAGATAATACAAATGAAGTTAAAATTTCAAAAGAAAACACTAAAAGACAAGCACACTGTGTGAACATTTACCCGTCTTCTGCCGCATTACAGCCTGCCGGTGGACAACCACTTTCTTTGTGACATCAGCCATTATCCTTTTTATTTCGTAGCAGATTTTGTCAAGGTCTTTCCGTCTCAGTTTGCTTTCCTTCAGGAAAGAGTTGCCAATGTGCTTGATGAACAGTGTGGCATTAAGTAGCATGTTTTTGATGGATGTAGGTGCATACCCTTTGTTGGCCAGGTATGGTGGCCACCTACAGAAAAAGGTAAAGCAGTAAGAACTCCTTGATTCATTGAAATCTATGCAAGACCAATTAAATAACTGTTAGGATTAATACATATGAGATATGAAGGAAGGTATACTCACACACGCAACCTGTCCATCTGTTTGAGGAACATCATGTCATGCTGCCCAGCACTAGCGCTGCAGCTAGCAAGCATATATTTGCAAAAGCGCAGTGCATGGGTACGTGACTGGCGTGCATTGTCCCTGTCGTTTCTTCCTGTCCTTGGCCCCAGGCGAAAACTTTCAAAGTCTACAAGGGCCCTCTCTGCATTGACAAAATCAGTATCAATTAGTTATCCAATCCCAGAAAGCTCCAAAGATATGAGGGAACAAAAATCACTAACTGTATCTGTTAATAACTGTTTTTAAAAATGAAGAAGAAGAAGAAGAAGAAGAGGGAGAGACAAGAAAGACAAACTTACCATACAATGAATCTGATGGGCTGTCCATGCGTTCTCCTTTTTTTGCCGATCTACGCTGCACTGGTGGGTTCTTGGTCTTGGATCTTTTGGTAGTCCCTTCGGCAGTCGAATTGGGAGTCCCTTCGGCAGTCGAATTAAGAGTCCCTTTGGCAGTCTGCGTCTTCACAATTTCATCCATCGTTTGTTCCAGAGCTTGGACCCTTTCAGCAAGCTGGCTGCAGTTGCAATTACATTGCTGTGACACAGATGTACTTGGTGCTTCACTCATTGAGGAACAGGTTCCAGATGTAGGGGTGGGTGGGGGTGCAACATTGCCAATCGAAGGACTGCTGGAGGAAGAACCAGTGCTCAACCCAAGATGGAAAGAGGGACTCATCACGGCTGGTGGAGGATTAGTGTTGGTGCAACTTGGGGAAGGAGTGGGAGTTGAAGACTTCTGAGAAGCATGTTGGTTAATGTTGTTAGGGTCACAAGGGGAAGCATTGCCAGTCGACACAGGATCAGACAAAGCAGAACTGGAACTTGTTGATGGCTGACTGCTGGAAGCTGGAGTTGAGGATCTTGACAAGGTATTGTGAGTGGGCGGAATCTCTGTCTCACTCGCGTCTGCGTCATCCAACGGTGGAAGGTCATCTAGAAAAGATTACATTTTAAAAAATCTTATGGAATGTGATGATGCAACTCATCTTTTCACTGCAATTGTTATTGGAGAACAACAGATAATATCAACAGAACTAATAATGTACCACAATCACTGTGCATCCCCAAGTCCAGTGACGAGACCATTTGTACATCAGGTTCAGACCGTCTGAGTTCAGCAAGTTGCTCCACAAAGTATGCTCTCTTGGCTGCTGTCAGCACAGGATCTCTCTCCTATTAAGTTAAAGTCATTGTATTTCATCTACAACTGTACATGTACAACAGATCTCGCAAATAATTTTTTGTCAAAACAATACAAATCAAATTTACTTACAGCATGTGTCACCAAAGAATGTGACTCAAGGAGATGCTTATCCAACCTGGAGAGATTGCATTTACCACACACAGGGCAGTTCAGACATTTTGAAGTCCTGTGGTAGGAAGTAAATTGTACATGAGTCCAGGAAAATCAAATACCTCCTGCATGTGATTAATATGCTTCATGATGAATAATTTTGTTACTGTTACCGTGCATTTCCATATTTGACGAGGAGTTGCAGCTCCTCTTTGTTCTTCACAGTGTGTGAAACTGTTAGATGTTGTTTTAGATTAACGTAATTGCGGAAACACAGTCCACACAACTTATCAGCCTGTAAATTATGAGAAACAATGCATGAATTAGCCTCCTCTGCAAATTGATGTAAAGGTCATTAATTGCAGGAACTGAATTTTTAATTCTACTTGCCATCTTCTCACTGAGGCAATGTACAATCCCAATGGAAATGAAAAGCCTAGTCTCCAGGGATGCCCTGTTTGGTCAAACAAGAAAGATAATGTTCCATGGAATGGGTGTGTCAAATTTTGTCAGCCTAGTTCAACAGGAAGTGCCCCAAAATCTATCTCAAATTTCAAAGTTCAAATTCCAAATTTCAATCTATTCAAAAAGTGCAATAGATTGGAATTCGGAAGTAAAAATGTAAGTTCCAAATTTCAATCTATATCATAATATTTTTTACTTACTACATAAAAGTGATATAAAAAGCATATTTAAAACTTTGAAAGTACACAAAACAGCTTAAAAACTTGTTATAAGTCGACAATACAAAACTTAACACATAACACAATAGGTTTCAGATAGTTTTAAGGGTTTTCATCAAAAGTTTTTGTGAGCTTGTGAAGATCACTTACCATGCGGTCAACAATAGCAGCAGTCTAACCACTTCCTGCTTCCTGTGACATCAGAGGAAGACCAGATTTCAATCTATATACATGTACAACACAATAGATTGGAATTTGGAAGTGTAGATTCAAATCTGGAAGGAGCTTTGGCATTCATAATTCCTGAACTAAAGGGTGTAGGAGGACAGCGAGGACGTGGTTGCGTTCGGCGAAAGGAGGGCTAAGATATGGAACGTGGTAAAACTGTAGAAAGGTGCCACGGGCTGCGGGAGGCATGTATGCGATAGAGCTCGGCGAGAGCTTTCCATTGGTGGTCACGCTGCGTCTCTGAGTGCTCGCATTGCCGAGATATGACCCTTAACGAGGTGGGAATGCGGAAACTTTGGAGCCCTCTAGCGCACCCCAGCAGCGACCTAGAGCGTCGGTTCAAGCGCCTGCTCGTTCAGCAAAACGAGGGCTAGGATATGGAAAGGGGTAAAACTGTAGAAAGGTGCCACGGGCGGAGGAGACATGTATGCGATAGAGCTTGGCGAGAGCTTTCCATCGGTGGTCTCGCCGCGTCTCTGAACGCTCGCGTTGCCAAGATACGACCCTTAACGAGGTAGGAATACGGAAACTTTGGAGCCCTCTAGCGCCCCCCGGCAGCGACCTAGAGCGTCGGTTCAAGTGCCGTCTCGTTCGGCTCCCGGAGACCTTTCCGAAACTGTCTTCGGTGAGTCCGTGTGACCTAGTATGAGCGAGTTGCCTGCTTTGGGCCCAGTCAGCCAGATGGTTTGAATGGCTATGAGTCTTGATGGCCTCTGTGACTGTGACACCATCTTGGACTTTCAACACAAAACAATGAGCTACGGGTCTGATTCTGACATATGTCGTAGAGCTCTTCAATAGCTTTCGGGAACAGTTGGCGCCGTGTCGGTGGCCCTCTGCGTTCCCGAGTTACAGAGGTTTAAACTTGAAAGGTCAAGAGGTCACAATGTTAAACTGATGAGGGCCTCGTTAAGTGACATTTCTGGACACTGCTCGGCCATACGATGGGCTAGAGAGGTGGGACCACTTTTAGCGGAAAGCTGGCATCCCCCCGATGGTGGGGGTCAATTTTTGTGACACTACCCCCACAGGAAATGCCTCAGAATGGCCTCTGAAGTTCAGTGGGTCGACTACATTCAATAGATAGGAATCTGGAAGTGTAGATGGAAATCTGGAAGCAATTGCAGGTGCTCATAGATGCAAATGTGGAAGGAGCTTTTGCCTTCATGTCTACTGAACCAAAGGGTGTAGGAGGGCAACGAGGACATGGTTGTGTTCGGCGAAACAAGGGCTACGATGTGCAATGGGGAAAACTGTAGAAAGGTGCCATGGGCTGGGGGAGACATGTATGCGATAGAGCCTGGCGAGAGCTTTCCATCAGTGGTCTCACCGCGTCTCTGAGCGCTCGCGTTGCCAAGATACGACCCTTAACGAGGTAGGAATACGGAAACTTTGGAGCCCTCTAGCGCCCCCCGGCAGCGACCTAGAGCGTCGGTTCAAGGGCCGTCTCGTTCGGCTCCCGGAGACCTTTCCGAAACTGTCTTCGCTGAGTCCGTGTGACCTAGTATGAGCGAGTTGCCTGCTTTGGGCCCAGTCAGCCAGATGGTTTGAATGGCTATGAGTCTTGATGGCCTCTGTGACTGTGATACCATCTTGGACTTTCAACACAAAACAATGAGCTACGGGTCTGATTCTGACATATGTCGTAGAGCTCTTCAATAGCTTTCGGGAACAGTTGGCGCCGTGTCGGTGGCCCTCTGCGTTCCCGAGTTACAGAGGTTTAAACTTGAAAGGTCAAGAGGTCACAATGTTAAACTGATGAGGGCCTCGTTAAGTGACATTTCTGGACACTGCTCGGCCATACGATGGGCTAGAGAGGTGGGACCACTTTTAGCGGAAAGCTGGCATCCCCCCGATGGTGGGGGTCAATTTTTGTGACACTACCCCCACAGGAAATGCCTCAGAATGGCCTCTGAATTTCAGTGGGTCGACTACATTCAATAGATAGGAATCTGGAAGTGTAGATGGAAATCTGGAAGCAATTGCAGGTGCTCATAGATGCAAATGTGGAAGGAGCTTTTGCCTTCATGTCTACTGAACCAAAGGGTATAGGAGGGCAACGAGGACATGGTTGTGTTCGGCGAAACAAGGGCTACGATGTGCAATGAGGTAAAACTGTAGAAAGGTGCCATGGGCTGGGGGAGACATGTATGCGATAGAGCCTGGCGAGAGCTTTCCATCAGTGGTCTCACCGCGTCTCTGAGTGCTCGCGTTGCCGAGACATGACCCTTAACGAGGTAGGAATGTGGAAACTTCAGAGCCCTCTAGCGCCCACAAGCAGTGACCTAGAGCTTCGGTTGAGGCGCCTGCTCGCTCAGCACGCCGAGCCCTTCTGGAAAATGTGTTTCTTTTTGCTCTATGACCGAGTTTAAAAAAGTGTTAAAATTGCCAATCCCCCACACCGCCAGCCTGAAAAGTCTTGTTTTAGCTCTTCAGGCCAAGACAGAGCCGTTTTTCGATGGTGAGCTATGCAGCTGCAAATGACATATGTTGATGACCTTGTTGTGGAGTACCTGTGGTAAAAATTTCACGAGCCTAGCGCTACCTTACCTCCAGCTAGAATGCTAAACACATCTTCCAAGTATCGCTTCCAAGTTTCCAAATGCTGATCTATTCCCATTCAAATGTCAAAATCTTTAAGTGGGCATTTCTCTGCACCGGTACGACTCACGCAACTGCTTTTGACGTGTCTGCGCTCAGCACACGGAGAGCTACAAAGGCCGATATGTTGCGTTTCATTTGAGTAAGATTTAGTCCCAAACCCCGTGCCCTTTTCGAAAATGGCCATATTTTTGCTCTGTGACCAAGTATAAAAACGTTAATAATTATCTCATCTCCCACCCACACAGCCTCCCCACACAGGTCAGCTAGAAATGTGTTTGACCTCTTCTAATCAAAGCTGAACACTTTTTCAAAAGTGAGGTATGCAGGTGCAAATAACAGATACTCAATATCAGAATCACAATCACGAAGAGGTTTATTGACAAGTAGCTTTTCACATACAAGGACTTTGTCTTGGTCTCCAAGGTGATGTGTATACATACAATGCCATACAACATACAATAAATGGGACAAATATTGCATTATCCTTACAGTCGGTAAGTGGACATGACTAAAAAAGCAATAAACTGTAAATTCAGTTACATTCATGATTTTTAGCTTCAACGTATCTTACATGAGTAAAATATGCAATGAAAATGAGTACCAAAAGAAAGCCCGTGAAGAGTACAGTATTTCAGCCAAAAAATGAGTTTAATTGGTTTAAAATTGAAAAATTAGCTTTCTGGAAAAAAAAGGAAATTTACAGTTATAACAGGTGAAAAAATGGAAGTTGGGGATAGAGGACCCAGATTCTCACCTGAGACCAATATTCCCATAGAGTAACCTGAGAATAGGAATATGTTAATTAGCTTCCAAATTCTGATTTTTTTAGTAGATACTGCCATCTAGTGGTCGATCGTGATATTTGGAATCTTGAATTAAAAATTTGGAATTTGGAATCCCGGGTCCCCATCTACCCCATTCATTGAAATTTGGAATTATGGAATCATACCAGATTACTTAACAGATGAATGGCAATCCCATAACCCTAACCCCAGCCTTAAGCCAGCCTCATGAAACATTGTCCCTCTCACTAAAATATTCACCAAAAATACAAATTCCACCCGATTCCAATGCGGACTGCTGTGTCTCGTTCGGCCAGTATAGGGCCACATCTGGGAGAAATTTTGAGTCAATCGGTCCAAAGACCTGGAAGCTATTGAAAAAATCGGCCGACGTTTTCATGAAAAAGGCAACTTTTTTCACTAAAAAATTCACCAAAAATACAAATTTCACTAAAATCCAATAAAAACTGCTGGCCTTTCTTTCGCCAGTATGGACAACATTTGTGTGCAATTTCGAGTCAATCGGTCAAAAGACGACCGTAACCCTAACCCTAGCCCCATAACCCTAACCCTAACCCTAACCCTAACCCTAGCCCCATAACCCTAACCCTAACCCTAACCCCAGCCTTAAGCCAGCCTCATGAAACATTGTCCCTCTCACTAAAATATTCACCAAAAATACAAATTCCACCCGATTCCAATGCGGACTGCTGTGTCTCGTTCAGCCAGTATAGGGCCACATCTGGGAGAAATTTCGAGTCAATCGGTCCAAAGACCTGGAAGCTATTGAAAAAATCGGCCGACGTTTTCATGAAAAAGGCAACTTTTTTCATTAAAAAATTCACCAAAAATACAAATTTCACTAAAATCCAATAAAAACTGCTGGCCTTTCTTTCGCCAGTATGGACAACATTTGTGTGCAATTTCGAGTCAATCGGTCAAAAGACGACCGTAACCCTAACCCTAGCCCCATAACCCTAACCCTAACCCTAGCCCCATAACCCTAACCCTAACCCTAACCCCAGCCTTAAGCCAGCCTCATGAAACATTGTCCCTCTCACTAAAAAATTCACCAAAAATACAAATTCCACCCGATTCCAATGCGGACTGCTGTGTCTCGTTCAGCCAGTATAGGGCCACATCTGGGAGAAATTTCGAGTCAATCGGTCCAAAGACCTGGAAGCTATTGAAAAAATCGGCCGACGTTTTCATGAAAAAGGCAACTTTTTTCATTAAAAAATTCACCAAAAATACAAATTTCACTAAAATCCAATAAAAACTGCTGGCCTTTCTTTCGCCAGGATGGACAACATTTGTGTGCAATCTCGAGTCAATCGGTCAAAAGACGACCGTAACCCTAACCCTAGCCCCATAACCCTAACCCTAACCCTAGCCCCATAACCCTAACACTAACCCTAACCCCAGCCTTAAGCCAGCCTCATGAAACATTGTCCCTCTCACTAAAATATTCACCAAAAATACAAATTCCACCCGATTCCAATGCGGACTGCTGTGTCTCGTTCGGCCAGTATAGGGCCACATCTGGGAGAAATTTCGAGACAATCGGTCCAAAGACCTGGAAGCTATTGAAAAAAATCGGCCGACGTTTTTATGAAAAAGGCAACTTTTTTCATTCAAAAATTCACCAAAAATACAAATTCCACCCGATTCCAATGCGGACTGCTGTGTCTCGTTCAGCCAGTATAGGGCCACATCTGGGAGAAATTTCGAGTCAATCGGTCCAAAGACCTGGAAGCTATTGAAAAAATCGGCCGACGTTTTCATGAAAAAGGCAACTTTTTTCACTAAAAAATTCACCAAAAATACAAATTTCACTAAAATCCAATAAAAACTGCTGGCCTTTCTTTCGCCAGTATGGACAACATTTGTGTGCAATTTCGAGTCAATCGGTCAAAAGACGACCGTAACCCTAACCCTAGCCCCATAACCCTAACCCTAACCCTAACCCTAGCCCCATAACCCTAACACTAACCCTAACCCCAGCCTTAAGCCAGCCTCATGAAACATTGTCCCTCTCATTAAAATATTCACCAAAAATACAAATTCCACCCGATTCCAATGCGGACTGCTGTGTCTCGTTCAGCCAGTATAGGGCCACATCTGGGAGAAATTTTGAGACAATTGGTCCAAAGACCTGGAAGCTATTGAAAAAAATCGGCCGACGTTTTTATGAAAAAGGCAACTTTTTTCATTAAAAAATTCACCAAAAATACAAATTCCACCCGATTCCAATGCGGACTGCTGTGTCTCGTTCAGCCAGTATAGGGCCACATCTGGGAGAAATTTCGAGTCAATCGGTCCAAAGACCTGGAAGCTATTGAAAAAATCGGCCGACGTTTTCATGAAAAAGGCAACTTTTTTCATTAAAAAATTCACCAAAAATACAAATTTCACTAAAATCCAATAAAAACTGCTGGCCTTTCTTTCGCCAGGATGGACAACATTTGTGTGCAATCTCGAGTCAATCGGTCAAAAGACGACCGTAACCCTAACCCTAGCCCCATAACCCTAACCCTAACCCTAGCCCCATAACCCTAACCCTAACCCTAACCCCAGCCTTAAGCCAGCCTCATGAAACATTGTCCCTCTCACTAAAATATTCACCAAAAATACAAATTCCACCCGATTCCAATGCGGACTGCTTTGTATCGTTCGGCCAGTATAGGGCCACATCTGGGAGAAATTTCGAGACAATCGGTCCAAAGACCTGGAAGCTATTGAAAAAAATCGGCCGACGTTTTTATGAAAAAGGCAACTTTTTTCATTAAAAAATTCACCAAAAATACAAATTTCACCCGATTCCAATGCGGACTGCTGTGTCTCGTTCAGCCAGTATAGGGCCACATCTGGGAGAAATTTCGAGTCAATCGGTCCAAAGACCTGGAAGCTATTGAAAAAATTGGCCGACGTTTTCATGAAAAAGGCAACTTTTTTCACTAAAAAATTCACCAAAAATACAAATTTCACTAAAATCCAATAAAAACTGCTGGCCTTTCTTTCGCCAGTATGGACAACATTTGTGTGCAATTTCGAGTCAATCGGTCAAAAGACGACCGTAACCCTAACCCTAGCCCCATAACCCTAACCCTAACCCTAACCCTAACCCTAGCCCCATAACCCTAACCCTAACCCTAACCCCAGCCTTAAGCCAGCCTCATGAAACATTGTCCCTCTCACTAAAATATTCACCAAAAATACAAATTCCACCCGATTCCAATGCGGACTGCTGTGTCTCGTTCAGCCAGTATAGGGCCACATCTGGGAGAAATTTCGAGTCAATCGGTCCAAAGACCTGGAAGCTATTGAAAAAATCGGCCGACGTTTTCATGAAAAAGGCAACTTTTTTCATTAAAAAATTCACCAAAAATACAAATTTCACTAAAATCCAATAAAAACTGCTGGCCTTTCTTTCGCCAGGATGGACAACATTTGTGTGCAATCTCGAGTCAATCGGTCAAAAGACGACCGTAACCCTAACCCTAGCCCCATAACCCTAACCCTAACCCTAACCCCAGCCTTAAGCCAGCCTCATGAAACATTGTCCCTCTCACTAAAATATTCACCAAAAATACAAATTCCACCCGATTCCAATGCGGACTGCTGTGTCTCGTTCGGCCAGTATAGGGCCACATCTGGGAGAAATTTCGAGACAATCGGTCCAAAGACCTGGAAGCTATTGAAAAAAATCGGCCGACGTTTTTATGAAAAAGGCAACTTTTTTCATTAAAAAATTCACCAAAAATACAAATTCCACCCGATTCCAATGCGGACTGCTGTGTCTCGTTCAGCCAGTATAGGGCCACATCTGGGAGAAATTTCGAGTCAATCGGTCCAAAGACCTGGAAGCTATTGAAAAAATCGGCCGACGTTTTCATGAAAAAGGCAACTTTTTTCACTAAAAAATTCACCAAAAATACAAATTTCACTAAAATCCAATAAAAACTGCTGGCCTTTCTTTCGCCAGTATGGACAACATTTGTGTGCAATTTCGAGTCAATCGGTCAAAAGACGACCGTAACCCTAACCCTAGCCCCATAACCCTAACCCTAACCCTAACCCTAACCCTAGCCCCATAACCCTAACCCTAACCCTAACCCCAGCCTTAAGCCAGCCTCATGAAACATTGTCCCTCTCACTAAAATATTCACCAAAAATACAAATTCCACCCGATTCCAATGCGGACTGCTGTGTCTCGTTCGGCCAGTATAGGGCCACATCTGGGAGAAATTTCGAGACAATCGGTCCAAAGACCTGGAAGCTATTGAAAAAAATCGGCCGACGTTTTTATGAAAAAGGCAACTTTTTTCATTAAAAAATTCACCAAAAATACAAATTCCACCCGATTCCAATGCGGACTGCTGTGTCTCGTTCAGCCAGTATAGGGCCACATCTGGGAGAAATTTCGAGTCAATCGGTCCAAAGACCTGGAAGCTATTGAAAAAATCGGCCGACGTTTTCATGAAAAAGGCAACTTTTTTCACTAAAAAATTCACCAAAAATACAAATTTCACTAAAATCCAATAAAAACTGCTGGCCTTTCTTTCGCCAGTATGGACAACATTTGTGTGCAATTTCGAGTCAATCAGTCAAAAGACGACCGTAACCCTAACCCTAGCCCCATAACCCTAACCCTAACCCTAACCCTAGCCCCATAACCCTAACACTAACCCTAACCCCAGCCTTAAGCCAGCCTCATGAAACATTGTCCCTCTCATTAAAATATTCACCAAAAATACAAATTCCACCCGATTCCAATGCGGACTGCTGTGTCTCGTTCAGCCAGTATAGGGCCACATCTGGGAGAAATTTTGAGACAATTGGTCCAAAGACCTGGAAGCTATTGAAAAAAATCGGCCGACGTTTTTATGAAAAAGGCAACTTTTTTCATTAAAAAATTCACCAAAAATACAAATTCCACCCGATTCCAATGCGGACTGCTGTGTCTCGTTCAGCCAGTATAGGGCCACATCTGGGAGAAATTTCGAGTCAATCGGTCCAAAGACGACCGTAACCCTAACCCTAGCCCCATAACCCTAACCCTAACCCTAGCCCCATAACCCTAACCCTAACCCTAACCCCAGCCTTAAGCCAGCCTCATGAAACATTGTCCCTCTCACTAAAATATTCACCAAAAATACAAATTCCACCCGATTCCAATGCGGACTGCTGTGTCTCGTTCGGCCAGTATAGGGCCACATCTGGGAGAAATTTCGAGTCAATCGGTCCAAAGACCTGGAAGCTATTGAAAAAATCGGCCGACGTTTTCATGAAAAAGGCAACTTTTTTCACTAAAAAATTCACCAAAAATACAAATTTCACTAAAATCCAATAAAAACTGCTGGCCTTTCTTTCGCCAGTATGGACAACATTTGTGTGCAATTTCGAGTCAATCGGTCAAAAGACGACCGTAACCCTAACCCTAGCCCCATAACCCTAACCCTAACCCTAACCCTAACCCTAGCCCCATAACCCTAACCCTAACCCTAACCCCAGCCTTAAGCCAGCCTCATGAAACATTGTCCCTCTCACTAAAATATTCACCAAAAATACAAATTCCACCCGATTCCAATGCGGACTGCTGTGTCTCGTTCAGCCAGTATAGGGCCACATCTGGGAGAAATTTCGAGTCAATCGGTCCAAAGACCTGGAAGCTATTGAAAAAATCGGCCGACGTTTTCATGAAAAAGGCAACTTTTTTCATTAAAAAATTCACCAAAAATACAAATTTCACTAAAATCCAATAAAAACTGCTGGCCTTTCTTTCGCCAGTATGGACAACATTTGTGTGCAATTTCGAGTCAATCGGTCAAAAGACGACCGTAACCCTAACCCTAGCCCCATAACCCTAACCCTAACCCTAGCCCCATAACCCTAACCCTAACCCTAACCCCAGCCTTAAGCCAGCCTCATGAAACATTGTCCCTCTCACTAAAAAATTCACCAAAAATACAAATTCCACCCGATTCCAATGCGGACTGCTGTGTCTCGTTCAGCCAGTATAGGGCCACATCTGGGAGAAATTTCGAGTCAATCGGTCCAAAGACCTGGAAGCTATTGAAAAAATCGGCCGACGTTTTCATGAAAAAGGCAACTTTTTTCATTAAAAAATTCACCAAAAATACAAATTTCACTAAAATCCAATAAAAACTGCTGGCCTTTCTTTCGCCAGGATGGACAACATTTGTGTGCAATCTCGAGTCAATCGGTCAAAAGACGACCGTAACCCTAACCCTAGCCCCATAACCCTAACCCTAACCCTAGCCCCATAACCCTAACACTAACCCTAACCCCAGCCTTAAGCCAGCCTCATGAAACATTGTCCCTCTCACTAAAATATTCACCAAAAATACAAATTCCACCCGATTCCAATGCGGACTGCTGTGTCTCGTTCGGCCAGTATAGGGCCACATCTGGGAGAAATTTCGAGACAATCGGTCCAAAGACCTGGAAGCTATTGAAAAAAATCGGCCGACGTTTTTATGAAAAAGGCAACTTTTTTCATTCAAAAATTCACCAAAAATACAAATTCCACCCGATTCCAATGCGGACTGCTGTGTCTCGTTCAGCCAGTATAGGGCCACATCTGGGAGAAATTTCGAGTCAATCGGTCCAAAGACCTGGAAGCTATTGAAAAAATCGGCCGACGTTTTCATGAAAAAGGCAACTTTTTTCACTAAAAAATTCACCAAAAATACAAATTTCACTAAAATCCAATAAAAACTGCTGGCCTTTCTTTCGCCAGTATGGACAACATTTGTGTGCAATTTCGAGTCAATCAGTCAAAAGACGACCGTAACCCTAACCCTAGCCCCATAACCCTAACCCTAACCCTAACCCTAGCCCCATAACCCTAACACTAACCCTAACCCCAGCCTTAAGCCAGCCTCATGAAACATTGTCCCTCTCATTAAAATATTCACCAAAAATACAAATTCCACCCGATTCCAATGCGGACTGCTGTGTCTCGTTCAGCCAGTATAGGGCCACATCTGGGAGAAATTTTGAGACAATTGGTCCAAAGACCTGGAAGCTATTGAAAAAAATCGGCCGACGTTTTTATGAAAAAGGCAACTTTTTTCATTAAAAAATTCACCAAAAATACAAATTCCACCCGATTCCAATGCGGACTGCTGTGTCTCGTTCAGCCAGTATAGGGCCACATCTGGGAGAAATTTCGAGTCAATCGGTCCAAAGACGACCGTAACCCTAACCCTAGCCCCATAACCCTAACCCTAACCCTAGCCCCATAACCCTAACCCTAACCCTAACCCCAGCCTTAAGCCAGCCTCATGAAACATTGTCCCTCTCACTAAAATATTCACCAAAAATACAAATTCCACCCGATTCCAATGCGGACTGCTGTGTCTCGTTCGGCCAGTATAGGGCCACATCTGGGAGAAATTTCGAGTCAATCGGTCCAAAGACCTGGAAGCTATTGAAAAAATCGGCCGACGTTTTCATGAAAAAGGCAACTTTTTTCACTAAAAAATTCACCAAAAATACAAATTTCACTAAAATCCAATAAAAACTGCTGGCCTTTCTTTCGCCAGTATGGACAACATTTGTGTGCAATTTCGAGTCAATCGGTCAAAAGACGACCGTAACCCTAACCCTAGCCCCATAACCCTAACCCTAACCCTAACCCTAACCCTAGCCCCATAACCCTAACCCTAACCCTAACCCCAGCCTTAAGCCAGCCTCATGAAACATTGTCCCTCTCACTAAAATATTCACCAAAAATACAAATTCCACCCGATTCCAATGCGGACTGCTGTGTCTCGTTCAGCCAGTATAGGGCCACATCTGGGAGAAATTTCGAGTCAATCGGTCCAAAGACCTGGAAGCTATTGAAAAAATCGGCCGACGTTTTCATGAAAAAGGCAACTTTTTTCATTAAAAAATTCACCAAAAATACAAATTTCACTAAAATCCAATAAAAACTGCTGGCCTTTCTTTCGCCAGTATGGACAACATTTGTGTGCAATTTCGAGTCAATCGGTCAAAAGACGACCGTAACCCTAACCCTAGCCCCATAACCCTAACCCTAACCCTAACCCTAACCCTAGCCCCATAACCCTAACCCTAACCCTAACCCCAGCCTTAAGCCAGCCTCATGAAACATTGTCCCTCTCACTAAAATATTCACCAAAAATACAAATTCCACCCGATTCCAATGCGGACTGCTGTGTCTCGTTCGGCCAGTATAGGGCCACATCTGGGAGAAATTTCGAGACAATCGGTCCAAAGACCTGGAAGCTATTGAAAAAAATCGGCCGACGTTTTTATGAAAAAGGCAACTTTTTTCATTAAAAAATTCACCAAAAATACAAATTTCACCCGATTCCAATGCGGACTGCTGTGTCTCGTTCAGCCAGTATAGGGCCACATCTGGGAGAAATTTCGAGTCAATCGGTCCAAAGACCTGGAAGCTATTGAAAAAATCGGCCGACGTTTTCATGAAAAAGGCAACTTTTTTCACTAAAAAATTCACCAAAAATACAAATTTCACTAAAATCCAATAAAAACTGCTGGCCTTTCTTTCGCCAGTATGGACAACATTTGTGTGCAATTTCGAGTCAATCGGTCAAAAGACGACCGTAACCCTAACCCTAGCCCCATAACCCTAACCCTAACCCTAACCCTAACCCTAGCCCCATAACCCTAACCCTAACCCTAACCCCAGCCTTAAGCCAGCCTCATGAAACATTGTCCCTCTCACTAAAATATTCACCAAAAATACAAATTCCACCCGATTCCAATGCGGACTGCTGTGTCTCGTTCAGCCAGTATAGGGCCACATCTGGGAGAAATTTCGAGTCAATCGGTCCAAAGACCTGGAAGCTATTGAAAAAATCGGCCGACGTTTTCATGAAAAAGGCAACTTTTTTCACTAAAAAATTCACCAAAAATACAAATTTCACTAAAATCCAATAAAAACTGCTGGCCTTTCTTTCGCCAGTATGGACAACATTTGTGTGCAATTTCGAGTCAATCGGTCAAAAGACGACCGTAACCCTAACCCTAGCCCCATAACCCTAACCCTAACCCTAACCCTAACCCTAGCCCCATAACCCTAACCCCAGCCTTAAGCCAGCCTCATGAAACATTGTCCCTCTCACTAAAATATTCACCAAAAATACAAATTCCACCCGATTCCAATGCGGACTGCTGTGTCTCGTTCAGCCAGTATAGGGCCACATCTGGGAGAAATTTCGAGTCAATCGGTCCAAAGACCTGGAAGCTATTGAAAAAATCGGCCGACGTTTTCATGAAAAAGGCAACTTTTTTCATTAAAAAATTCACCAAAAATACAAATTTCACTAAAATCCAATAAAAACTGCTGGCCTTTCTTTCGCCAGTATGGACAACATTTGTGTGCAATTTCGAGTCAATCGGTCAAAAGACGACCGTAACCCTAACCCTAGCCCCATAACCCTAACCCTAACCCTAGCCCCATAACCCTAACCCTAACCCTAACCCCAGCCTTAAGCCAGCCTCATGAAACATTGTCCCTCTCACTAAAAAATTCACCAAAAATACAAATTCCACCCGATTCCAATGCGGACTGCTGTGTCTCGTTCAGCCAGTATAGGGCCACATCTGGGAGAAATTTCGAGTCAATCGGTCCAAAGACCTGGAAGCTATTGAAAAAATCGGCCGACGTTTTCATGAAAAAGGCAACTTTTTTCACTAAAAAATTCACCAAAAATACAAATTTCACTAAAATCCAATAAAAACTGCTGGCCTTTCTTTCGCCAGTATGGACAACATTTGTGTGCAATTTCGAGTCAATCGGTCAAAAGACGACCGTAACCCTAACCCTAGCCCCATAACCCTAACCCTAACCCTAACCCCAGCCTTAAGCCAGCCTCATGAAACATTGTCCCTCTCACTAAAATATTCACCAAAAATACAAATTCCACCCGATTCCAATGCGGACTGCTGTGTCTCGTTCAGCCAGTATAGGGCCACATCTGGGAGAAATTTCGAGACAATCAGTCCAAAGACCTGGAAGCTATTGAAAAAAATCGGCCGACGTTTTTATGAAAAAGGCAACTTTTTTCATTAAAAAATTCACCAAAAATACAAATTTCACCCGATTCCAATGCGGACTGCTGTGTCTCGTTCAGCCAGTATAGGGCCACATCTGGGAGAAATTTCGAGTCAATCGGTCCAAAGACCTGGAAGCTATTGAAAAAATCGGCCGACGTTTTCATGAAAAAGGCAACTTTTTTCACTAAAAAATTCACCAAAAATACAAATTTCACTAAAATCCAATAAAAACTGCTGGCCTTTCTTTCGCCAGTATGGACAACATTTGTGTGCAATTTCGAGTCAATCGGTCAAAAGACGACCGTAACCCTAACCCTAGCCCCATAACCCTAACCCTAACCCTAACCCTAACCCTAGCCCCATAACCCTAACCCTAACCCTAACCCCAGCCTTAAGCCAGCCTCATGAAACATTGTCCCTCTCACTAAAATATTCACCAAAAATACAAATTCCACCCGATTCCAATGCGGACTGCTGTGTCTCGTTCAGCCAGTATAGGGCCACATCTGGGAGAAATTTCGAGTCAATCGGTCCAAAGACCTGGAAGCTATTGAAAAAATCGGCCGACGTTTTCATGAAAAAGGCAACTTTTTTCACTAAAAAATTCACCAAAAATACAAATTTCACTAAAATCCAATAAAAACTGCTGGCCTTTCTTTCGCCAGTATGGACAACATTTGTGTGCAATTTCGAGTCAATCAGTCAAAAGACGACCGTAACCCTAACCCTAGCCCCATAACCCTAACCCTAACCCTAACCCCAGCCTTAAGCCAGCCTCATGAAACATTGTCCCTCTCACTAAAATATTCACCAAAAATACAAATTCCACCCGATTCCAATGCGGACTGCTGTGTCTCGTTCAGCCAGTATAGGGCCACATCTGGGAGAAATTTCGAGACAATCAGTCCAAAGACCTGGAAGCTATTGAAAAAAATCGGCCGACGTTTTTATGAAAAAGGCAACTTTTTTCATTAAAAAATTCACCAAAAATACAAATTCCACCCGATTCCAATGCGGACTGCTGTGTCTCGTTCAGCCAGTATAGGGCCACATCTGGGAGAAATTTCGAGTCAATCGGTCCAAAGACCTGGAAGCTATTGAAAAAATCGGCCGACGTTTTCATGAAAAAGGCAACTTTTTTCATTAAAAAATTCACCAAAAATACAAATTTCACTAAAATCCAATAAAAACTGCTGGCCTTTCTTTCGCCAGTATGGACAACATTTGTGTGCAATTTCGAGTCAATCGGTCAAAAGACGACCGTAACCCTAACCCTAGCCCCATAACCCTAACCCTAACCCTAACCCTAGCCCCATAACCCTAACCCTAACCCTAACCCCAGCCTTAAGCCAGCCTCATGAAACATTGTCCCTCTCACTAAAATATTCACCAAAAATACAAATTCCACCCGATTCCAATGCGGACTGCTGTGTCTCGTTCAGCCAGTATAGGGCCACATCTGGGAGAAATTTCGAGTCAATCGGTCCAAAGACCTGGAATTCACCAAAAATACAAATTTCACCCGATTCCAATGCGGACTGCTGTGTCTCGTTCAGCCAGTATAGGGCCACATCTGGGAGAAATTTCGAGTCAATCGGTCCAAAGACCTGGAAGCTATTGAAAAAATCGGCCGACGTTTTAATGAAAAAGGCAACTTTTTTCACTAAAAAATTCACCAAAAATACAAATTTCACTAAAATCCAATAAAAACTGCTGGCCTTTCTTTCGCCAGTATGGACAACATGTGTGTGCAATTTCGAGTCAATCGGTCAAAAGACGACCGTAACCCTAACCCTAGCCCCATAACCCTAACCCTAACCCTAACCCTAGCCCCATAACCCTAACCCTAACCCTAACCCCAGCCTTAAGCCAGCCTCATGAAACATTGTCCCTCTCACTAAAATATTCACCAAAAATACAAATTCCACCCGATTCCAATGCGGACTGCTGTGTCTCGTTCAGCCAGTATAGGGCCACATCTGGGAGAAATTTCGAGTCAATCGGTCCAAAGACCTGGAAGCTATTGAAAAAATCGGCCGACGTTTTCATGAAAAAGGCAACTTTTTTCATTAAAAAATTCACCAAAAATACAAATTTCACTAAAATCCAATAAAAACTGCTGGCCTTTCTTTCGCCAGTATGGACAACATTTGTGTGCAATTTCGAGTCAATCGGTCAAAAGACGACCGTAACCCTAACCCTAGCCCCATAACCCTAACCCTAACCCTAGCCCCATAACCCTAACCCTAACCCTAACCCCAGCCTTAAGCCAGCCTCATGAAACATTGTCCCTCTCACTAAAAAATTCACCAAAAATACAAATTCCACCCGATTCCAATGCGGACTGCTGTGTCTCGTTCAGCCAGTATAGGGCCACATCTGGGAGAAATTTCGAGTCAATCGGTCCAAAGACCTGGAAGCTATTGAAAAAATCGGCCGACGTTTTCATGAAAAAGGCAACTTTTTTCACTAAAAAATTCACCAAAAATACAAATTTCACTAAAATCCAATAAAAACTGCTGGCCTTTCTTTCGCCAGTATGGACAACATTTGTGTGCAATTTCGAGTCAATCGGTCAAAAGACGACCGTAACCCTAACCCTAGCCCCATAACCCTAACCCTAACCCTAACCCCAGCCTTAAGCCAGCCTCATGAAACATTGTCCCTCTCACTAAAATATTCACCAAAAATACAAATTCCACCCGATTCCAATGCGGACTGCTGTGTCTCGTTCAGCCAGTATAGGGCCACATCTGGGAGAAATTTCGAGACAATCAGTCCAAAGACCTGGAAGCTATTGAAAAAAATCGGCCGACGTTTTTATGAAAAAGGCAACTTTTTTCATTAAAAAATTCACCAAAAATACAAATTCCACCCGATTCCAATGCGGACTGCTGTGTCTCGTTCAGCCAGTATAGGGCCACATCTGGGAGAAATTTCGAGTCAATCGGTCCAAAGACCTGGAAGCTATTGAAAAAATCGGCCGACGTTTTCATGAAAAAGGCAACTTTTTTCATTAAAAAATTCACCAAAAATACAAATTTCACTAAAATCCAATAAAAACTGCTGGCCTTTCTTTCGCCAGTATGGACAACATTTGTGTGCAATTTCGAGTCAATCGGTCAAAAGACGACCGTAACCCTAACCCTAGCCCCATAACCCTAACCCTAACCCTAGCCCCATAACCCTAACCCTAACCCTAACCCCAGCCTTAAGCCAGCCTCATGAAACATTGTCCCTCTCACTAAAAAATTCACCAAAAATACAAATTCCACCCGATTCCAATGCGGACTGCTGTGTCTCGTTCAGCCAGTATAGGGCCACATCTGGGAGAAATTTCGAGTCAATCGGTCCAAAGACCTGGAAGCTATTGAAAAAATCGGCCGACGTTTTCATGAAAAAGGCAACTTTTTTCATTAAAAAATTCACCAAAAATACAAATTTCACTAAAATCCAATAAAAACTGCTGGCCTTTCTTTCGCCAGTATGGACAACATTTGTGTGCAATTTCGAGTCAATCGGTCAAAAGACGACCGTAACCCTAACCCTAGCCCCATAACCCTAACCCTAACCCTAGCCCCATAACCCTAACCCTAACCCTAACCCCAGCCTTAAGCCAGCCTCATGAAACATTGTCCCTCTCACTAAAAAATTCACCAAAAATACAAATTCCACCCGATTCCAATGCGGACTGCTGTGTCTCGTTCAGCCAGTATAGGGCCACATCTGGGAGAAATTTCGAGTCAATCGGTCCAAAGACCTGGAAGCTATTGAAAAAATCGGCCGACGTTTTCATGAAAAAGGCAACTTTTTTCACTAAAAAATTCACCAAAAATACAAATTTCACTAAAATCCAATAAAAACTGCTGGCCTTTCTTTCGCCAGTATGGACAACATTTGTGTGCAATTTCGAGTCAATCGGTCAAAAGACGACCGTAACCCTAACCCTAGCCCCATAACCCTAACCCTAACCCTAACCCCAGCCTTAAGCCAGCCTCATGAAACATTGTCCCTCTCACTAAAATATTCACCAAAAATACAAATTCCACCCGATTCCAATGCGGACTGCTGTGTCTCGTTCAGCCAGTATAGGGCCACATCTGGGAGAAATTTCGAGACAATCAGTCCAAAGACCTGGAAGCTATTGAAAAAAATCGGCCGACGTTTTTATGAAAAAGGCAACTTTTTTCATTAAAAAATTCACCAAAAATACAAATTCCACCCGATTCCAATGCGGACTGCTGTGTCTCGTTCAGCCAGTATAGGGCCACATCTGGGAGAAATTTCGAGTCAATCGGTCCAAAGACCTGGAAGCTATTGAAAAAATCGGCCGACGTTTTCATGAAAAAGGCAACTTTTTTCATTAAAAAATTCACCAAAAATACAAATTTCACTAAAATCCAATAAAAACTGCTGGCCTTTCTTTCGCCAGTATGGACAACATTTGTGTGCAATTTCGAGTCAATCGGTCAAAAGACGACCGTAACCCTAACCCTAGCCCCATAACCCTAACCCTAACCCTAGCCCCATAACCCTAACCCTAACCCTAACCCCAGCCTTAAGCCAGCCTCATGAAACATTGTCCCTCTCACTAAAAAATTCACCAAAAATACAAATTCCACCCGATTCCAATGCGGACTGCTGTGTCTCGTTCAGCCAGTATAGGGCCACATCTGGGAGAAATTTCGAGTCAATCGGTCCAAAGACCTGGAAGCTATTGAAAAAATCGGCCGACGTTTTCATGAAAAAGGCAACTTTTTTCATTAAAAAATTCACCAAAAATACAAATTTCACTAAAATCCAATAAAAACTGCTGGCCTTTCTTTCGCCAGGATGGACAACATTTGTGTGCAATCTCGAGTCAATCGGTCAAAAGACGACCGTAACCCTAACCCTAGCCCCATAACCCTAACCCTAACCCTAGCCCCATAACCCTAACCCTAACCCTAACCCCAGCCTTAAGCCAGCCTCATGAAACATTGTCCCTCTCACTAAAATATTCACCAAAAATACAAATTCCACCCGATTCCAATGCGGACTGCTGTGTCTCGTTCGGCCAGTATAGGGCCACATCTGGGAGAAATTTCGAGACAATCGGTCCAAAGACCTGGAAGCTATTGAAAAAAATCGGCCGACGTTTTAATGAAAAAGGCAACTTTTTTCATTAAAAAATTCACCAAAAATACAAATTCCACCCGATTCCAATGCGGACTGCTGTGTCTCGTTCAGCCAGTATAGGGCCACATCTGGGAGAAATTTCGAGTCAATCGGTCCAAAGACCTGGAAGCTATTGAAAAAATCGGCCGACGTTTTAATGAAAAAGGCAACTTTTTTCACTAAAAAATTCACCAAAAATACAAATTTCACTAAAATCCAATAAAAACTGCTGGCCTTTCTTTCGCCAGTATGGACAACATGTGTGTGCAATTTCGAGTCAATCGGTCAAAAGACGACCGTAACCCTAACCCTAGCCCCATAACCCTAACCCTAACCCTAACCCTAGCCCCATAACCCTAACCCTAACCCTAACCCCAGCCTTAAGCCAGCCTCATGAAACATTGTCCCTCTCACTAAAATATTCACCAAAAATACAAATTCCACCCGATTCCAATGCGGACTGCTGTGTCTCGTTCAGCCAGTATAGGGCCACATCTGGGAGAAATTTCGAGTCAATCGGTCCAAAGACCTGGAAGCTATTGAAAAAATCGGCCGACGTTTTCATGAAAAAGGCAACTTTTTTCATTAAAAAATTCACCAAAAATACAAATTTCACTAAAATCCAATAAAAACTGCTGGCCTTTCTTTCGCCAGTATGGACAACATTTGTGTGCAATTTCGAGTCAATCGGTCAAAAGACGACCGTAACCCTAACCCTAGCCCCATAACCCTAACCCTAACCCTAGCCCCATAACCCTAACCCTAACCCTAACCCCAGCCTTAAGCCAGCCTCATGAAACATTGTCCCTCTCACTAAAAAATTCACCAAAAATACAAATTCCACCCGATTCCAATGCGGACTGCTGTGTCTCGTTCAGCCAGTATAGGGCCACATCTGGGAGAAATTTCGAGTCAATCGGTCCAAAGACCTGGAAGCTATTGAAAAAATCGGCCGACGTTTTCATGAAAAAGGCAACTTTTTTCACTAAAAAATTCACCAAAAATACAAATTTCACTAAAATCCAATAAAAGCTGCTGGCCTTTCTTTCGCCAGTATGGACAACATTTGTGTGCAATTTCGAGTCAATCGGTCAAAAGACGACCGTAACCCTAACCCTAGCCCCATAACCCTAACCCTAACCCTAACCCCAGCCTTAAGCCAGCCTCATGAAACATTGTCCCTCTCACTAAAATATTCACCAAAAATACAAATTCCACCCGATTCCAATGCGGACTGCTGTGTCTCGTTCAGCCAGTATAGGGCCACATCTGGGAGAAATTTCGAGACAATCAGTCCAAAGACCTGGAAGCTATTGAAAAAAATCGGCCGACGTTTTTATGAAAAAGGCAACTTTTTTCATTAAAAAATTCACCAAAAATACAAATTCCACCCGATTCCAATGCGGACTGCTGTGTCTCGTTCAGCCAGTATAGGGCCACATCTGGGAGAAATTTCGAGTCAATCGGTCCAAAGACCTGGAAGCTATTGAAAAAAATCGGCCGACGTTTTAATGAAAAAGGCAACTTTTTTCATTAAAAAATTCACCAAAAATACAAATTCCACCCGATTCCAATGCGGACTGCTGTGTCTCGTTCAGCCAGTATAGGGCCACATCTGGGAGAAATTTCGAGTCAATCGGTCCAAAGACCTGGAAGCTATTGAAAAAATCGGCCGACGTTTTCATGAAAAAGGCAACTTTTTTCACTAAAAAATTCACCAAAAATACAAATTTCACTAAAATCCAATAAAAACTGCTGGCCTTTCTTTCGCCAGTATGGACAACATTTGTGTGCAATTTCGAGTCAATCGGTCAAAAGACGACCGTAACCCTAACCCTAGCCCCATAACCCTAACCCTAACCCTAGCCCCATAACCCTAACCCTAACCCTAACCCCAGCCTTAAGCCAGCCTCATGAAACATTGTCCCTCTCACTAAAAAATTCACCAAAAATACAAATTCCACCCGATTCCAATGCGGACTGCTGTGTCTCGTTCAGCCAGTATAGGGCCACATCTGGGAGAAATTTCGAGTCAATCGGTCCAAAGACCTGGAAGCTATTGAAAAAATCGGCCGACGTTTTCATGAAAAAGGCAACTTTTTTCATTAAAAAATTCACCAAAAATACAAATTTCACTAAAATCCAATAAAAACTGCTGGCCTTTCTTTCGCCAGGATGGACAACATTTGTGTGCAATCTCGAGTCAATCGGTCAAAAGACGACCGTAACCCTAACCCTAGCCCCATAACCCTAACCCTAACCCTAGCCCCATAACCCTAACCCTAACCCTAACCCCAGCCTTAAGCCAGCCTCATGAAACATTGTCCCTCTCACTAAAATATTCACCAAAAATACAAATTCCACCCGATTCCAATGCGGACTGCTGTGTCTCGTTCGGCCAGTATAGGGCCACATCTGGGAGAAATTTCGAGACAATCGGTCCAAACACCTGGAAGCTATTGAAAAAAATCGGCCGACGTTTTTATGAAAAAGGCAACTTTTTTCATTAAAAAATTCACCAAAAATACAAATTCCACCCGATTCCAATGCGGACTGCTGTGTCTCGTTCAGCCAGTATAGGGCCACATCTGGGAGAAATTTCGAGTCAATCGGTCCAAAGACCTGGAAGCTATTGAAAAAATCGGCCGACGTTTTCATGAAAAAGGCAACTTTTTTCACTAAAAAATTCACCAAAAATACAAATTTCACTAAAATCCAATAAAAACTGCTGGCCTTTCTTTCGCCAGTATGGACAACATTTGTGTGCAATTTCGAGTCAATCGGTCAAAAGACGACCGTAACCCTAACCCTAGCCCCATAACCCTAACCCTAACCCTAGCCCCATAACCCTAACCCTAACCCTAACCCCAGCCTTAAGCCAGCCTCATGAAACATTGTCCCTCTCACTAAAAAATTCACCAAAAATACAAATTCCACCCGATTCCAATGCGGACTGCTGTGTCTCGTTCAGCCAGTATAGGGCCACATCTGGGAGAAATTTCGAGTCAATCGGTCCAAAGACCTGGAAGCTATTGAAAAAATCGGCCGACGTTTTCATGAAAAAGGCAACTTTTTTCATTAAAAAATTCACCAAAAATACAAATTTCACTAAAATCCAATAAAAACTGCTGGCCTTTCTTTCGCCAGGATGGACAACATTTGTGTGCAATCTCGAGTCAATCGGTCAAAAGACGACCGTAACCCTAACCCTAGCCCCATAACCCTAACCCTAACCCTAGCCCCATAACCCTAACCCTAACCCTAACCCCAGCCTTAAGCCAGCCTCATGAAACATTGTCCCTCTCACTAAAATATTCACCAAAAATACAAATTCCACCCGATTCCAATGCGGACTGCTGTGTCTCGTTCGGCCAGTATAGGGCCACATCTGGGAGAAATTTCGAGACAATCGGTCCAAACACCTGGAAGCTATTGAAAAAAATCGGCCGACGTTTTTATGAAAAAGGCAACTTTTTTCATTAAAAAATTCACCAAAAATACAAATTCCACCCGATTCCAATGCGGACTGCTGTGTCTCGTTCAGCCAGTATAGGGCCACATCTGGGAGAAATTTCGAGTCAATCGGTCCAAAGACCTGGAAGCTATTGAAAAAATCGGCCGACGTTTTCATGAAAAAGGCAACTTTTTTCACTAAAAAATTCACCAAAAATACAAATTTCACTAAAATCCAATAAAAACTGCTGGCCTTTCTTTCGCCAGTATGGACAACATTTGTGTGCAATTTCGAGTCAATCGGTCAAAAGACGACCGTAACCCTAACCCTAGCCCCATAACCCTAACCCTAACCCTAACCCCAGCCTTAAGCCAGCCTCATGAAACATTGTCCCTCTCACTAAAATATTCACCAAAAATACAAATTCCACCCGATTCCAATGCGGACTGCTGTGTCTCGTTCAGCCAGTATAGGGCCACATCTGGGAGAAATTTCGAGACAATCAGTCCAAAGACCTGGAAGCTATTGAAAAAAATCGGCCGACGTTTTTATGAAAAAGGCAACTTTTTTCATTAAAAAATTCACCAAAAATACAAATTCCACCCGATTCCAATGCGGACTGCTGTGTCTCGTTCAGCCAGTATAGGGCCACATCTGGGAGAAATTTCGAGTCAATCGGTCCAAAGACCTGGAAGCTATTGAAAAAATCGGCCGACGTTTTCATGAAAAAGGCAACTTTTTTCATTAAAAAATTCACCAAAAATACAAATTTCACTAAAATCCAATAAAAACTGCTGGCCTTTCTTTCGCCAGTATGGACAACATTTGTGTGCAATTTCGAGTCAATCGGTCAAAAGACGACCGTAACCCTAACCCTAGCCCCATAACCCTAACCCTAACCCTAGCCCCATAACCCTAACCCTAACCCTAACCCCAGCCTTAAGCCAGCCTCATGAAACATTGTCCCTCTCACTAAAAAATTCACCAAAAATACAAATTCCACCCGATTCCAATGCGGACTGCTGTGTCTCGTTCAGCCAGTATAGGGCCACATCTGGGAGAAATTTCGAGTCAATCGGTCCAAAGACCTGGAAGCTATTGAAAAAATCGGCCGACGTTTTTATGAAAAAGGCAACTTTTTTCATTAAAAAATTCACCAAAAATACAAATTTCACTAAAATCCAATAAAAACTGCTGGCCTTTCTTTCGCCAGTATGGACAACATTTGTGTGCAATTTCGAGTCAATCGGTCAAAAGACGACCGTAACCCTAACCCTAGCCCCATAACCCTAACCCTAACCCTAGCCCCATAACCCTAACCCTAACCCTAACCCCAGCCTTAAGCCAGCCTCATGAAACATTGTCCCTCTCACTAAAAAATTCACCAAAAATACAAATTCCACCCGATTCCAATGCGGACTGCTGTGTCTCGTTCAGCCAGTATAGGGCCACATCTGGGAGAAATTTCGAGTCAATCGGTCCAAAGACCTGGAAGCTATTGAAAAAATCGGCCGACGTTTTCATGAAAAAGGCAACTTTTTTCACTAAAAAATTCACCAAAAATACAAATTTCACTAAAATCCAATAAAAACTGCTGGCCTTTCTTTCGCCAGTATGGACAACATTTGTGTGCAATTTCGAGTCAATCGGTCAAAAGACGACCGTAACCCTAACCCTAGCCCCATAACCCTAACCCTAACCCTAACCCCAGCCTTAAGCCAGCCTCATGAAACATTGTCCCTCTCACTAAAATATTCACCAAAAATACAAATTCCACCCGATTCCAATGCGGACTGCTGTGTCTCGTTCAGCCAGTATAGGGCCACATCTGGGAGAAATTTCGAGACAATCAGTCCAAAGACCTGGAAGCTATTGAAAAAAATCGGCCGACGTTTTTATGAAAAAGGCAACTTTTTTCATTAAAAAATTCACCAAAAATACAAATTCCACCCGATTCCAATGCGGACTGCTGTGTCTCGTTCAGCCAGTATAGGGCCACATCTGGGAGAAATTTCGAGTCAATCGGTCCAAAGACCTGGAAGCTATTGAAAAAATCGGCCGACGTTTTCATGAAAAAGGCAACTTTTTTCATTAAAAAATTCACCAAAAATACAAATTTCACTAAAATCCAATAAAAACTGCTGGCCTTTCTTTCGCCAGTATGGACAACATTTGTGTGCAATTTCGAGTCAATCGGTCAAAAGACGACCGTAACCCTAACCCTAGCCCCATAACCCTAACCCTAACCCTAGCCCCATAACCCTAACCCTAACCCTAACCCCAGCCTTAAGCCAGCCTCATGAAACATTGTCCCTCTCACTAAAAAATTCACCAAAAATACAAATTCCACCCGATTCCAATGCGGACTGCTGTGTCTCGTTCAGCCAGTATAGGGCCACATCTGGGAGAAATTTCGAGTCAATCGGTCCAAAGACCTGGAAGCTATTGAAAAAATCGGCCGACGTTTTAATGAAAAAGGCAACTTTTTTCACTAAAAAATTCACCAAAAATACAAATTTCACTAAAATCCAATAAAAACTGCTGGCCTTTCTTTCGCCAGTATGGACAACATGTGTGTGCAATTTCGAGTCAATCGGTCAAAAGACGACCGTAACCCTAACCCTAGCCCCATAACCCTAACCCTAACCCTAACCCTAGCCCCATAACCCTAACCCTAACCCTAACCCCAGCCTTAAGCCAGCCTCATGAAACATTGTCCCTCTCACTAAAATATTCACCAAAAATACAAATTCCACCCGATTCCAATGCGGACTGCTGTGTCTCGTTCAGCCAGTATAGGGCCACATCTGGGAGAAATTTCGAGTCAATCGGTCCAAAGACCTGGAAGCTATTGAAAAAATCGGCCGACGTTTTCATGAAAAAGGCAACTTTTTTCATTAAAAAATTCACCAAAAATACAAATTTCACTAAAATCCAATAAAAACTGCTGGCCTTTCTTTCGCCAGTATGGACAACATTTGTGTGCAATTTCGAGTCAATCGGTCAAAAGACGACCGTAACCCTAACCCTAGCCCCATAACCCTAACCCTAACCCTAGCCCCATAACCCTAACCCTAACCCTAACCCCAGCCTTAAGCCAGCCTCATGAAACATTGTCCCTCTCACTAAAAAATTCACCAAAAATACAAATTCCACCCGATTCCAATGCGGACTGCTGTGTCTCGTTCAGCCAGTATAGGGCCACATCTGGGAGAAATTTCGAGTCAATCGGTCCAAAGACCTGGAAGCTATTGAAAAAATCGGCCGACGTTTTCATGAAAAAGGCAACTTTTTTCACTAAAAAATTCACCAAAAATACAAATTTCACTAAAATCCAATAAAAGCTGCTGGCCTTTCTTTCGCCAGTATGGACAACATTTGTGTGCAATTTCGAGTCAATCGGTCAAAAGACGACCGTAACCCTAACCCTAGCCCCATAACCCTAACCCTAACCCTAACCCCAGCCTTAAGCCAGCCTCATGAAACATTGTCCCTCTCACTAAAATATTCACCAAAAATACAAATTCCACCCGATTCCAATGCGGACTGCTGTGTCTCGTTCAGCCAGTATAGGGCCACATCTGGGAGAAATTTCGAGACAATCAGTCCAAAGACCTGGAAGCTATTGAAAAAAATCGGCCGACGTTTTTATGAAAAAGGCAACTTTTTTCATTAAAAAATTCACCAAAAATACAAATTCCACCCGATTCCAATGCGGACTGCTGTGTCTCGTTCAGCCAGTATAGGGCCACATCTGGGAGAAATTTCGAGTCAATCGGTCCAAAGACCTGGAAGCTATTGAAAAAAATCGGCCGACGTTTTAATGAAAAAGGCAACTTTTTTCATTAAAAAATTCACCAAAAATACAAATTCCACCCGATTCCAATGCGGACTGCTGTGTCTCGTTCAGCCAGTATAGGGCCACATCTGGGAGAAATTTCGAGTCAATCGGTCCAAAGACCTGGAAGCTATTGAAAAAATCGGCCGACGTTTTCATGAAAAAGGCAACTTTTTTCACTAAAAAATTCACCAAAAATACAAATTTCACTAAAATCCAATAAAAACTGCTGGCCTTTCTTTCGCCAGTATGGACAACATTTGTGTGCAATTTCGAGTCAATCGGTCAAAAGACGACCGTAACCCTAACCCTAGCCCCATAACCCTAACCCTAACCCTAGCCCCATAACCCTAACCCTAACCCTAACCCCAGCCTTAAGCCAGCCTCATGAAACATTGTCCCTCTCACTAAAAAATTCACCAAAAATACAAATTCCACCCGATTCCAATGCGGACTGCTGTGTCTCGTTCAGCCAGTATAGGGCCACATCTGGGAGAAATTTCGAGTCAATCGGTCCAAAGACCTGGAAGCTATTGAAAAAATCGGCCGACGTTTTCATGAAAAAGGCAACTTTTTTCACTAAAAAATTCACCAAAAATACAAATTTCACTAAAATCCAATAAAAACTGCTGGCCTTTCTTTCGCCAGTATGGACAACATTTGTGTGCAATTTCGAGTCAATCGGTCAAAAGACGACCGTAACCCTAACCCTAGCCCCATAACCCTAACCCTAACCCTAACCCCAGCCTTAAGCCAGCCTCATGAAACATTGTCCCTCTCACTAAAATATTCACCAAAAATACAAATTCCACCCGATTCCAATGCGGACTGCTGTGTCTCGTTCAGCCAGTATAGGGCCACATCTGGGAGAAATTTCGAGACAATCAGTCCAAAGACCTGGAAGCTATTGAAAAAAATCGGCCGACGTTTTTATGAAAAAGGCAACTTTTTTCATTAAAAAATTCACCAAAAATACAAATTCCACCCGATTCCAATGCGGACTGCTGTGTCTCGTTCAGCCAGTATAGGGCCACATCTGGGAGAAATTTCGAGTCAATCGGTCCAAAGACCTGGAAGCTATTGAAAAAATCGGCCGACGTTTTCATGAAAAAGGCAACTTTTTTAATTAAAAAATTCACCAAAAATACAAATTTCACTAAAATCCAATAAAAACTGCTGGCCTTTCTTTCGCCAGTATGGACAACATTTGTGTGCAATTTCGAGTCAATCGGTCAAAAGACGACCGTAACCCTAACCCTAGCCCCATAACCCTAACCCTAACCCTAGCCCCATAACCCTAACCCTAACCCTAACCCCAGCCTTAAGCCAGCCTCATGAAACATTGTCCCTCTCACTAAAAAATTCACCAAAAATACAAATTCCACCCGATTCCAATGCGGACTGCTGTGTCTCGTTCAGCCAGTATAGGGCCACATCTGGGAGAAATTTCGAGTCAATCGGTCCAAAGACCTGGAAGCTATTGAAAAAATCGGCCGACGTTTTAATGAAAAAGGCAACTTTTTTCACTAAAAAATTCACCAAAAATACAAATTTCACTAAAATCCAATAAAAACTGCTGGCCTTTCTTTCGCCAGTATGGACAACATGTGTGTGCAATTTCGAGTCAATCGGTCAAAAGACGACCGTAACCCTAACCCTAGCCCCATAACCCTAACCCTAACCCTAACCCTAGCCCCATAACCCTAACCCTAACCCTAACCCCAGCCTTAAGCCAGCCTCATGAAACATTGTCCCTCTCACTAAAATATTCACCAAAAATACAAATTCCACCCGATTCCAATGCGGACTGCTGTGTCTCGTTCAGCCAGTATAGGGCCACATCTGGGAGAAATTTCGAGTCAATCGGTCCAAAGACCTGGAAGCTATTGAAAAAATCGGCCGACGTTTTCATGAAAAAGGCAACTTTTTTCATTAAAAAATTCACCAAAAATACAAATTTCACTAAAATCCAATAAAAACTGCTGGCCTTTCTTTCGCCAGTATGGACAACATTTGTGTGCAATTTCGAGTCAATCGGTCAAAAGACGACCGTAACCCTAACCCTAGCCCCATAACCCTAACCCTAACCCTAGCCCCATAACCCTAACCCTAACCCTAACCCCAGCCTTAAGCCAGCCTCATGAAACATTGTCCCTCTCACTAAAAAATTCACCAAAAATACAAATTCCACCCGATTCCAATGCGGACTGCTGTGTCTCGTTCAGCCAGTATAGGGCCACATCTGGGAGAAATTTCGAGTCAATCGGTCCAAAGACCTGGAAGCTATTGAAAAAATCGGCCGACGTTTTCATGAAAAAGGCAACTTTTTTCACTAAAAAATTCACCAAAAATACAAATTTCACTAAAATCCAATAAAAGCTGCTGGCCTTTCTTTCGCCAGTATGGACAACATTTGTGTGCAATTTCGAGTCAATCGGTCAAAAGACGACCGTAACCCTAACCCTAGCCCCATAACCCTAACCCTAACCCTAGCCCCATAACCCTAACCCTAACCCTAACCCCAGCCTTAAGCCAGCCTCATGAAACATTGTCCCTCTCACTAAAAAATTCACCAAAAATACAAATTCCACCCGATTCCAATGCGGACTGCTGTGTCTCGTTCAGCCAGTATAGGGCCACATCTGGGAGAAATTTCGAGTCAATCGGTCCAAAGACCTGGAAGCTATTGAAAAAATCGGCCGACGTTTTCATGAAAAAGGCAACTTTTTTCATTAAAAAATTCACCAAAAATACAAATTTCACTAAAATCCAATAAAAACTGCTGGCCTTTCTTTCGCCAGGATGGACAACATTTGTGTGCAATCTCGAGTCAATCGGTCAAAAGACGACCGTAACCCTAACCCTAGCCCCATAACCCTAACCCTAACCCTAGCCCCATAACCCTAACCCTAACCCTAACCCCAGCCTTAAGCCAGCCTCATGAAACATTGTCCCTCTCACTAAAATATTCACCAAAAATACAAATTCCACCCGATTCCAATGCGGACTGCTGTGTCTCGTTCGGCCAGTATAGGGCCACATCTGGGAGAAATTTCGAGACAATCGGTCCAAACACCTGGAAGCTATTGAAAAAAATCGGCCGACGTTTTTATGAAAAAGGCAACTTTTTTCATTAAAAAATTCACCAAAAATACAAATTCCACCCGATTCCAATGCGGACTGCTGTGTCTCGTTCAGCCAGTATAGGGCCACATCTGGGAGAAATTTCGAGTCAATCGGTCCAAAGACCTGGAAGCTATTGAAAAAATCGGCCGACGTTTTCATGAAAAAGGCAACTTTTTTCACTAAAAAATTCACCAAAAATACAAATTTCACTAAAATCCAATAAAAACTGCTGGCCTTTCTTTCGCCAGTATGGACAACATTTGTGTGCAATTTCGAGTCAATCGGTCAAAAGACGACCGTAACCCTAACCCTAGCCCCATAACCCTAACCCTAACCCTAACCCCAGCCTTAAGCCAGCCTCATGAAACATTGTCCCTCTCACTAAAATATTCACCAAAAATACAAATTCCACCCGATTCCAATGCGGACTGCTGTGTCTCGTTCGGCCAGTATAGGGCCACATCTGGGAGAAATTTCGAGACAATCGGTCCAAAGACCTGGAAGCTATTGAAAAAAATCGGCCGACGTTTTAATGAAAAAGGCAACTTTTTTCATTAAAAAATTCACCAAAAATACAAATTCCACCCGATTCCAATGCGGACTGCTGTGTCTCGTTCAGCCAGTATAGGGCCACATCTGGGAGAAATTTCGAGTCAATCGGTCCAAAGACCTGGAAGCTATTGAAAAAATCGGCCGACGTTTTCATGAAAAAGGCAACTTTTTTCACTAAAAAATTCACCAAAAATACAAATTTCACTAAAATCCAATAAAAACTGCTGGCCTTTCTTTCGCCAGTATGGACAACATTTGTGTGCAATTTCGAGTCAATCGGTCAAAAGACGACCGTAACCCTAACCCTAGCCCCATAACCCTAACCCTAACCCTAGCCCCATAACCCTAACCCTAACCCTAACCCCAGCCTTAAGCCAGCCTCATGAAACATTGTCCCTCTCACTAAAAAATTCACCAAAAATACAAATTTCACTAAAATCCAATAAAAACTGCTGGCCTTTCTTTCGCCAGGATGGACAACATTTGTGTGCAATCTCGAGTCAATCGGTCAAAAGACGACCGTAACCCTAACCCTAGCCCCATAACCCTAACCCTAACCCTAGCCCCATAACCCTAACCCTAACCCTAACCCCAGCCTTAAGCCAGCCTCATGAAACATTGTCCCTCTCACTAAAATATTCACCAAAAATACAAATTCCACCCGATTCCAATGCGGACTGCTGTGTCTCGTTCGGCCAGTATAGGGCCACATCTGGGAGAAATTTCGAGACAATCGGTCCAAACACCTGGAAGCTATTGAAAAAAATCGGCCGACGTTTTTATGAAAAAGGCAACTTTTTTCATTAAAAAATTCACCAAAAATACAAATTCCACCCGATTCCAATGCGGACTGCTGTGTCTCGTTCAGCCAGTATAGGGCCACATCTGGGAGAAATTTCGAGTCAATCGGTCCAAAGACCTGGAAGCTATTGAAAAAATCGGCCGACGTTTTCATGAAAAAGGCAACTTTTTTCACTAAAAAATTCACCAAAAATACAAATTTCACTAAAATCCAATAAAAACTGCTGGCCTTTCTTTCGCCAGTATGGACAACATTTGTGTGCAATTTCGAGTCAATCGGTCAAAAGACGACCGTAACCCTAACCCTAGCCCCATAACCCTAACCCTAACCCTAACCCCAGCCTTAAGCCAGCCTCATGAAACATTGTCCCTCTCACTAAAATATTCACCAAAAATACAAATTCCACCCGATTCCAATGCGGACTGCTGTGTCTCGTTCGGCCAGTATAGGGCCACATCTGGGAGAAATTTCGAGACAATCGGTCCAAAGACCTGGAAGCTATTGAAAAAAATCGGCCGACGTTTTAATGAAAAAGGCAACTTTTTTCATTAAAAAATTCACCAAAAATACAAATTCCACCCGATTCCAATGCGGACTGCTGTGTCTCGTTCAGCCAGTATAGGGCCACATCTGGGAGAAATTTCGAGTCAATCGGTCCAAAGACCTGGAAGCTATTGAAAAAATCGGCCGACGTTTTCATGAAAAAGGCAACTTTTTTCACTAAAAAATTCACCAAAAATACAAATTTCACTAAAATCCAATAAAAACTGCTGGCCTTTCTTTCGCCAGTATGGACAACATTTGTGTGCAATTTCGAGTCAATCGGTCAAAAGACGACCGTAACCCTAACCCTAGCCCCATAACCCTAACCCTAACCCCAGCCCCATAACCCTAACCCTAACCCTAACCCCAGCCTTAAGCCAGCCTCATGAAACATTGTCCCTCTCACTAAAAAATTCACCAAAAATACAAATTTCACTAAAATCCAATAAAAACTGCTGGCCTTTCTTTCGCCAGGATGGACAACATTTGTGTGCAATCTCGAGTCAATCGGTCAAAAGACGACCGTAACCCTAACCCTAGCCCCATAACCCTAACCCTAACCCTAGCCCCATAACCCTAACCCTAACCCTAACCCCAGCCTTAAGCCAGCCTCATGAAACATTGTCCCTCTCACTAAAATATTCACCAAAAATACAAATTCCACCCGATTCCAATGCGGACTGCTGTGTCTCGTTCGGCCAGTATAGGGCCACATCTGGGAGAAATTTCGAGACAATCGGTCCAAACACCTGGAAGCTATTGAAAAAAATCGGCCGACGTTTTTATGAAAAAGGCAACTTTTTTCATTAAAAAATTCACCAAAAATACAAATTCCACCCGATTCCAATGCGGACTGCTGTGTCTCGTTCAGCCAGTATAGGGCCACATCTGGGAGAAATTTCGAGTCAATCGGTCCAAAGACCTGGAAGCTATTGAAAAAATCGGCCGACGTTTTCATGAAAAAGGCAACTTTTTTCACTAAAAAATTCACCAAAAATACAAATTTCACTAAAATCCAATAAAAACTGCTGGCCTTTCTTTCGCCAGTATGGACAACATTTGTGTGCAATTTCGAGTCAATCGGTCAAAAGACGACCGTAACCCTAACCCTAGCCCCATAACCCTAACCCTAACCCTAGCCCCAGCCTTAAGCCAGCCTCATGAAACATTGTCCCTCTCACTAAAATATTCACCAAAAATACAAATTCCACCCGATTCCAATGCGGACTGCTGTGTCTCGTTCGGCCAGTATAGGGCCACATCTGGGAGAAATTTCGAGACAATCGGTCCAAAGACCTGGAAGCTATTGAAAAAAATCGGCCGACGTTTTAATGAAAAAGGCAACTTTTTTCACTAAAAAATTCACCAAAAATACAAATTTCACTAAAATCCAATAAAAACTGCTGGCCTTTCTTTCGCCAGTATGGACAACATTTGTGTGCAATTTCGAGTCAATCGGTCAAAAGACGACCGTAACCCTAACCCTAGCCCCATAACCCTAACCCTAACCCTAGCCCCATAACCCTAACCCTAACCCTAACCCCAGCCTTAAGCCAGCCTCATGAAACATTGTCCCTCTCACTAAAAAATTCACCAAAAATACAAATTCCACCCGATTCCAATGCGGACTGCTGTGTCTCGTTCAGCCAGTATAGGGCCACATCTGGGAGAAATTTCGAGTCAATCGGTCCAAAGACCTGGAAGCTATTGAAAAAATCGGCCGACGTTTTCATGAAAAAGGCAACTTTTTTCATTAAAAAATTCACCAAAAATACAAATTTCACTAAAATCCAATAAAAACTGCTGGCCTTTCTTTCGCCAGGATGGACAACATTTGTGTGCAATCTCGAGTCAATCGGTCAAAAGACGACCGTAACCCTAACCCTAGCCCCATAACCCTAACCCTAACCCTAGCCCCATAACCCTAACCCTAACCCTAACCCCAGCCTTAAGCCAGCCTCATGAAACATTGTCCCTCTCACTAAAATATTCACCAAAAATACAAATTCCACCCGATTCCAATGCGGACTGCTGTGTCTCGTTCGGCCAGTATAGGGCCACATCTGGGAGAAATTTCGAGTCAATCGGTCCAAAGACCTGGAAGCTATTGAAAAAATCGGCCGACGTTTTCATGAAAAAGGCAACTTTTTTCACTAAAAAATTCACCAAAAATACAAATTTCACTAAAATCCAATAAAAACTGCTGGCCTTTCTTTCGCCAGTATGGACAACATTTGTGTGCAATTTCGAGTCAATCGGTCAAAAGACGACCGTAACCCTAACCCTAGCCCCATAACCCTAACCCTAACCCTAACCCCAGCCTTAAGCCAGCCTCATGAAACATTGTCCCTCTCACTAAAATATTCACCAAAAATACAAATTCCACCCGATTCCAATGCGGACTGCTGTGTCTCGTTCGGCCAGTATAGGGCCACATCTGGGAGAAATTTCGAGACAATCGGTCCAAACACCTGGAAGCTATTGAAAAAAATCGGCCGACGTTTTTATGAAAAAGGCAACTTTTTTCATTAAAAAATTCACCAAAAATACAAATTCCACCCGATTCCAATGCGGACTGCTGTGTCTCGTTCAGCCAGTATAGGGCCACATCTGGGAGAAATTTCGAGTCAATCGGTCCAAAGACCTGGAAGCTATTGAAAAAATCGGCCGACGTTTTCATGAAAAAGGCAACTTTTTTCACTAAAAAATTCACCAAAAATACAAATTTCACTAAAATCCAATAAAAACTGCTGGCCTTTCTTTCGCCAGTATGGACAACATTTGTGTGCAATTTCGAGTCAATCGGTCAAAAGACGACCGTAACCCTAACCCTAGCCCCATAACCCTAACCCTAACCCTAACCCCAGCCTTAAGCCAGCCTCATGAAACATTGTCCCTCTCACTAAAATATTCACCAAAAATACAAATTCCACCCGATTCCAATGCGGACTGCTGTGTCTTGTTCAGCCAGTATAGGGCCACATCTGGGAGAAATTTCGAGACAATCAGTCCAAAGACCTGGAAGCTATTGAAAAAAATCGGCCGACGTTTTTATGAAAAAGGCAACTTTTTTCATTAAAAAATTCACCAAAAATACAAATTCCACCCGATTCCAATGCGGACTGCTGTGTCTCGTTCAGCCAGTATAGGGCCACATCTGGGAGAAATTTCGAGTCAATCGGTCCAAAGACCTGGAAGCTATTGAAAAAATCGGCCGACGTTTTCATGAAAAAGGCAACTTTTTTCATTAAAAAATTCACCAAAAATACAAATTTCACTAAAATCCAATAAAAACTGCTGGCCTTTCTTTCGCCAGTATGGACAACATTTGTGTGCAATTTCGAGTCAATCGGTCAAAAGACGACCGTAACCCTAACCCTAGCCCCATAAACCTAACCCTAACCCTAGCCCCATAACCCTAACCCTAACCCTAACCCCAGCCTTAAGCCAGCCTCATGAAACATTGTCCCTCTCACTAAAAAATTCACCAAAAATACAAATTCCACCCGATTCCAATGCGGACTGCTGTGTCTCGTTCAGCCAGTATAGGGCCACATCTGGGAGAAATTTCGAGTCAATCGGTCCAAAGACCTGGAAGCTATTGAAAAAATCGGCCGACGTTTTCATGAAAAAGGCAACTTTTTTCACTAAAAAATTCACCAAAAATACAAATTTCACTAAAATCCAATAAAAACTGCTGGCCTTTCTTTCGCCAGGATGGACAACATTTGTGTGCAATCTCGAGTCAATCGGTCAAAAGACGACCGTAACCCTAACCCTAGCCCCATAACCCTAACCCTAACCCCAGCCCCATAACCCTAACCCTAACCCTAACCCCAGCCTTAAGCCAGCCTCATGAAACATTGTCCCTCTCACTAAAATATTCACCAAAAATACAAATTCCACCCGATTCCAATGCGGACTGCCGTGTCTCGTTCGGCCAGTATAGGGCCACATCTGGGAGAAATTTCGAGACAATCGGTCCAAAGACCTGGAAGCTATTGAAAAAAATCGGCCGACGTTTTTATGAAAAAGGCAACTTTTTTCATTAAAAAATTCACCAAAAATACAAATTCCACCCGATTCCAATGCGGACTGCTGTGTCTCGTTCAGCCAGTATAGGGCCACATCTGGGAGAAATTTCGAGTCAATCGGTCCAAAGACCTGGAAGCTATTGAAAAAATCGGCCGACGTTTTCATGAAAAAGGCAACTTTTTTCACTAAAAAATTCACCAAAAATACAAATTTCACTAAAATCCAATAAAAACTGCTGGCCTTTCTTTCGCCAGTATGGACAACATTTGTGTGCAATCTCGAGTCAATCGGTCAAAAGACGACCGTAACCCTAACCCTAGCCCCATAACCCTAACCCTAACCCTAGCCCCATAACCCTAACCCTAACCCTAACCCCAGCCTTAAGCCAGCCTCATGAAACATTGTCCCTCTCACTAAAAAATTCACCAAAAATACAAATTCCACCCGATTCCAATGCGGACTGCTGTGTCTCGTTCAGCCAGTATAGGGCCACATCTGGGAGAAATTTCGAGTCAATCGGTCCAAAGACCTGGAAGCTATTGAAAAAATCGGCCGACGTTTTCATGAAAAAGGCAACTTTTTTCATTAAAAAATTCACCAAAAATACAAATTTCACTAAAATCCAATAAAAACTGCTGGCCTTTCTTTCGCCAGGATGGACAACATTTGTGTGCAATCTCGAGTCAATCGGTCAAAAGACGACCGTAACCCTAACCCTAGCCCCATAACCCTAACCCTAACCCTAACCCCAGCCTTAAGCCAGCCTCATGAAACATTGTCCCTCTCACTAAAATATTCACCAAAAATACAAATTCCACCCGATTCCAATGCGGACTGCTGTGTCTCGTTCGGCCAGTATAGGGCCACATCTGGGAGAAATTTCGAGACAATCGGTCCAAACACCTGGAAGCTATTGAAAAAAATCGGCCGACGTTTTTATGAAAAAGGCAACTTTTTTCATTAAAAAATTCACCAAAAATACAAATTCCACCCGATTCCAATGCGGACTGCTGTGTCTCGTTCAGCCAGTATAGGGCCACATCTGGGAGAAATTTCGAGTCAATCGGTCCAAAGACCTGGAAGCTATTGAAAAAATCGGCCGACGTTTTCATGAAAAAGGCAACTTTTTTCACTAAAAAATTCACCAAAAATACAAATTTCACTAAAATCCAATAAAAACTGCTGGCCTTTCTTTCGCCAGTATGGACAACATTTGTGTGCAATTTCGAGTCAATCGGTCAAAAGACGACCGTAACCCTAACCCTAGCCCCATAACCCTAACCCTAACCCTAGCCCCATAACCCTAACCCTAACCCTAACCCCAGCCTTAAGCCAGCCTCATGAAACATTGTCCCTCTCACTAAAATATTCACCAAAAATACAAATTCCACCCGATTCCAATGCGGACTGCTGTGTCTCGTTCGGCCAGTATAGGGCCACATCTGGGAGAAATTTCGAGACAATCGGTCCAAACACCTGGAAGCTATTGAAAAAAATCGGCCGACGTTTTTATGAAAAAGGCAACTTTTTTCATTAAAAAATTCACCAAAAATACAAATTCCACCCGATTCCAATGCGGACTGCTGTGTCTCGTTCAGCCAGTATAGGGCCACATCTGGGAGAAATTTCGAGTCAATCGGTCCAAAGACCTGGAAGCTATTGAAAAAATCGGCCGACGTTTTCATGAAAAAGGCAACTTTTTTCACTAAAAAATTCACCAAAAATACAAATTTCACTAAAATCCAATAAAAACTGCTGGCCTTTCTTTCGCCAGGATGGACAACATTTGTGTGCAATCTCGAGTCAATCGGTCAAAAGACGACCGTAACCCTAACCCTAGCCCCATAACCCTAACCCTAACCCTAACCCCAGCCTTAAGCCAGCCTCATGAAACATTGTCCCTCTCACTAAAATATTCACCAAAAATACAAATTCCACCCGATTCCAATGCGGACTGCTGTGTCTCGTTCGGCCAGTATAGGGCCACATCTGGGAGAAATTTCGAGACAATCGGTCCAAACACCTGGAAGCTATTGAAAAAAATCGGCCGACGTTTTTATGAAAAAGGCAACTTTTTTCATTAAAAAATTCACCAAAAATACAAATTCCACCCGATTCCAATGCGGACTGCTGTGTCTCGTTCAGCCAGTATAGGGCCACATCTGGGAGAAATTTCGAGTCAATCGGTCCAAAGACCTGGAAGCTATTGAAAAAATCGGCCGACGTTTTCATGAAAAAGGCAACTTTTTTCACTAAAAAATTCACCAAAAATACAAATTTCACTAAAATCCAATAAAAACTGCTGGCCTTTCTTTCGCCAGTATGGACAACATTTGTGTGCAATTTCGAGTCAATCGGTCAAAAGACGACCGTAACCCTAACCCTAGCCCCATAACCCTAACCCTAACCCTAGCCCCATAACCCTAACCCTAACCCTAACCCCAGCCTTAAGCCAGCCTCATGAAACATTGTCCCTCTCACTAAAAAATTCACCAAAAATACAAATTCCACCCGATTCCAATGCGGACTGCTGTGTCTCGTTCAGCCAGTATAGGGCCACATCTGGGAGAAATTTCGAGTCAATCGGTCCAAAGACCTGGAAGCTATTGAAAAAATCGGCCGACGTTTTCATGAAAAAGGCAACTTTTTTCATTAAAAAATTCACCAAAAATACAAATTTCACTAAAATCCAATAAAAACTGCTGGCCTTTCTTTCGCCAGGATGGACAACATTTGTGTGCAATCTCGAGTCAATCGGTCAAAAGACGACCGTAACCCTAACCCTAGCCCCATAACCCTAACCCTAACCCTAACCCCAGCCTTAAGCCAGCCTCATGAAACATTGTCCCTCTCACTAAAATATTCACCAAAAATACAAATTCCACCCGATTCCAATGCGGACTGCTGTGTCTCGTTCGGCCAGTATAGGGCCACATCTGGGAGAAATTTCGAGACAATCGGTCCAAACACCTGGAAGCTATTGAAAAAAATCGGCCGACGTTTTTATGAAAAAGGCAACTTTTTTCATTAAAAAATTCACCAAAAATACAAATTCCACCCGATTCCAATGCGGACTGCTGTGTCTCGTTCAGCCAGTATAGGGCCACATCTGGGAGAAATTTCGAGTCAATCGGTCCAAAGACCTGGAAGCTATTGAAAAAATCGGCCGACGTTTTCATGAAAAAGGCAACTTTTTTCACTAAAAAATTCACCAAAAATACAAATTTCACTAAAATCCAATAAAAACTGCTGGCCTTTCTTTCGCCAGTATGGACAACATTTGTGTGCAATTTCGAGTCAATCGGTCAAAAGACGACCGTAACCCTAACCCTAGCCCCATAACCCTAACCCTAACCCTAACCCCAGCCTTAAGCCAGCCTCATGAAACATTGTCCCTCTCACTAAAATATTCACCAAAAATACAAATTCCACCCGATTCCAATGCGGACTGCTGTGTCTCGTTCAGCCAGTATAGGGCCACATCTGGGAGAAATTTCGAGACAATCAGTCCAAAGACCTGGAAGCTATTGAAAAAAATCGGCCGACGTTTTTATGAAAAAGGCAACTTTTTTCATTAAAAAATTCACCAAAAATACAAATTCCACCCGATTCCAATGCGGACTGCTGTGTCTCGTTCAGCCAGTATAGGGCCACATCTGGGAGAAATTTCGAGTCAATCGGTCCAAAGACCTGGAAGCTATTGAAAAAATCGGCCGACGTTTTCATGAAAAAGGCAACTTTTTTCATTAAAAAATTCACCAAAAATACAAATTCCACCCGATTCCAATGCGGACTGCTGTGTCTCGTTCAGCCAGTATAGGGCCACATCTGGGAGAAATTTCGAGTCAATCGGTCCAAAGACCTGGAAGCTATTGAAAAAATCGGCCGACGTTTTCATGAAAAAGGCAACTTTTTTCACTAAAAAATTCACCAAAAATACAAATTTCACTAAAATCCAATAAAAACTGCTGGCCTTTCTTTCGCCAGTATGGACAACATTTGTGTGCAATCTCGAGTCAATCGGTCAAAAGACGACCGTAACCCTAACCCTAGCCCCATAACCCTAACCCTAACCCTAGCCCCATAACCCTAACCCTAACCCTAACCCCAGCCTTAAGCCAGCCTCATGAAACATTGTCCCTCTCACTAAAATATTCACCAAAAATACAAATTCCACCCGATTCCAATGCGGACTGCTGTGTCTCGTTCGGCCAGTATAGGGCCACATCTGGGAGAAATTTCGAGACAATCGGTCCAAAGACCTGGAAGCTATTGAAAAAAATCGGCCGACGTTTTTATGAAAAAGGCAACTTTTTTCATTAAAAAATTCACCAAAAATACAAATTCCACCCGATTCCAATGCGGACTGCTGTGTCTCGTTCAGCCAGTATAGGGCCACATCTGGGAGAAATTTCGAGTCAATCGGTCCAAAGACCTGGAAGCTATTGAAAAAATCGGCCGACGTTTTCATGAAAAAGGCAACTTTTTTCACTAAAAAATTCACCAAAAATACAAATTTCACTAAAATCCAATAAAAACTGCTGGCCTTTCTTTCGCCAGGATGGACAACATTTGTGTGCAATCTCGAGTCAATCGGTCAAAAGACGACCGTAACCCTAACCCTAGCCCCATAACCCTAACCCTAACCCCAGCCCCATAACCCTAACCCTAACCCTAACCCCAGCCTTAAGCCAGCCTCATGAAACATTGTCCCTCTCACTAAAATATTCACCAAAAATACAAATTCCACCCGATTCCAATGCGGACTGCCGTGTCTCGTTCGGCCAGTATAGGGCCACATCTGGGAGAAATTTCGAGACAATCGGTCCAAAGACCTGGAAGCTATTGAAAAAAATCGGCCGACGTTTTTATGAAAAAGGCAACTTTTTTCATTAAAAAATTCACCAAAAATACAAATTCCACCCGATTCCAATGCGGACTGCTGTGTCTCGTTCAGCCAGTATAGGGCCACATCTGGGAGAAATTTCGAGTCAATCGGTCCAAAGACCTGGAAGCTATTGAAAAAATCGGCCGACGTTTTCATGAAAAAGGCAACTTTTTTCACTAAAAAATTCACCAAAAATACAAATTTCACTAAAATCCAATAAAAACTGCTGGCCTTTCTTTCGCCAGTATGGACAACATTTGTGTGCAATTTCGAGTCAATCGGTCAAAAGACGACCGTAACCCTAACCCTAGCCCCATAACCCTAACCCTAACCCTAGCCCCATAACCCTAACCCTAACCCTAACCCCAGCCTTAAGCCAGCCTCATGAAACATTGTCCCTCTCACTAAAAAATTCACCAAAAATACAAATTCCACCCGATTCCAATGCGGACTGCTGTGTCTCGTTCAGCCAGTATAGGGCCACATCTGGGAGAAATTTCGAGTCAATCGGTCCAAAGACCTGGAAGCTATTGAAAAAATCGGCCGACGTTTTCATGAAAAAGGCAACTTTTTTCATTAAAAAATTCACCAAAAATACAAATTTCACTAAAATCCAATAAAAACTGCTGGCCTTTCTTTCGCCAGGATGGACAACATTTGTGTGCAATCTCGAGTCAATCGGTCAAAAGACGACCGTAACCCTAACCCTAGCCCCATAACCCTAACCCTAACCCTAACCCCAGCCTTAAGCCAGCCTCATGAAACATTGTCCCTCTCACTAAAATATTCACCAAAAATACAAATTCCACCCGATTCCAATGCGGACTGCTGTGTCTCGTTCGGCCAGTATAGGGCCACATCTGGGAGAAATTTCGAGACAATCGGTCCAAAGACCTGGAAGCTATTGAAAAAATCGGCCGACGTTTTCATGAAAAAGGCAACTTTTTTCATTAAAAAATTCACCAAAAATACAAATTTCACTAAAATCCAATAAAAACTGCTGGCCTTTCTTTCGCCAGGATGGACAACATTTGTGTGCAATCTCGAGTCAATCGGTCAAAAGACGACCGTAACCCTAACCCTAGCCCCATAACCCTAACCCTAACCCTAGCCCCATAACCCTAACCCAAACCCTAACCCCAGCCTTAAGCCAGCCTCATGAAACATTGTCCCTCTCACTAAAATATTCACCAAAAATACAAATTCCACCCGATTCCAATGCGGACTGCTGTGTCTCGTTCGGCCAGTATAGGGCCACATCTGGGAGAAATTTCGAGACAATCGGTCCAAAGACCTGGAAGCTATTGAAAAAAATCGGCCGACGTTTTTATGAAAAAGGCAACTTTTTTCATTAAAAAATTCACCAAAAATACAAATTCCACCCGATTCCAATGCGGACTGCTGTGTCTCGTTCAGCCAGTATAGGGCCACATCTGGGAGAAATTTCGAGTCAATCGGTCCAAAGACCTGGAAGCTATTGAAAAAATCGGCCGACGTTTTCATGAAAAAGGCAACTTTTTTCACTAAAAAATTCACCAAAAATACAAATTTCACTAAAATCCAATAAAAACTGCTGGCCTTTCTTTCACCAGTATGGACAACATTTGTGTGCAATTTCGAGTCAATCGGTCAAAAGACGACCGTAACCCTAACCCTAGCCCCATAACCCTAACCCTAACCCTAACCCCAGCCTTAAGCCAGCCTCATGAAACATTGTCCCTCTCACTAAAATATTCACCAAAAATACAAATTCCACCCGATTCCAATGCGGACTGCTGTGTCTCGTTCAGCCAGTATAGGGCCACATCTGGGAGAAATTTCGAGACAATCAGTCCAAAGACCTGGAAGCTATTGAAAAAAATCGGCCGACGTTTTTATGAAAAAGGCAACTTTTTTCATTAAAAAATTCACCAAAAATACAAATTCCACCCGATTCCAATGCGGACTGCTGTGTCTCGTTCAGCCAGTATAGGGCCACATCTGGGAGAAATTTCGAGTCAATCGGTCCAAAGACCTGGAAGCTATTGAAAAAATCGGCCGACGTTTTCATGAAAAAGGCAACTTTTTTCATTAAAAAATTCACCAAAAATACAAATTTCACTAAAATCCAATAAAAACTGCTGGCCTTTCTTTCGCCAGTATGGACAACATTTGTGTGCAATTTCGAGTCAATCGGTCAAAAGACGACCGTAACCCTAACCCTAGCCCCATAACCCTAACCCTAACCCTAACCCTAGCCCCATAACCCTAACCCTAACCCCAGCCTTAAGCCAGCCTCATGAAACATTGTCCCTCTCACTAAAATATTCACCAAAAATACAAATTCCACCCGATTACAATGGGGACTGCTGTGTCTCGTTCAGCCAGTATAGGGCCACATCTGGGAGAAATTTCGAGTCAATCGGTCCAAAGACCTGGAAGCTATTGAAAAAATCGGCCGACGTTTTCATGAAAAAGGCAACTTTTTTCATTAAAAAATTCACCAAAAATACAAATTTCACTAAAATCCAATAAAAACTGCTGGCCTTTCTTTCGTCAGTATGGACAACATTTGTGTGCAATTTCGAGTCAATCGGTCAAAGGACGACCGTAACCCTAACCCTAGCCCCATAACCCTAACCCTAGCCCCATACCCCTAACCCTAACCCTAACCCTAACCCCAGCCTTAAGCCAGCCTCATGAAACATTGTCCCTCTCACTAAAATATTCACCAAAAATACAAATTCCACCCGATTCCAATGGGGACTGCTGTGTCTCGTTCAGCCAGTATAGGGCCACATCTGGGAGAAATTTCGAGTCAATCGGTCCAAAGACCTGGAAGTTATTGAAAAAATCGGCCGACGTTTTCATGAAAAAGGCACCTTTTTCCATTAAAAAATTCACCAAAACTACAAATTTCACTAAAATCCAATAAAAACTGCTGGCCTTTCATTCGCCAGTATGGACAACATTTGTGTGCAATTTCGAGTCAATCGGTCAAAAGACGACCGTAACCCTAACCCTAGCCCCATAACCCTAACCCTAACCCTAACCCCAGCCTTAAGCCAGCCTCATGAAACATTGTCCCTCTCACTAAAATATTCACCAAAAATACAAATTCCACCCGATTCCAATGCGGACTGCTGTGTCTCGTTCAGCCAGTATAGGGCCACATCTGGGAGAAATTTTGAGACAATCGGTCCAAAGACCTGGAAGCTATTGAAAAAAATCGGCCGACGTTTTTATGAAAAAGGCAACTTTTTTCATTAAAAAATTCACCAAAAATACAAATTCCACCCGATTCCAATGCGGACTGCTGTGTCTCGTTCAGCCAGTATAGGGCCACATCTGGGAGAAATTTCGAGTCAATCGGTCCAAAGACCTGGAAGCTATTGAAAAAATCGGCCGACGTTTTCATGAAAAAGGCAACTTTTTTCACTAAAAAATTCACCAAAAATACAAATTTCACTAAAATCCAATAAAAACTGCTGGCCTTTCTTTCGCCAGTATGGACAACATTTGTGTGCAATTTCGAGTCAATCGGTCAAAAGACGACCGTAACCCTAACCCTAGCCCCATAACCCTAACCCTAACCCTAGCCCCATAACCCTAACCCTAACCCCAGCCTTAAGCCAGCCTCATGAAACATTGTCCCTCTCACTAAAATATTCACCAAAAATACAAATTCCACCCGATTCCAATGCGGACTGCTGTGTCTCGTTCAGCCAGTATAGGGCCACATCTGGGAGAAATTTCGAGACAATCGGTCCAAAGACCTGGAAGCTATTGAAAAAAATCGGCCGACGTTTTTATGAAAAAGGCAACTTTTTTCATTAAAAAATTCACCAAAAATACAAATTTTACTAAAATCCAATAAGAACTGCTGGCCTTTCATTCGCCAGTATGGACAACATTTGTGTGCAATTTCGAGTCAATCGGTCAAAAGACGACCATAACCCTAACCCTAGCCCCATAACCCTAACCCTAACCCCAGCCTTAAGCCAGCCTCATGAAACATTGTCCCTCTCACTAAAATATTCACCAAAAATACAAATTCCACCCGAATCCAATGGGGACTGCTGTGTCTCGTTCAGCCAGTATAGGGCCACATCAGGGAGAAATTTCGAGTCAATCAGTCCAAAGACCTGGAAGCTATTGAAAAAATCGGCCAACGTTTTCATAAAAAAGGCGACTTTTTTCATTAAAATATTCACCAAAAATACAAATTTCACTAAAATCCAATAAAAACTGCTGGCCTTTCTTTCGCCAGTATGGACAACATTTGTGTTCAATTTCGAGTCAATCGGTCGAAAGACGACCGTAGCCCTAACCCTAGCCCCATAACCCTAACCCTGCCTAGTGCCTAGTGGAGGTGAGTGGATGGTGTGAATGGTGACTTGAGGAAGGATGAGTGGTTCGAAGGTTGTTCCATCCAGGTTACCAGGTGTTATTCCAGGATGTGTCCCCAGGGTTGGTGAGTAGGTTTTGCCTTGCAGGTCCAAATCCAGGCGTGCAAGGAGTAAATCCTCGTGGGATCGATATGTGGTGGAAGAGAAGGTAGATGGTTGTAGATTTAATGGGTCCCGGGGATTCCTGGTGGCAAGAGGCAGAGGGTAGGTAACCTTTTCCGTCCAATGGTGGACATGAAAGCATAATGGATTGGGTGTCTGTCGATGTAAGCAGGGATGTGTAGGTTGAAGGAAGAATGGAAAAAGGAAGAAAAGGAAGATTATGACCATCAGAATGAGCCTCTTGTTTGTCATTCTCCCATGAACATACAATCTCTGTATGTGAATGGAATAGACCGGAAGAGTTTATTTGCTCTAATCATCATGGGTCACTTCCAATTCTTTTTTGTTTTGAAGTCAGGAGAACTTTATTGAGAAGGAACTTACAGCAAGGTGGAACATTGTCTGAATAACATAGGGTGGATAGAAGCAATACATGAAAATTTATGAACAGATGACAAAACAAGGAGGATGAGGAACTAGATACAAGGACCCTAGGTGAGGGTAAGTCTATCTTTCGGCCACATTTAGGCCCTTGGGGAAGAGGCAATCGAGTCTTCTGATCCAGCGTCTCTCCGCCACCCTGTGCTCCCAGGTCGACCATCCAGCTCTGCTTTCCAGGCAAGTGATCCTGAGGTATCGGGGTTCATGTTCTTGGAAGTGTTGGACCAATGGTGTGTGGCCTTTTCTTCTTCTCCAGATGTTATGTTTGTGTGCGTGGATCCTGTTGCGTAGGGGACCTCCTGTTTCCCCTACGTATTGTCTGCCACATTTCCGGCAGTGGAGTAGGTAGATGCAGTTGGATGTGGAGAGGTCGAGGTTGGGTTGTGTAAAGAATCTGGTTCGAGTTTGTTGGTTGGTGATAGCCCTCCTCATGGTGATCCCGTTGAGAGTAGGTTCCATGGAAGGGAGCCGGGCCTGGACCAGGAGATCCTGCAGGTTGGGGTTCTTCTTGTAGGCTGATATGATCCGGGATTGTTCTTGAAGGGTGGTGTCCTGCATGATCATATCAAAGTTCCTTTTGAGGATCCTGTGGGCCCGTTGATTGAAGGAGGAGAAGGTGGATATGATAGGGATCAATCTTTCATTTTCCCTCCTGGCTGGTTGTGAAGGTGGTTGTGGCGTGTGTTCCATTTTCTTGTGAATGGATCGGAGAAATGTCCGGGAGTAACCTCTGTGTCGTAGGGCTTGGAAGAGGATCTTGGTTGCTTCTTGTACGTCTTCTGGTCTGGTGCAGATCCTCTGGAATCTGAGAAGTTGTGAATAGATGATACCTCGGAAGGTGTGCTGCGGATGAAAGCTGGACTGATGAAGTAGGGCATGTGTGTCCGTTGGTTTGAAGTAGACTCGGATATCCAAACGTTTGGTTTGTGGGAATTTCGTGCCTTTGAAGGTGGTAGTGTCCAGGAAGTTGACCTCCGAGTCGTGTGTCACTGGTTGTAAGTTGATGGATGGATGGTGTTTGTTGAGAGTGGTGATGAATTGGCTGAACTCCTCTCTGCTGTGCGTCCAAATACCCCAAATGTCATCCAGGTATCTGAGGTAGATGAGTGGCATTTTGTGACATTTGAGAAAGGCCGAAGTCTCCCAGTCAGCCATATAGATGTTCGCATAAGCTGGGGAGAACCTTTTTCCCATCGCGGTGCCCTTGATCTGGAGGTAATTTTTCCCGTCAAATTGGAAGTCGTTGCGGGTAAGGTTGAGGTGTAGAAGTTCCAGAAGGTAGTTATCAGGACGGGAGGGATCAGGGTATTTTTTGCAGAATCTTCTGGATAGCCTGCATGCCCATTTGGGTGTCAATGTTGGTGTAGAGACTTTCTACGTCCATGGTGAAGAGGAGACAGTTGTCCGGGAGTGGGAGAGCTTTGACCAATTCCACGAAGTGGTTGGTGTCCTTGACATAGCTGTCATGCCGAGTGGACAAAGGATTGAGGAAGTGATTGATGAATTCTGCTGTGCTGTAGGATTCGCTTCCGCAATCGGAAACGATTGGTCGGCCAGGGGGAATCCTGTGGGGGACTGGCCAAGATTCCGGTTTTTTGTGGATCTTGGGGAGTAGATAGAAGCGTCTCGGTCGAAAGGGGGCTTGACCCCGGAGGTAAAGGGCCTGGGTTCTGGAGAGACTTTTGTCATTGATCATGTCGGTGAGGAGGTTGCCGATCGTTTGGGATGTTTCCGGGAAGATTGGACGGTCCAATTTTTGGTAGTAGGAGGTGTTCTGGAGGTGCCGTTGAGCTTCCTGGATGTAGTCCTTCCTATCCATAATGACTACTGCGGAGCCCTTATCCGCTGGCTTGATGACAATGGATTTTAAGGATCTCAGTTCACTTAAGGCTTTGTTCTCCTCCTTGGAAAGGTTGGGTTTTTCGGGGTGGAGTTGGATCGCGGTCAAATCCTGCTGGTCCTGTTGTATTAAGGTGAGTAATTCCTTCGGTAGGGTTCTGTCCAGAGGTTCCCAGACTGATGGAAGTTGGAAGGGTGGTCTTTCCCTCTTATCTGATGCTTGGAAGTGGGCAGCCAATTTGAGTCGTCTGCGGTAAAGTTGTAGATGGCCCCGAAGGTTTTCCCTGGTGTTGGTGGGTCTTGTGGAAGTGGGGATGAAGGATAGGCCTTTTTCCAGGACTTGGATGTGAGCTTGGGATAGGGTTAGTGACGTCGAAAGGTTGATGATGCCTTTGTTCTCCCCCGGGGCAAAGGTTGGTGGGGGAAGGGGAGAACGGCTTAGCCTAAAAAAGGCCACCAATGGGCCCACATTGCTGCCGCTGTGGCACTTGTCCAGTGGATGCTGTCCTTTTCAGTTTGGAAGAGGTGTTGAGGTAGTCGAGGGATGGGTTGAAGTGTGTGCGATAGGATCTGGTTGAGGGTCGTGATGTTGGCCTGATGTGGAGATGGGAGTCGGCGTGAGAAGTTGATCAAGGGCATGGTAACCTGGGCATATGGGAAGGTGTTCCGTGCCCGTCTCAGGAGGTTTTCAACCTGTGTTTCCAGTTGGGATATGTTGTTATGGTTGCGGTTGTTGAGACCAAAGGACAAGATGACTGTTTGAACATCTGGTGATACTGGGGTTTTGTTTCTTAGGATGTATGATGCATGTAGTAGATTGGCCCCAGGGTAGCAGTCTATCTGGATCCTGGAATCCGTGATGACGGGAAGTCTGGCCAGGTTGGAGTCGCCCACAATGAGGATCTTCTTACGAGGATTGAGATACCAGTTCTGGTATTTGTTGACGTGATGTTCATGCCTGGTTTGGAGGGCCATTTCCGGTTCCTCGTCCTCCAGAGCGCCCCTATCTGCTTGTAAGAAGTCAGCTATGTGATCTGGAGTGGTTGAGGGTCCTGGGAGGTTGGGACTCTCGTGTTGTGTTGGTTTGTTTCTCCTGAGTCTTGGTGGGCGTTGTGGTTTAGGTAGTGAGGGTGTGAAGGTGGGATGGTCTTGCCACTTTTCACCGGTTGGGTTTATTACCCATTGAGTAATCGGGTTGGGTGAGACTGGGTTGGTCGGGGTGTGGGATGTTGGGTGTTTACCAGATTGTTTGGTCCCAGGGATGGAGATGGTGTCGTGTGTAGAGGTAGGGGTAGAAGTGGGTGTCGGAATAGACGATTCTCGTAGTTGTTGTGATCGTCTTCTAATGGGAGGGGGGGTAAAGGGGGATGTTGCTATGGGTATTCTCTTCAGGATTATCCTTGGGTAGGGTTGGGATTGGGAACCCGGGTTCCGGATGTCTGGAGTCTGGGAAGGGGGCTGAGAGGTGGTGGTGATCGTGGCGTCGGAAGAGTTGGGGACCAGGTTGATAGGGGGGTTTTTTGGATTCTGGTGTGTAGATTTAGGTATGGAGGGGTGGTTTCTTTCAGGAGATGGGGAAGGTGAAATGTGGTGTAGTTTGGGGCGTTTGGCCAGTGGTTCAGGAGTGGGGGTAGAGTGTTCTGATCTAGTATTCTTGGGTGATGGGAGGGTAGGCGAAGGTGTGGTGGATTGGGGTGGGGTGTACGTGAGACGAGGTGGTTGGAGGCGATGGGATCGTCCGGATCTATGAGGGGTAGAGGGTGGGGGATTGGGGTGCTGGTGGGGGGAGGTGGGGAGGAGGGGTAGTGGGGGAGTCGGTGTTCCCTTGGTCGTGGAGGCAGTAGCTGTGGAGGCAGTAGCAGTGGTCTTAGGTGGGATCAGGGTGGGAGGGATGTCTTGAGTTGGGTTGGAGGGGGGATGGTTGGAGTTCTTGCACTTGCGGCGGCGTCTTGGGTTAGGGTTAGGGTTACGGTCGTCTTTCGACCGATTGACTCGAAATTGAACACAAATGTTGTCCATACTGGCGAAAGAAAGGCCAGCAGTTTTTATTGGATTTTAGTGAAATTTGTATTTTTGGCGAATATTTTAGTGAGAGGGACAATGTTTCATGAGGCTGGCTTAAGGCTGGGTTTAGGGTTAGGGTTAGGGTTATGGGGCTAGGGTTTCAGATTACGGTCGTCTTTTGACCGATTGACTCGAAATTGATCACAAATGTTGTCCATACTGGTTAAAGAAAGAACAGCAGTTTTTTATGGGATTCCGGTGGAGTTTGTATTTTTGGTGAATATTTAAAGAAAAGTCGCCTTTTTCATGAAAACGTCAGCCGATTTTTTCAATAGCTTCCAGGTCTTTGGACCGATTGACTCGAAATTTCTCCCAGATGTGGTCCTATACTGGCTGAACGAGACACAGCAGTTAGTCTTGGATTCCTGTGGAATTTATATTTTTGGTAAATATTTTAAAGAAAAGGGACAATGTTTCATGAGGCTGGCTGAATCGGTTAGTTAGGGTTGGGGGGGTAGGGTTAGGGTTACGGTCAACTTTTGACCGATTGACTCGAAATTGATCACAAATGTCGTCCGATACTGGCTAAAAGAAAACGCATCTGTTTTTATCGGATTTTAGTGGAAATTGTATTTTTCATGAATACTTTAAAGAAAATTCACCATTTTTCATGAAAACATCGGCCTATTTTGGTGAATCGAATTTTTTAAATGGTATGCCATCCATTCCACATCGTAGCCCTCATTTTGCTGAACGTGACCATGTCCTTGTTGACCTCCTAGAACCTTTAGTTCAGGAGTTATGAAGGCAAAAGCGCCTTCCAGATTTCCATCTATTCAATGCAGGCGACCTCCTGAAGTTCAGTGCCAATTTTGAAGCACTTCCTGTTAGGTCAGAGGAACAAAGTTGACCCCTACAGTTGGGGGGATACCAGCTTTCAGTCAGAAGTGGTTGCATGTCTCTAGCCCAATGTATGACTGAGCAGGGCCCAGAAATGTTACTTGACAAGGCCCTGCCAAGTTTTACGTTGTGACCTCTTGACCTTTCAAGTTTAGACAGCTATAACTTGGGAACGCAGAGGGTCACTGACGCGGTGCCAACTTTTCCCAAAAGCTATTAAAGAGCTCTATGACATATATCAGAATCAGACCTGTAGCTTATTGTTTTGTGTTAAAACTCCAAGATGGTATCACAGTCACCGAGGCCATCAAGACTCATAGCCATTCACACCATCTGGGTGACTGGGCCCAAAGCAGGCAACTCACTTATACTTGGTCTTACAGCCTCACCGAAGACAGTTTCGGAAAGGTCTCGGGGAGCTGAACGAGTCTGCGCTTCAACCGAAGCTCTAAGGTTGCACATTCCTACCTCGTGAGATGTGGTACAACCACCAATGGAAAGCTTTCGCCAAGATCTATCACATATCAGAATCAGACTTGTAGTTCATTGTTTTGTGTTGAAACTCTAAGATGGGTGGGGCGGCTGTAGCTCAGTGGGTAGAGCAGGTGATCAGAAATCAGAAGGTTGCTGGTTCAAATCCCAGCTCCCCTGGGCGGAACTGAGCTACATTTCGAAGTATCCTTGAGCAAGATACTGAACCCCAAAATTGCTCCTGGTGTGGTCTCGGGGAGCTGCACAAGCCTGCGCTTTCCAATGTTTGCACATTCCTACCTCGTTAAGGGTGTTATCTCAGCAAGATCTGTTACTTTTTGTACTTTTGAAGTTTTATAATCATGCTTTATAACACTTTTATGTAGTGAGTAAAAATATGTTGATATAGATTGAAACTTGGAATTTTAGGTTTTACTTCAATTCTACTTCCAAATTCCAATCTATTGTGTTGTACATGTATATAGATTGAAATCTGGTAATTCTGTGATGTCACAGGAAGCAGGAAGGGGTTAGACAGCTGCTAGTGTTGACCGCATGGTAAGTGATCTTAACAAGCTCTCTAAACTTTTGATGAAAACCCCTTTAAAACTATCTGAAACCTGTTGTGTTATGTGTTAAGTTTTGTATTGTCGACTTATTACAAGTTTATAAGCTGTTTTGTGTACCTTCAAAGTTTTAAACTATTTTTATATCACTTTTATGTAATAAGTAAAAAAATATTATGATATAGTTTGAAAATTGGAACTTTAGGTTTTACTTCCGAATTCCAATCTATTGCACTTTTTGAATAGATTGAAATTTTTAATTTGAACTTCGAAATTTGAGATAGATTTTGGGGCACTTCCTGTTGACCTAGGGTGACAAAATTTGACACACACATTCCATGGAACATTATCTTTCAGCTAGAAACCTTCTTGTATGACCAAACAGGGCATCCCTGAGGCTAGGCTGTTCATTTCCATTGGGATTGTACATTGCCTCAGTGAGAAGATGGTAAGTAGAATTAAAAGTTCAGTTCCTGCAAGTAATGAATTTTATATCAATTTACAGAGGAGGTCTCATAATTTACAGGCTGATAAGTTATGTGGACTGTGTTTCCGCAAATACGCTAATCTAGAGCAACATCTAACAGTTTCACACACTGAACAACAAACAGGAGCTGCAACTCCTGGTCCAATATGGAAATGCACGGTAACAGTAACAAAATTATTTTTATACTTATACTTTGATAATATATCCTACATCTCATGGATTTATAAAGGCATAAACTTCTTCTAGATTTCAATCATTGCATTTCTCAGTCATCATGAAACATATTAATCACGTGCAGGAGGCATTTGATTTTCCTGGACTCATGTACAACTTACTTCCTACCACAGGACTTCAAAATGTCTGAACTGCCCTGTGTGTGATAAACGCAATTCCTCCAGGTTGGATAAGCCACTAGCTGATTCACATGCTTTGGTAACACATGCTGTAACTAAATTTGATTTGTATTGTTTTGACAAAAAAATATTTTGCAAGATCTGTCGTACATGTACAGTTGTCGACCCAAGGCGCTGAGTGAGGGCCGGTATCGTTGGAGGCACAACCAAGTCCTCAAATCCATTGCTGAGGCAATCAACAATGGGATTAAGGCCAGTCGATACACCGAAGGTACAGCCAAGGCCATCCAGTTCGTCAAGGAAGGACAGAAGCCAGAGAGGCAATCAAAGAACTGCTCTGCCAGTTTGCTCTCCACGGCCCGAGACTGGGCGATGACAGTTGACCTGGAGAGGCAACTGAAAATTCCACCACACATCGCCCAGTCCAAGCTGAGACCGGACATCCTCCTGGTCTCTGAGGCTACAAAACAGCTGGTCTTTCTGGAGCTGACTGTTCCATGGGAGGATAGCATGGAGGAGGCACAGGAGAGAAAGAGGGAGAAGTACCAGGAGCTGTTGGAGGAATGTCGGCGGAACGGTTGGAGGACCAAATGCATGCCAGTGGAAGTGGGCAGTCGGGGATTTGCCAGCCACTCCCTGAACAAGGCCTACGGCATACTAGGCATAACAGGGGCAAACCGGAAGAGAGCCATGAACAACAACGCTGAGGCTGCAGAGAAAGCATCCAGGTGGCTCTGGCTGAGGAGGGGAAAGCGGTGGGGGCAGTAGAACACTACTTGGACACAGCCCGGGGTCTGATCAGCCTCAGTCAGGTCGCCTGGAAGGGGGTGTCTGTTGTGAGACCCAAAACACCCAGTGACTCCAGGAAACAACACTGATGATGTGTCCAAGTCAGTGCATCAGAGGATGTTTTGAAAACGTAGATGAAATGCAATGACTATCTTAATAGGAAAGAGATCCTGTGCTAACAGCAGCCATGAGAGCATTCTTTGTGGAGCAACTGGCTGAACTCAGACGGTCTGAACCTGATATACCAATGGTCTCATCACTGGACGTGGAGAGGCACAGTGAATGGGGTACAGCTTCCAGCAGTCATCCATCAACAAGTTCCAGTGTTTCTTTGTCTGCTCATGTGTCGACTGGCGATGCTTCCTCTTGTGACCATAACTACATTAAACAACATGCTTCTCAGAAGTCTTCAACTCCCAGTCCTACCCCAAGTTGCACCAACACTGATCCTCCACCAGCCCTGATGAGTTCCTCTTTCCATCTTGTGTGGAGCACTGCTTTTCCCTCCAGCAGTCCTTTGATTGGCAATGCTGCACCCCCACCCACCCCTACATCTTGAACCTGTTCCTCAATGAGTGAAGCACCCAGTACATCTGTGTCACAGAAATGTAATTGCAACTGCAGCCAGCTTGCTGAAAGGGTTCAAGCTTTGGAGCAAACGATGGATGAAATTGTGAAAATGCAGACTCCCAAAGGGTCTCCCAAAACATCCAAGACCAAGAACCCACCAGTGCAGCGTGGATCGGCACAAAAAGGACAACGCATGGAAAGCCTATCAGATTTATTGTATGGTAAGTTCATCTTTCTTGTCTCTCCCTCTTCTTCTTCTTTCTGGGATTGGATAACTAATTGATACCGATTTTGTTTGCAGAGAGGGCCCTTGCAGACTTTGAACATTTTCGCCTGGGGCCAAGGACAGCAAAAAAAGACAGGGACAATGCACGCCAGTCACGTAGCCATGCACTGCGCTTTTGCAAATACATGCTTGGCAGCTGCAGCGCTAATGCTGGGCAGCATGACATGATCTTCCTCAAACAGATGGACAGGTTGCATGTGTGAGCATCCCTTCCTTCATATCTCATATGTATTAACCCTAACAATTATTATATTGGTCTTGCATAGATTTCAATGAATCAAGGAGTTCTTACTGCTTTACCTTTTTCTGTAGGTGGCCACCATACCTGGCCAACAAAGGGTATGCACCTACATCCATCAAAAACATGCTACTTAACATCACAGTTCATCAAACACATTGGCAACTCTTTCCTGAAGGAAAGCAAACTGAGACAGAAAGACCTTGACAAAATAAACTACGAACTAAAAAGGATACTGGCTGAAGTCACAAAGAAAGTGGTTGTCCACTGACTAATGCGGCACAAGACGGGTAAATGTTCACACAGTCTGCTTGTCTTTTAGTGTTTTCTTGTGAAATTTTAACTTCATTTGAATTATCTATATATACTTTAACTTGGTTTCATTCTGCTTCAATAGCGAACCAGGTTAGCGCATCTGAAGAAGTGGAATTTATGATTGCTGCCAGGGAAGAAATTCCAGCACTGTTTGGTAAGTAAAGTTAAGAAGTTCTGATGTGATTTTCATCATTTACAATCTGTGAATTTCTTCATTTTTCCTTTTTTATATATTTGTAGAACGCCTTGCAGAGCATCCAGACTCACTGGCTGACCACAATTTTCTCATGGGCTACATCATCGGGTACCTCTGCATGCTCACTGGACACAGAGTAGTTGTTCTGACCAATATGACAAAAGACAACGTGCAGAATCTTGAAACTTGGAAAAGTGGCAAGAGGCTCTGGGTTTTGGTGAGTGAGGTGTTTATTTGACAAAAAAAATAACTGGTTTTGAATGACGAGTAATTAATTAACTTGATTTTACTGTCCGGCGGTTAGGGTTTCTAAGTCACATATGCTGGATATGGCAAGCACTAGTATTTGGTTAACATGATTCAATTCCACTTTCTAAAAGAACTCTGCTAATTTTGTTAATCTTTTTTATTAGGTCGATGAACACAAAACTGTACGGACCTTTGGTCAAGCTGCTTTGTCCCTCAACACAGAGGAGTATGGCTGGCTGGCTGCCTTGGTGTCCACCTCCAGCCAAAGGAGAGGTGGACAATCAAATTATGTTTTCCACACCATCAATGGCCAGAGATTGGAGAAGCCTCTCATGTTTCTCATGCAGGCATGGAAGGATGCAGGCATGAAAGGGAATGTGAACTTCACTAAAATATGGAGCAGTGTCTCCACCAAAGTAAGTACTTCATGTATTAACTTCCTTTTTTCCCCCAATTCAGTTGAATTTATATAGCACTGCTTGACTCTGTAGATTTTTCTCTGACCTTCCTGAAATCTGGAAGTCCATAGATGGAACTCTGGAAGACAGTTTCAGGTGGGTTAGGGTGAACGCTGAACGCAACCATGTCCTCGTTGTCCTCCTACACCCTTTAGGTCAGGAGTTATGAAGGCAAAAGCTCCTTCCAGATTTCCATCTACAAGCACCTGAAATTGGCTTTCAGATTTCCATCTATAGGCTTCCAGATTTCCATCTACCATATTGGCCTATCATAGATGGAAATGCGAAAGTCCATAGATGGAAATCTGGAAACCAATTTCAGGCACTTGTAACTCAGCAATGAGAGTTTGTAGGAAGAGCTGTCTTTCAAGCCTGGTCTTATGTCTGTAGGCGCTTCCTGCAAGGAGTTATGAGGGAAAACACATATTCCTGAATTCCAACTATGACATGCCCATATAGTAGATTGAAATGTGGAAGCCAATTTCTGGTTGATGCTCATCATTGTGAATCTACAAAAGTAACACAAGACTTCTGTTACTTTTTTCTCTATAATTTGCAGGCCAGCAGACACCTCAACGCTCAACAGAGGGAGCAAGTGGCAAAGTCCATGTGCCACGACATACAGACAGCGGAGCGCTTCTATGTGGCTTTGCCTGGCAAGGCCGAAAGTTTCAAGACAAGGACCCTGAGAATGAATGCCCTGGCGAAGGCTGCCACTACAGGGTAAACAGATACTAGCGACTCACAAGAGAACGAGGAGGCGCTTCTTCTGCAAGACTACACAGAGTCGAGCGACTCCTCGTTGTCATCAGGACTCTGATGTCGTATGTGAGAGAAGTGCCAGAATTTTTGCAGGAGGCAATGCTACTGTCAGTATAGGAGCCACATCTGTTTGTCTGTCTCTTGGGGTTTTCGTCAGGTCTCCATGGGTGACAGTATAGCGTTTTCTTTATCATCACGGGTGCAGGTAATCAAGTGACGCATGGGGTGGAGGATCATGCGTTTACCGCTCGCCACGCTCACCTCACTCCTTTGTTTCCAGCCGCATCACTTTATTAGTTTATTTTTGCATTAATCAAGTCATGTTTTGTTGTAATCGTTTTTGTTAATTAAATGGGAACCTCACCCAACATGGATCAGCGCATGGACAGTCGTTTATTGAGCGCGTCAAAAACAGTCTCGCACTCCCATGCAGAGTGACTACAGGAGGGCAGGATAGTCGCTATAGTCAGGGTTAAGCCTCCATCATCAATGACTGTTGATGAGCCCCCCTCAGTTAGCACTCAATCTTCGAAGAGAAGGTTGCTTTGCCCAGACATGTCCCCTTCAAAGTGCACTGTGACACTCACCCGATTGGACAAGGCCACTATTGACTCACTATTCTCAAAAACTGAACACGTCAAAGCCCCTTGTCGATTTATATGTTCTGCTGAAAGTTAGAAGAGAAGACAATTTTGATACCATTGTATGTTTTGTTTGTACACCAAATATGAAGCTAACTGTCCCCGGACTGTCTTTACACTTTGGTTTTTGCAGAGATTAACAAAAAAACTTGATATAAAGATGACCACAAAATCGCAGTCGCAATAGATTGGAAGGGGAGAAAAAAACAACAAAACTGTATAGAGCCACTACCGGCTTCCTTAATGAAATAAAGTGCTAAAACGAATAACTGAACCATCGCTGCCCAGCAGCTGACTCAAAACCAAAGTGTCCAGGAGACCCAGAAAACCCGAAATGAAAAGCAAGGCTGCCTGGGAGACCTTTGATAAACCAAAAGGCTGGAGTCACAACAAACTCTCCAGCACCCCAAATTATACACTGGGAAACAGGCAATTGACAACAAATACACACACAGCTCTGAGTTGGTGTTAAAGAAACACCGACAACTGGAGAAGCCACAGGGAGAACCTCTCACTACCTCTGAAGGTGAGATAATGAGTCAGCACAGGGCACTGGAGACTCAGGGGCTGTGTCCAAATTCAGGGGCTGCAGCCCACGAAGTGCGCATTTGAAGGCCAATTACGTCACAATGCTGCGCGAAGGCTGTCTAAATTCGAGGGCTGCTTCAAACGCAGCCCACAAATGCAGCCTGGCCTTCCCTCTGTTTGGAGGACGCACTGCTACTATCCTTCGCGGCCCGCTATATCCCAAGATCCTTTGCGCACCGCTGTTCAGTCCCAAAACAGAAGAGGAGGCAAGAGAAAATGGCGACATCAAGTGGCGAAGACATGACATTTAAATTTAAGTAATGGGTTTATACTCTGTTTTTAGTCATGTAACATCCAACGCCAGATATGTTAAACTTCAAAACCTCCAAATTTCAACTTTAAGTTAAAATACGTGACGCTGGTGATGCTATGGTAAATAAAGTTGTTATTCACTAATGGGTTAATGTTTATTTTGTAATGTTGATGATTCAATTTAGATTTGACACATTTTGTTGTTAATTTTTATACACACACAAATAAATGTACACGTTTGATAGATTTGAACCAAAACAGACTTTAATGCATCTCTTCATTCACAATCGTGACGTAACGGTAAGGGGCGGGAACATCTGGTGAGGCAACCAGGAAATACTCCGAAGGCTAGACCGTCCCATTAACAACGGTGGATGAGGCTATCAAAGACCGGTCCGAAGGACCCGGCCCTCGTGGACCGCGAAGGCTAGGCCACTGAAGGCTGCAGCCCCTGAATTTGGACACAGCCAGGGTATATGAAGACTCCCCACATCTGGGCTTAATCACAGCCAATCAGTGCCACACACACCTGATTGCAGTGAGTTGATTCTCTCACGCTCACAGAACAAGATTGAGTGCCCTCACATTGGGCAATGTGAACACACAATCCTGTCAGATCACTTGATTTAGCTGCAACATAAACGGTTAAGTTGGAAACTGTAATAACAATTATTCCAATCGTGTTGAGTAAATGTTGTCCATGTAACTGCAGCTATTGTTTAAATCAAAAGTTTTACATGTGTTCGTGTGTATTTAACTATGGACTGTTTTATTCATGCAAATGCTAAAAAAATAAGAGACAGAACTATTCATTATTGTTGCCTCTGCGCACCTGTCGAGTTGTTGTTGGGTAAAACATTTCTTGCAGAATGTATTGATGTCACACTGGAGTTGACCAATGACGTTTTGGATATGAAATGTCATGACATCATTAGACATTTGTGCAATATGGTCCTAATCATCATATATATTGTTGGTTAATGGCCAAAAACGTTGACCTTTGACCACCAAAATCTAATCAGTTCATCCTTCAGTTCAAGTAAACGACCACAAAAACAGCAGTCATTTTTTCACGGTACCTTTTGGTTTGTACTTGCTTTTGTTTCTTGGTTTTCTCCCGTGGTGTTTGGATTTTGGATTTGTTGCATGTTGACTACCAGTATGTTGCCTCCTCTGGCGTGACCAGAAACAAGAAGTACAGGTTTCCATGATGTCAGTATACAAAAGGCCTTTAGTCACTCTACAAAAGATAAAAAGAAAGATTATGTTTGTTTGTGGACACACTCAGGTCCATACCTCTTAGCTTTTTACAGCCAGTTGAGAGCATTTTTGTACATACAGTAAAATATATTGTATACGTTATATATGCTCTGATATAATTTACATTCACACAATAGTTTTACATAAACACATAATATAAAAAAACCTAGATCTGAAGAGTAGATCTGAGGATCAAAACACATAAAGCGATGCATAGCTTTCATTTAGGTAAGATCATCATCATGGTGGATAATGTTATTGGACAGAAGTGGACAGTTATTTCATTATTATTTCTAACTGAGTCATCAGGTTCAGTTTGTCACCTGAATCTGAGTAACACAAGTGTAGCGACACAAACTGACTTCATGTTTACAGCTGTCGGTTTGGTTACAATAAGCCAGTGTGAACATGAAATGAGGGAAGTTAAAGGATCAGTGGATTTAAAAGTGACTTCAGAGAAAATTAAACATGGTCTCATGTTCATTGGAAAAATAAAGTCAGGTACTGCACAGTGATGCATGAAGCATAACAAGACGAATCTGCTGCAAGAATGTTGAGAAAGCAGCTTATAAGCAGGGGTCTAGAAAAAAATACTTTCATGTATAACGTTTGCAGAATTAACAAGTAGGCCTGAATAGGTAAGAATATGTCGTAGACAGGGTTTCAGGGTGTTCATAAAGTGTCTCCTAACGGGATAAGTCTCAAAAATTGTCTGGGGAGTCTGGTGGAGTCTTGCGCGTCTCGACATGTCTTTCGCAGGGCACGTAGGCGGAGTGTCTGTGATGACTCGAGATTGATTATCTTCTTCAATCTTCACTCTGTGTTTGTCAACACAACTCGTTTCAGGGGACCTGGAGGAGCTCACAGTTTGTCTCTCTCTTCTGTAACTGTCGTAGTCCTTCTTTTTCTCCTGCACACCTGCTGAAGGTAAACTCAACTAACACTGAGTAGATTATTTTTATTCTCATATTTTCTGTTACCATAACCTGTAGCCTCAATCAGACCGGCTGATTTGTTTCTGCCTACACAAACTAAAGAAACAAACACTCTTCATTTTTAATGACTGAATAAACGGAGTTGACAAACTGACCTTAAGAACAACAACATTTCATAGTGTTTTACTTATATTTATATTTATTTATTTATTTATACTTATATTTGGCGGACCCTGCCACCTTTCTAGCTTCAAACAGTGTTCCTTATTTTCCTCTGAGAACAGCTTGTTTTTTCTTTGTGTTTTACTTTTACTTTCACTTTCACACACAGCGGCTGCTGCTCCTCACTCAGCTCACAGCACAGATTCAAATCAGCCTCAAGTTTTTAGACTCGCTTCTTTATTCATCTAGTTTGATGTCAGAGGGAAAAACCTCCTCCAGGATTTAATATTCAGAGTTCAGAGAGTTAATAACTGACGGGATACGTGAAGGTGCAGCTTCAACATGATGACCGGCTCCCTTTAACTACTAAACTAACATATTCACTATCTTTACATTTTTATTTCTAGATTTTGTATTTATCATTTAATTTATCAGTGTAAAGTGTGTACCAGAGTTTATGGATCCTGAATCTTTAACACTCAAGCTTTTCATTGCATGTGTTCAAATGTAATCAGCTGTTTAACTGACTTGTTATGAAAGAAAAAAGGTTGTTATTGTTATTTTAATGTAACAATTTTGTTTAAAATAGAAAAATGTCATCAGAAATGATCAGAAGAAACATTTAAACTTTACACTGTAAAGTTTAATAGACAGAACCAGTTTATTATGAAAACCTGTCCTGTTTAATGAAGTCAAATCTTCTTCCTCTAATAAAACCGTCTCAAAGATTATTCAAAGATAAACAAAGCGTCAGGGTCAGATGGATTTCCGGCAGAGTGGTACAAAGAGATGAAGGACTTACTCACCCCTAGAATGAAAACTACATACAACCATGTGCTTAAAACTGGTATTGTTGTTTTGATCTATTAAATAAGAAATTAAAGGAAGATGTGAAGAGATGTAATCTTATTCCAATATTAAGTTTTGAATCTTGGATTGAATCGGTAAAAAGGAACATCTTGCCAAGGATACTATATCTATCTATTCCAGACCCTCCCAGTTGTAATTCATGATAAACAATTCAACGAATGGGATAAATTATTATCACGTTATATTTGGCAGGGGAAAAAAACGAGAATAAGGTTCCAAACTCTTCAGTTGTCAAAAAATAAGGGTGGACTGGCTCTTCCCTGCCTAAAAGATTATTATATATCGACCCAGCTAAGGATCCTGTTCTGTTGGTGCGTCTCAGATTATAAAGCAAGATGGGAGGAAATTGAAGAAAACATATCTGGGACGATACCAATTCAAGCAAGAATAGGGGATAAAAGACTAATTAAATGCTTGATGGAAACAGGAAATAAATGGATCAACTTATCTCTGAAAACATGGTTAAACATTATCACTAGAAATGACATGTTAGAAGAGGTAAAGATTCTGAAATGGTGCTGCTATGATCCTGACTTTGCCCCAAATAAGATGGATGCCAACTACAGGGGTTGGATTAGCCGGGGTCTCTCCTCATATGTTTAACCAGGCAACACTGAAGAGCTTTCAGATGTTGAAAAGACTACATGGTCTCAACAATAGTGATTTTTTTTTAGATTTCTTCAGGTACACCACCACCTAAACAGCACTATGTTAAAAAGTCAAAAGGCGTTTGAAAACAGTTTACTGAAAGGGTTTATCAGTGCATATAGGACAGACCCCATGCTTAAAGTCATCTCTAGACTTTATAGAGGATTGCAGGAAATAAAAATAATGAATACCACATATATAAAACAAAAATGGGACAGGGAAACCAACAGCTGCCTTTCAGAAGAAACCTGGATAAAATACTGTGAATTTCATCAGAGGATATCATGTTCAAACTCATGGAGATCTTTCGGCTGGAAGTGTCTCATTAGGTACTTCAATACACCTGCACAGCATGGCTACCGCACAGGATCCTCTAGCTGCTGGAGGTTGTGTTGTTCTCAGGAAGCTAATCACTACCATTTGTTCTGGGCCTGTCCAAAAATAAATATTTTCTGGCGGAAGGTTTATTTAGAACTAGCAACTATATTTGGAACTGACATTACATTTAACTGGGTCGAACTTCTTTTCGGGCTTGTACATTCAGCTAATGTAAGTGCAAAACATAAATATTTGTTTGGAATACTGAGTCTAGCTGCTAGAAAATCAATTACAAAGAAATGGCTCAAGCCAGACATCCCATCTATAGATGAATGGTATGATATTATTTATGATATGTATGTAATCGAAAGAATCACTTTTTCGATGAGGCTCCAACAATCTAAATTCAATGACATCTGGAAGCAATAGAAAATGTACATCTCCCTAAAACGCTCTTCCTTTGTTTAAGTTTTTTTTTAATATATATATATGAAGATGTACTTGGTTGGTTATTTACTTTGTTGTAATATTGTGACAGAAAACTGCCTGTGTCCATGCTATGTTACTTTATAAAAAGCTTTGTAAAAGGAAAAACAATAAATATTAAAAAAAAATAAAAGTGTCTCCTCTCTGACAGGATGAAGATGATCTTGATGGTTCTGCTCGTCGTTCTGACCTCCTCCGTCTGTGGTCAGTAGTCCTGCATCAATTATCAGAATAGTTGACGATTGATATTCCTTCATTGATTAATTGACTAAAAGTAAAATGGTCTCAGCTCCTTGATAAAAGTGTTTCAGGCTGAAATGAGGTAAAGTTTGATGTAACTCCACATGATGTCTCTCTTTGCCCTCTCTCTTGTCTGCAGGGATGAACACGACCTTCTATCAGGCAGAGGAGGACGATGACATCACCATCAGATGGGACATTCACACCAAAACGGACATGTCTCTCACCAACATGGATTGTTTTCTGTGGTCAAAGCCTCTGAAGTGTTTGTATCGAATGGTTCACAGTGTCGAGGTCCCAGAGTCTCAGGATCAACAGTTTGCAGGACGAGTCCAGTGTGACAAAGACGCCCTCAGAGACGGACGGATCAGACTTCATGTGTCCAGACTCAGGACTGAGGACTCTGGACACTACTGGTGTGATCTGGCTGCTAATCATAACAAGATAATGACCACAGGTGAGCTGAACTCTGCTGTAGTGCAGGATGGAAACATGTTACTGCCACACGGGTCAGACATCAGAATCTAACAGCCTCCTGATTTACACCCACAGAACATTTTGTCTTGAATGTGACCTCTCGTGGAGAGAACAGTGGACATGAGGAACACAACATCATCACACCAGGGTCTACTGAAGGTAGGTCACCATGGTTACTCACAGAGAAATAATGCATCATGGGAAACTGGTGCGAAATCTGATTTTAACGACCCGACCGACACCTGCAACCAGACAATCTCTCTGTAGAGTTTCACATTTTGGAGACTCGTAGTAAAAACCTGAGGACGCAGGAACATCACATGAAGCACAACATGTTGGATAATTCAATATGAACATGCTGAAATAAATCTCAGTTGGTCCAAGTAAAATTAGTTTCTGTAAGTTTTGGTAAATAAGTCAATAAATTTGCTACAGTGCCACCGTGTGGCCACGTGGTGTAACTTCTGTTATGTGACCAGCAGCTGGTTGTGAGACAGATATTTACTTGTTGTTACTGTTTATTTAGTCACTTATTGTCTCATTTCTACGTTTGCTGAGTTGGTATAAATGTTGTTGATGTGCTGGTTTGACTCTGATGACTTGATGCTCCTGATATCAGATACTAACACTGGTTTTCTGTCTTCATGCAGATGCAGAACACACACCAGGAGGGCCGAAGAAGGAAGTGAATGGAGTTACAACTGGTCCAGTTCTTTTAATTGTTGGTATAGTAGTTATCGTCGCTGCAGCTGTAACATATCTGACAGTTGTCATATATCGATCTAGAGAAGGTGTGTTTGCTCTCCATATTGCTTTGAACTGTTTGAACTGAACTGTTTTGTGTGTTATGATGTGTTTGTGTTGGTGCTTTGTTTGAACTTACTTTTCTCTCTTGTCAATCACACAGATCAACACCAGGGCATCATTGAGTTGATGATGGAGATCAATGGAGTTCATCATCTGAGCAACTTACATCCACAGCTGCTCCGATGTGAGCAGATGTAAAGACCCTAGCACGATGCTTCCTGATCAATAATCATCAGTAATGAGAATATAATGACTAAGTGGCTAAAGACAATTATTGGAACAAGTACAACAGTGTAGTAAGTTCAGAAAATGACATCACGTCACTGTAATGCTGCTTTTAAACATGGAAACTAATATTGTAGTGGCTAAATGCTAATTAGCTTACTCAGATCTGCTCGTTTCAGAGTCGATTGTGGGTCGTTGGTCCAACTAGTGATGTCTTAGTCCACCTCCTCTGTTCAAAGACGGTCGTTCCAGTTGGACATAGATGGATTATTTGACTCTTCTTTCATACACGTATATGTGAATGTGTCTGCAGGCCCATGAAACTGGAGTCAGTGAACGTCAGGTCTCATCATGTTGTACTGCAGCCGTCAGGTCAAAGTGCAGATTGGTTTGAAAAGGATCGTTGTATGTGTTGTTGTTGTTGTTGTTGTTATTTATGTTTTTAACTGAATATTTTGTCCTTCTGCAAAGAACCTTTGACTCTGTGAAGCACTTTGTAACTTTGTGTTTAAACATGAAATGTGACTGTTTATACGATGTTAAAATAAACATTTTTACTGTCAAACTCCTGTGTGTCTTGTGAAAGTCCCTCTTTTTTCTTAATATTTTATAAATGTTCTTTTATAAAGAATTGACAGGATGCTGCTAAAAATGTCGAGCTCGTACACCATGTGTAACGACTCTGTGCACTTTATGTTGTTCCCTCTTTCATGTATAGCTCTATATGATGAATTAGGCCTTAATGATCTTTCAGTTTTGATCGTCTGTCCAGATTTTATAAACAGATTTAACTTTCTCTCGTGGAGCTTTAACCTTTTCTTGTTGTAATGTGAAGGTCAAACTGAAATGAAGTGCTGCTGTTTGATTTGTGTTCGTTATTTACTGTCTGTTACTGTGCCTGAAAGAAAAGCTGTGATTTGTTAACGCTGGTGTTAAAGATAAAGGCCAGCAGAGGGCGCTCTTCACGTTGAAGTTATTGTGTCAGGTGGATTTTGTTTTCCACAAGTTAAAGTCTCAAACAGCTGTCTTCATATTTTTGTCTGTGTTTTGGATTTTGTTAATTGCCAACGAGGACATCGTGCAATATTCTCAACAGAGAACTTAATGTGGCCTGAAAGTCAGTTTGTAACTGTTTCTGAGTGTGAATAAAGTATTATTATTTACTTTGTTGCTGATAAACTCTTCTAGTTCTGATATCATCAGAGTGAAAACTCTCCATACAGTGATTCACTGAACCAGCTGTGACATTCAGAGGTCTGACAGTGGAGGGTGTTGAATGGAGTCGAGGCAGCTTCATCAACCAGACGCTGATTGTTTAGACGTCTTCTGAGCTCATGTTGATCTGGGAAAAGGTTCAAGTATGGTGAATCAAGTATGTGAAAAACCTCCAGTTCAGTGTGATTCAAGTTTTGTTTCTCTCTGAGCTCCTGCGACTGAATAAACACAACATTTATGAATCAAACTGTCATCAAGGGGAGGAAATTGGGGCGGATGGTGGGCGTAATAAATCCAAGGTTAGGATGCCGGCAACCAATCCAATCTAATCCAAGGTTTGCATCCAGTCTGTGGTTTCAGCAACAAAAACACTGGTAAAGGTTTGGAAAAGATATTTATGGTTTAGGCAACAAACCCATGTTCGGTAAAAAAGATCATGTGTGGTCAGGTTTAGGCAGCAAAAACAGTTGTGTTAGCGTTTGGAAAAGATATTTTTAGTTTCTGTAACAATTATGACATTTAATCTGTAGGATTCACTTCAGTTAAAGTATGAAGACATTATCAATGTGGTTAGATGTTGAAATCTGTTCTTGAAACAGTGACAACGTTTAACCTTTAGGATTCATGCACATAGTCACACATTTTCCATGTTAAAGATGTTGCTGACTGTCGTGAAATAAATGCCTTGATACAGGCTTGTGTCACACATTCAAGTATGGAGATTTGTTTGTCCACAGTTGACAACATCACTGCTTTTCAGTTAAGTTGTCAATTATTTTATTAGTATTTGTATTAAAAGATCTGAATTTTAGAGTGATATCAGGTCCCTGTTCTGATGTGGTGGAGTTACTATTTGGATCACAGACGGTATCTTTATATTAAAAAAGATATTTAAAGCTCTGCTACTGAAAATATTACTCCATATATTTTCTCAACTGCAAATGCAAGAAGCATGAGGCTGACACATGTAGACAGTCAGCCAATCACAGCCGCATGGACAGGTAAGGTGTTTATCACAAGAGGAAACTCGAGGCAGTCAGCTGAGTGTCAGATGAGAAATGGAGGAAATGGAAACTATTACAGTTTAGATAAACAGGCTCTACTACAAGGATGTAAATATTTCAGTGATGATGCTTATTTTTCCCACATCTAGTTAAAGCAAACTGTCACACATTTTCAGAAACAACAGACGCTAACGTAACATAGCGTAGGCCTACAAAAACTGGTTGTACCTGTCCCCTGGGCTGTTTTTACACTGTTTTTGCAGAGATTAACGAAAAAAAACTAAAGTCATAGAGAGCTCATCTGAGCTCTGTGGGAAATTACTAGCAAGGTGTGAAGAAAATGAATCATTCATGAATGAGGAAGTAGGCGACACCTGAGGCTAGAAACAAAGACAAGAAACTCTGTGGTCAATAAAGTACTTTGATCTTTGCACCTGATAGGCAGGGGGAACTCCTCTGCACTACAAACACAGCCCGTCTTAATTTAATCAAATTGTCTTGTACCGAGCAGAAAAATCTGCCAATGAGGTACAACAAATATGCCTGACTAGAAACTAGCATAAAGTTTAAGCCACTGAACAACCTTAAAGGGCCTTAAAACTGGACAGAGAAGCCTCAATTTAAGCAAATCGTGCTTATTACAAGCAATTAAAACAACTTTTTCGAGATTAAGCTACTTAAAATTATAATTATTGTCTTTTGATCGAAACTGACTTTAAGAATTTAACCTTAATCTAACATTAACAAGATTAGAATCAGACGTTGAAGAAATATTGTGACTGCAGCTGTTGTTTACATTGACGACTTCACATGTTTTTGTACATTTGGGGCATTTATCAGATGCTTTTGTCCAAAGTAGGCATGGGCCGGTATGAGATTCTGATGGTATGACAACCTTAGGCAAAAATATCACAGTTTCACGGTTTCACGGTTTGATTACAGCTCTAAAATGTGTATTTTGAATGTCTGTATCTAAAAACAAAAAAAGGAAAAAACATTACACATGTGCTTCTCTTCTTCACATCATGTTAGAGAAACTAGCTGGTGTTATCCATCTTAGCAATAAAGATTGATGAAAGAAAAAAGCTACTTGTTTTTTTACTGAGGCAGATATGCTAACTAGCATGCTAAGATGGATCTATCTTAGCATGCTAGTTAGCATATCTGCCTCAGTAAAAAAACAAGTTACTATCAGATAAAGAAAAGATAAGATATGGTTCTGCCTCAGTAACAAGCTCAAGTATTCCTAGACTTGGTCCTTTAAGACGAGGGACGCTCGCCTCCCTCAGCCATCATACTGCCTGCAGAGCTGCCTGTTTGTCACTCACAGCAACCACAGGTGGGCGGGAGGAGATTGTGTGTTTGTGTGTGTTGTGGTACACCTTGGAGCTGCAGTTGTGCCAGAAAACGACTGACGACTAACAAGTAACCCTAACCCCATGGGAGTTCCCGTTGGGGAGTCGTTTTTTGCCAAGCAGACGTTTTCTGGCACAACACCGGTAACAGGCCCATGCCGAGAAAGCAACTTACAGTAATTCATACATTCATGGCAGTGGCTGCCAACCAGCACATCAGTGTGTCGCCTCCTCTGCACAGATGGTTTGCGTGACACCAGAGCGGACGTACATTTTTCCATTGATGTCAGTACACAAAAAGCCTTTAGTCTGTCTACTATGAATAAAAAGAAAAAATGTTAATGTTTGTTTGTGGTCTGCAACAACACAATCAAGACTGCGTGGCACTGACACTCCCAGACACCTTTTGTTGTGACGTCATGATCGATGAGAGAGATATCCTTCATAAACAAACAGCTCACGAACGTCATCAAGTTCTAACAAAAGACATGAAAGAAGCTTTATCGCATTTCAGATCTCTGTCTCATCGTGAATGTATTATTTTTATACATCCTAACAAGCTATTTACCTCATGATTACCTATCCAGCTTTTAAACTAAATACTTGTTGGTAGTATATAGTTGTTTTGGTGTTTTTTATGGATTTGTTGACAGGAAAAAATAGATTATCACAGACTAATCCTTTAAAATGTTTAATTTCTGGTGTTGTTTTCTATGCTGTTGTTAAAACAGCTCCGTGGATGTGGTTGCCAGTTGTGTGCATCTCCGAAGGATGACCTGCCATATAAAACCAACAAGACTATAACAACAAGCGGTGTAAATTGTACATTTCATCACAGTTCGACATCATATCGATTCTTTGGACAACGATACGATATTTGCCGATATCTCAAAGTCCATTTAACACAATCAGTTACATTTATATCAGCTCTATTCCCACTGTGGAGTTATTCCAGAGAGGGGCGTTAATATCCTCATTGTCTTTTTCTTAGCTGCTTGACATTTTCTTCTGGGCGCTAGCTGCATCGATGTTTTTACTTTGCATCACTTTGAATCAAATATCGATCCCGTATGTATCGTTACCCCCCTAATAACAACAATGTTAATCTTAATGTGCACTGTCACAGTTGTTTCATTATTATTTCTAACTGGGTCATCAGGATCAGTTTGTCACCTGAATCTGAGTATCACAAGTGTAGCAACACACAAAAACCGACTTCATGTTTACAGCTGTCGGTTTGGTTATAATAAGTCGATGTGAACATGAAATGAGGGAAGTTAAAGGATCGGGGGATGTGAAGTGACTTTGGTCTCATGTTGACTCATCACATTATTAAAGACATGAAGTCTAAATAGCAGAAACAGACCAACATACTGATGACACTTGGGCCATAACACAGTTCATTAGTGCTCAGTGAAACTTCGCCCTGTATCAGTGAAACCCACAATAAACTGACTCATGCTACGTCACATGCAAACATGACTAATGGACTTCCTATGTTGGGGCATTTACTTGGTCGGGCAATGAGCACAACAAGAAGTTTTTAACTCTTTCAAAGTCATTTTGTGTTTAAAGAAATGACACAGAGCCCTGGGTCTGACGGTGCTTTCAGTCTGACAGTTTCTTGTAAATTCGGCATGTTATAGCCTTTAGGGGATGCCCAGCCCCCTCGGCACCTCTAGTCCCCGCATCCATCCATCTCCCTGGTAAAAATGTAGGCTACTATTTACGAAATCCTTCATCAAACCGTCCATCTCCATGACGATTTATTATCTCCAACTTTACTGTCAACTAAATCAAAATTAAATTAAAAGGAAATGTAAAGTGGAAGGAAGTGGATGGGAGCAGGGGCACCGCCAGAAATCTTGGGCCCCACGACAGATTAAAATATTCAAGATAGATAATAATATTATTAGCCCCTCAAAGGGCCCCCTGTCAGTGCCGGACCCTTGGACTCGTCCTAACCTTTCCCCCCCTGGCCTCGCCCCTGGATGGGAGGTCTCCCTCTGTCTCTGTTTCTCACACACGTGCGCGCGGATAAGATGCGAGACTCACGGAAGTCTCTCTGCAGGAAAGTGGTTAAAGATCTAATAATGATGGGACCTGCTGCACCACGATGGTCTGGATCTATTCAAGTTCTTCTTCCGCTTCTACGCAGTTTTAAAGTATCAGGTCAACGCTGCCTCTTCCAAATCATGGACTGAATGAACTCTCCCCACAGTTGATAGAGGTGAGCCTTGTTTAACTTTCATTATTATTTCCGCAGACATACACTGATAACGATAGTTATTAGGCTACTTTTCGCAGTGACCAACGCATTACTCATTTCACTTTCACTAATAGAGGACAGCTAGGTAAATACCAAAAAAACCCAACCTGTTAATTACTATGAAACTAAATTTTGTGATATCCGCGATACTGCTCTGTATTTCCCCGCCCTTTATAGTTGTGTAGCGTCTCTATATGAGCGAACCACGACCGTATTCCCCAAAACACATGAGCTCATTATTTAAACATGACTGCACTCCGCTGAAGCATAACGAGAAAAACCCCTGGAAGAACACGAGGAAAGCAGCTTTATAAGCAGGGTTCTAGTTATAGTCTCTGCGGGAGTCTGTGAAAACCCAACTCTTAACGGAGGTAGATAAATACATAATAGGCATTACACAAAGAAATACATATTTACATGTATAACGTTCGCCGAATTAACACGTAGGTCTAAATAGGTAAGAATATGTTATAGACAGGGTTTCAGGACGTTTATAAAGTGTCTACTAACGCGATAAATCTCATAATTAAGCGTTTTTTATAGGGAGTCTCGTGGGGAAGGGGGAGGGGGAATTTCCATGATGATTTGAGACTAATCACATCTGGAGCAGCAGCTTTGTCTTCAGTCTTCTGTCTGTGTTTGTCAAACCAACTCGTACCAATGGACCTGGAGGAGCTCACTTACGGTTTTTCTCTCTCTTCTGTAACTGTCGTCGTCCTTCTGCTGATTTCCTCCTGCACACCTGCTGAAGGTAAACTCAGCTAACACTGAGGAGATTATTTTTATTCTCGTATTTTCTTTAAAGGGACATTATGTAGTTTTTGGGAAGAGATGTTAAGATCTTCACTGACTGAGTGAACAAACAAACTCAATTTCATACTGATTTACTTTGTTTTTATGTGGCGGACCCTGCCACCTTTCTAGCTCCAACCAATGTTCTGGGGACCCTATTTTCCTCTGGGAACAGCTTGTTTGTTCAGTGATGGGAAAAGTACACGTTTCTAAGCCAAGATTCTCATGAATATTGTAAATATTGACCCAGTGAGCAAAGAGTGGTCTAGATCAAGTCTTTTGGACATCATTTATGGACATCCAAGACGTCTAAAAGACGTCCTCTAGGGAGCCAGAATGAAAGTTTTTTATACATCTTTTCTGGACGTTGTATAGACGTTTATATATCGTTTATCGACTAATTCTGTCTGTCAGTGGACGTCCAGATCATAGCCAGTATGAACGTCTATTCTCAACTAATTGTGGATGTCAGTGGATGTCTAGATTATGGCCTGACTGGACGTCTTTTCTCAACGTCATTTATCGACTAATTCTGGCTGTCACTGGACATCCAGATCATGGCCTGGTCATGTCAATATTCAGGCTATGATCTGGACGTCCACTGACAGACAGAATTAGTCGATAAACGATATATAAACGTCTATACAACGTCCAGAAAAGATGTATAAAAAACTTTCTCTCTGGCTCCCCAGAGGACGTCTTTTAGACGTCTTGGATGTCCATAAATGATGTCTAAAAGACGTGATCTAGAGCTGGACTGCAGCTCTGTTCACTGCATGCTGCTGTAACATGTACGTCAAAATACAAAAGAAATATAATTTGTGGAAATAATGTATTCTGTGGGTAACGGGGGCGGGACTAGATAAGCATCTGCTTCTCCCGCTTTCCCTTTCGGCCATGTGTACTACCTGATTTTAACTAAGATGATGTGTGATGATGACTGTCTAATAACATGCCGAAATAAATAAATAAATAAATAAATAAATAAATCTAGACCACTCTTTGCCCACTGGGGAAGTACTGAGATTGAATTTATGCTCCAAAACTGCATAGTGCCCCTTTAATGGAGGTACTTTCTCAGCTGAAGGCAGCAAATGTCTTACAAAGAACTTTTAACTGGTTATATATCAGTCTCAGTTTAATACTGGCACTTCCATTTTTTACCATCAGCGAGTAGACAGACTACATCTGTCTAGTTATTTTAGTTGCTGTTGAATTTCCTGTCAGCAGTTCTTTATATATCCTAACGTATTCAGTTCTCACAGGAAGGAGGCTGCTCTGCTGCTCTAAAGAGTCTTTGTCTTACAAAGCCACACAGAGAATAGGTGACAGCACAGGTGGACAGAGACAGAGATGCACATTCAACGAAACGAGGAACTTTTATTTTAACAAGTTTAACCGGTAATCTCAGACTTCAAAGAGCTAAACAACATATCAGAATTAAAGACACTCCTGGGAGAAGGAGGCAGGGCCACACACACACACACACACACACACTGTATACAATGTATATATAATTAATGTAAATCAATCTTGGTGTTGTGTTTGTGTTGTTATTTGTTATGTTCTGTTTGAATGTTTGGACAAGTTGCGTTTTGACGCTTTGGCAACATTGTTGTAAAACTTTCATGCCAATAAAGCTCCTTTTGAATTTTGAATTTGAATTTGAAATTTGAATAGTATCACACTCAGATATCTCAGAGGAAGGAAGCTGCTGTCGTCTGGTGGTTCTGCACTAAAGATTCTTAAAATAACATATATACCATCATCTTATCAGTTTCTAATCATACAAAGCCACAAAGAGAAATAAAGACCTCATTGTCAGGCATCCTGCAGCTGTGCGACTGTGTGATTAGTACATTTTAGCAGCTTGAACACAAACAGATTGTGCCACAGAACAAAGAGGACCATAGATACTAATAACAAACATCCACAGGATGTGTACACAGATGCCTTTGAACAAATTTTATCCTATAAAAATATGTTCTGTTGAATCACTTATAAACTTTTATATCAATCGATGTTTTTTTACAATAGCACAGTAATATTTGAGGCTGATTTGTTTTTGGAACAGTCGTACTTTCTTGTAGTATGAGCTGTGATTTAAATGAAGAAAAACATCTTTATTCCTGTTTTACATTACTTAAATAAGGTGTTAAGAAATGAAATAAAATCTGGTGCTTCTTAATGAAAAAGTTAGTTTGGAGCTCCAACTGACGGTTAGAATCATTATCTATTAATTTTGTTCATTAATCGATTAATCGTTTGGTCTTTATGCAGCGGCTTGCTCTAAATGCTACGTGAGATTTGACAGGCAAGTTTTAACCTCTGTTCCTCTTTCTTTTTTTGTTTTATTCAAAATAACTTCTTTCTTTAGCTGAGCTGCAGTTTGAGGTCAAAGACCAGTTTGAACCGGTGCAAACCCTCAACCCCGTTGTGGTATCACCTGCCTTTGTTTGGCCTCAACCCGGTTTATATTTCAGTTGAACACCTGGTTAAACAGCGTTCCAGGTGATTTGTTCTATATAGAGAGCCGAAGTCAGAAGTACTTTGTATGTTAGTGAATGAATAGAGACTAATAATGTTTTGATCCTGCTTGGATTGTGTCATGAATCACAAATATGATGTTTGTCAGTTTAAAAGTCGCAGTTTGTCGTAAATTGAAGTAAAATCTCATGTAGTTTTGTGTTAAACGGCTCAGTGAACGACATCGTCTCGCTCAACACCTGGAGCCAACTGGGCTCAGAAACTTCCACAGAGTATCTTTGTGTTTTGGATCAAGATATTTAAAGACATCACTTTGGAGAAGTTGTTGTAAATGTGCTGGAGATAAGCGATTGATTCATGTAAAGTTTCAGTTGTTAATATTTAAAGTTATCCTCTATTTCTCAGGGACTTTAACGGTGATCGGGTCACCTCAGCCGGTCGTCGCTGCCCTGGGTGATGACGTCGTCCTGCCGTGTCACGTGCAGCCTCCGGTTGACGTGACTGGACTGACGGTGGAGTGGTCCAAGCCCGACCTTCAGCCTGACCCCAACGATCGCCTGCGCCAGGTCGAGTACGTCCATCTGTATCGAGACACCCGAGAGGACCTGGACATGAAGATCGCGTCGTACGTCGAGAGGACGGATCTGTCTGCGGACGGCCTGAAACGAGGCAACATATCACTCAAGATCACCAACGTGACGTTTGAAGACGCAGGAAGATATAGATGTTTCATCCCGAAGTTAAAGAGCCAATTTAAGTCTTCAATCCTTCGCCTTTCTGTTGGTGAGTGCTGAAATGGTGTTTATGGTGACAGATGCTAATGCTAACGTCGCTGACCCAGATATCCAAATTAAAGGTGCAATATGTAAGAATTTTAGTTGAAAACATTGTGGCATGTTTTTATTGGGTTTGCAGAGATATCTACTGAGGTTAGCATGTTAGCCCTAGCCCAGCCCATCCTGTGCTGACACTCCCTTGGTAACCCTCAGCCTGGACTGCTAGCTGCACAGCTAACTGAGCTAATGGCAGCTACAGTTAGCAGCAGTTAGTTGTTCTGGTGCTATTCTTACATATTGCACCTTATTTTCATCGTTTCACCGGAAATCAATGTATATTTACCAACATTTAGCAGCTGCTGTCTGCTTTAAAAAATTAGTCATTTGTTTTTTCCAGAGCCAAAGTCTGTCACAACAGAGACGCCGCTGCAGCCCACGAGTCCCCAGAGTGCTGACCCAAAAAAGGACACAGATGTCAACGGTGAGAACACGAGTATTTCAAGCAGAAACGTTTATTTTTAATCTTATCTTTACACTTTCACTGTGAGAAAACATGGCGTGGGAGCATGTGACCTTTCAATGTGCCCTCAATGGAAAATTTCCTTATCTACAGCATAAAAGCACAATGTTATTCTTCCGGTGTTATTTTTGACACTTAACTCCCACAGCATTTTCCAACGTTCAAACTTCATTCAGACATCAGAACATTCAGCTCGATTAGCACAACCACAGCAGGTTTTCTCATTCATTTCTGTCATGCTTTCTGAAATATTCAAGGTTTTGTGTGAAGTTTTTCCCCTTTCGAATGAATGTAATGTAAAGAATGTAAAGAAGATTGAAAAAAAGGGGAAAAAAATATCTTTAATCGTTTCTTTCTCTGTGTGTTCTCGCTTTGTCATAGTAGATGGCGGTAATGTGGCTTTACACTGGTTGCCAACTGCCATACAACAGAAACAGACAAATAAGGATCAAAGTTAAGGTGAATTTGACTGAGACCTTATTTTCTGTCAAAATCTGTATATGCATCACGATAATATTGTTAAAAGTCTTGCGTCTTTTCTAGATTTTTAGGTCTCATTCGACTTTTAAATCCCATGAAAAAATTTCAAAATATTCGCGTCTAACGAAAGCTTAGTTACAATGGAGGAAATACAGCGGCACAGCTGGTGCTTCATAGAGAAATAAACAAAATAAGATGCAATAAAATCAGGGATTTCAGGAGCATAAATAAGAAATATAAAACACAGAGAACAAAATAGAAAATCCATCAAACCCATCTACTCATCTTCAGCCTTTTCCCATCCAGGTGATTAATCGCCAACTATTTTAAATGGTTTATTCCAGTTTCAGTCGCTCTTATCATCTCTTGTTTGTTTGTTGTCCAGGTGTATCCAGGAGAAACAGACTGATCACAGGTGTGTGTGTCGGCGTCTTTTCAACGATCCTGCTGGTTGTTGGAGCTGCAGTGTATTGGAGATGCAAGCGTCTAAAACAAGAAGTGAGAGGCTTTCAATTTAATGTTTGAGTGCTGGAAACAAAACATACAGTTTATCTTTTGTGAGACAGTTGATTGATTCATCGTTTTCTTTTAACTGTCCATCCAGAACAAAAAGGAACCTGTTGTAGGTGCCTTGCTCAAAGGGCACGTTAGCAGCTGCTAGCAGAGACGAGAGCACTACCGGCCTGGATCTTTCCTGTTAGTGCAAGGGTTGAAACCAGCAACCCCCTCCAGCCACAGATGGCGTTAATCTTTAGACCACGTGACGTCTGGAGACCGTTGACCTGGATGAGTCCACACTGACACTTCGACCTAGTTGGATTTCCATCTCCATGTCGCTTTGCATGTGCACTGCGGTCGGATGAGGACACAGAGAAGCGTCGCAACTCTATTTTCATAAGTTTGCATCAGTGGTGAAGTCTTTTGCATACTTTGGTTCCTCTGTCTCCTGCAGACATTAACACATCTACAGCTTAGAAGTAGATCACTGTCAGTTTATGGAGTTCAGGTGGTTATTGAAAGCCGAGGGTTGTTGTACCAGAATCTAATGCCATCGCTCTTTATCCAAAGTTAGGCTTTAAACTGAGGGTGAGACATTTTCTTTCGTCCTGAACATGTCAAGTAAAGATGCCAAAAAGGACAACATGGAAAGAAAAGAGAAAAAACTGTTTCCTGAGATCATCTACAGGTTGTTTGTTTTGTTACAGTGACTGAACACACAGAAACAGATGTGATATAAGTCACACCAGCTTCTGTTCGCATCACTGGTTAAATTTCAGTTTTGAAGCCACTTTTAGATGTGCACCTGCAGTGTTCTTGCAAATGTGAGTTGTACTTTGATGTGAAGAGGTTGTTTATCAGCTGATGTATAAGTGTTCTTTGCTCCACTAACGACTGTAAATGTGTTTGAGCAGGGCACCTATCCGAAAAATGTTAATTTATTAAAATGTTGTTGCTCTGCGGAGAACTACCTCGTGTTAATTTGTACTTTTTGGGTTTTGTCAGTGCTGTGTTCTTCGTGTTGTGCGTGCAGACATCACTATTGTTGCATTTGATTATTAGATGTTAAAGGCTGCCTGTTGTGTTACCATGAGGTTCCCAGCTTCACCGTGTAAGCATGTCTTCTTCTTCTGTATACTTTGTTATTTATTTGTTTGTCTATCTGTGATTTAAACTCGTGAAAAAGTTTGCACTCTATTTAAGACCTGTAGTCAGACAGGTCATAAGTCAGTTCTTATTTTAGATGACTTGCCAAATAAAGCACTTTTATTTTAATGATTACAGTGTGTTGCATCATGTCTGCTCTGGCCCGTGACTTGCGTATCTGTTATGAAGTTCAGTTTCTGACAGCTGCTTGAATGTGAATAGGCTGCATTGTTTTGTCTGGCCTTTAGCTTTAAAGGAAACGCCTCAGCCTCGTGTCGATGGAAAGTTCGGTAAGTTTCTAAAAAAAATTTCTGGAGCTTCACAACAAACCAGCCTTTCAGCGTCTCCTTGACAACAGAAGTAAACAGGGACTTGCTTTAAAATGTAAAAAAACACCTAAAGGAACACACAGTGGCTCCATACAGCTCATCCAGGGTAGTCTCCAGAAGCTCAGAGCTCCCAAACTGACTTGAAAAGACATTGTTTACACGAGTGAAAGAGCCTGATCACATGTCAAGGTTGTTTCAAATCAATTTGGGATCTCGGGGCTTCCAGAGACTTAAAAAAGGTCCCCATCTACTTCAGTTGTTTCAGAGTTGTTTTGCCGTGAAGCCCCAGAATTTTTTGATGGACTTACGAAAACTTCACCTAACTTTCCATCAGAGATAATGAGCTGATTTTCACTTTTGGATGAACTGTTCCTTTAATGCTCCAGTTAACATATCTTCTCACCTATAAGACACGATTTATGCCTTGACGCTCATCCCCTTCATCAACATATTGATGAGGTTAAATGATTTTTTCTCTGGTTGTTTGTGCAGCTCAGAGTTGAAAACACGTGGGGAGCATCCTGTGGAAACTCAGGAACAGCATGTGTAGTCCTACTTCTGTTTCCTACTCCCACAGGTTTTGAGTGGGTGTCTCCTTTTACTGATGAAGCGCAATTACAGGTAAATCAAATCATGTCTTCTTCCTGACAGCCTGTCAAACCTATAAAATGAAACTGAAGAAAACCATCTGATAATTTCAAAGATCATTCATTTGAAAGTTTTCTTTATTTCATGCATTTGCAGCCTTGAAGACTATTAGCTGAGGACTCTGCTTCACTTCACTTGCCCAATTTGCTTGAGACTAGGACCAAAACGAGTCACAAATGTCTGAATTATTTTCATAAAAATGTATTTCTGGCTGATGATTCACATAATGACTAAGAGTCTCCTGTTACATTAATATTAGAAATAGACAGTTCCTCATCTAGTGTCTCGGGGACAATAGTAGTCACAGAGATGAGCAACATATTAAAATACAATTTGTTTAAGGATCTGATTTTTCCTCTTGACATGATGGCTACTGTAGTATAATCTATCATTTTTACATTCAAAAACCAAAACAAAAGAGAAACCCATCAGAGGGGCACACCGGAAGAGACCACTCCTGCATTTAATCTTTTGTTTTGAACCCTATAACATCTTTATGAACTGCTCTGTCTGTGCTATGATCTTGGAAAGTCAGTCACAGGTGGGGCTGCTGAGGGGTCAGTCTATATAATGACCTTGACCATGTATCTGATCGTTATTAACAATAATTTACAACACTACAGCAGACCGCACACTTGAACACCAACACAATGTAGGTCAAAGCAGCAAGATGTGAAGAAAGTCCCCAGACTCCCTTAGAAAATTGTGAAATTTTGTGAGCTGTTGAGTTAGGGGACACTTTTTCAACACTGTGAAGCGCTATCAATGACGCAATCTTAATTATTTGGGCCTTCTTGTAAATTCGGCGTATGTTATAGCCTCGTTTTAGGGGGGTGCTGCAGCCCTCTCGGCACCCTTAGTTCCTGCATTCATGCCATTATCTATTGTTTATTTACTTATATATTTTTTTGGTATCTGTATTTTTTTTTTAAATCATCAGTTGTTATTTAAATTGTTTGCTAAATAAATAATGAATGAAATGAAATATAAATATGTTATTTTTCGTTTTTGTGTTTTTTTCCGCCTGTCACTTCCGGGCCGGCCATCTTCCTTTCAGTCACGTGATCTCCGAGCAAAAAAAAACAAAACAGAGGGCTAGCTGGAGCTGCACTACCAACGAAATTACCATGTTTAGCATACATATCAGCCGGTGAATTAGCTAACCACAAGGGAAACTAATGTTGGCAACATGAATCTGAGAGGACTGTTTCAGGATTTCAATCCCAGGTAACGTTAGCTATCATACGACTTAGCACTTTAGCTAACTGTGTGGCTAGTTAGCACTACTTGGCTGGGCGGCGTTTGTTGCGCTGTCGCACGAAAACATTCAGAAAATGTGTTTTATACTTGTGAAATTACCTACACTTATTCCAGATAGTGTAAACTGTTGTTTAACTGTGATTACAATAAGTTAGTTAAAGCTGGATACGCGTATTTAGCTAAACGAGGCCTGGCTAACATGCTAACTAATGTAGCGTCAGTGATTTGCTTGTTATCAGAGAGAAACGGTCTTTTTCGCCGTGTAGCCAAATCCTAACGCATGTTTACAGCAGTAGTGCTTAGCTTAGCATGTTTCTCTTGGTGGGACAGGCATTGATAGTGTCTCTACGAGCTGCCCGGGTTATTAAGCTGACTTAACATCTCATTAATTCAGGGGAAAACTTCAGAAAATAATAAAGTAAGGACAATAAGACATGTAAGCGTCCATGGGTGGGAGCCAAAATGGCAGCTAAATAATTTTCCAGAGCATTAAAAGTCCCAAAAAACGGTGTCAGGCCGAGATGAGAGAAGTATTTAGTGGGTGTGTTGGTGTGAAGGATGATGTCAGTCTGATGACAGTCATGGTGTTGTGGTAGGACTATCAGCTGTTTTGGCCAAAAACACTTCATTTGTTTACTTTTATTTGATTGGCTGTCTCCATCATCCTAACCTTCTCTAGGTTTTATGTCATCCTGCATTTCCTAACATTTGGACACATGTTTAATCGCATCATCGCATGCACATGCAGTTGATCAATATTATCTGCTGATATCAACCAGTGACAGATACAGCTGTGTTGGTGTACAAGCATTTGATTTCTCTGTCCCTTGTTGCAGTAAGTTCCTGATCTACTCCTGTCTGCTGCTGTTCTCCGTGCTGCTGTCCTTGAGGCTGGATGGAGTCATCCAGTGGAGCTACTGGGCCGTGTTCACCCCGATATGGCTCTGGAAGCTGTTGGTCATCATCGGGGCCTCTGTGGGCACCGGAGTCTGGGCGCACAACCCCCAGTACAGGTAGACTGTCTCACACACTTGTAGCTCGGCGCTCAGGGTTTAATTCTTCTAAATCATGATCGTGGGAGACGTTCGTGTCGGTGTGGAGCAACTTTCTGATGTTTTGATTTTGCTGTGTCCTCTGTCAGGGCTGAAGGGGAGACATGTGTGGAGTTCAAGGCCATGCTGATCGCAGTGGGCCTCCACGTCCTGTTGCTGATGTTCGAGGTGTTGGTGTGCGACCGCGTGGCGAGAGGAAACTACTTCTGGCTGCTCGTCTTCATGCCTCTCTTCTTCGTGTCGCCCGTCTCTGTAGCAGCCTGCGTCTGGGGGTTCAGACACGACCGCTCCCTCGAGGTGAGGAAATTAAATAAGTGTTATGATAAGAAAATGTATATTGAAATATGTTTTAAATGTTCAGCTGTGATGTATCGATATCTTTGTTAAAAGTGAACACAGTGCTGAACTTCAGTCCTGATCTTCCCTCCTTCTTCTCCTCAGCTGGAGGTGCTGTGTTCAGTGAACATTCTTCAGTTCATCTTCATCGCTCTGAGGCTGGACAGGATCATCAACTGGCCCTGGCTGGTGAGAGACACAAACACAAAGTGGATCCTTCAGTCACGTATCAACACGTCTGATCATACTCGCCTTATCTTCATCTTCTCAGGTGGTGTGTGTCCCTCTGTGGATCCTGATGTCATTCCTGTGCCTTGTCGTCCTCTACTACATCATCTGGTCCGTCCTCTTCCTCCGCTCCATCGACATCATCGCCGAGCAGCGGCGGACTCACATCACCATGGCGATCAGCTGGATGACCATCGTGGTGCCGCTCCTCACCTTTGAGGTGAGTTTAGACTGCGAACATGTGCGCTCCATTACATCCTGAGAGCTGTGACACATCGATTAGTGTAGAAAAGAGGCGGCCATATTTCTTCTGAGAGCAGAACAGGCTGTCAGCTCTCATCATTTAGTAATAAAGTCCACACGTACTAATTAATCTCACTTATAGTGCCTTTGTCTTGGCAAATTAAAAGAAAAGTTGCATTCAAGCAAGTTAATGTAATAAAGAAATTATCCTGCCCTGCCCTCTAGTGGCCTAAAATGTGTACAGCCCCTTTAAACATCCATTTATTTCATACAGGATGTCCTAGTCTAGTAATCAGTCAAACCCATCTTCAGATCTGAGGGATTGGGATTACTTTACAGATACGTAGATACACTTTCTCCTCCCTCTGACTTCCTTCAGATCCTCCTGGTGCACAAGCTGGACGGCCACAACAGTCTGAGCTACGTGTGTGTGTTCGTGCCTCTCTGGCTCTCTCTGCTCACACTCATGGCGACCACGTTTGGTCAGAAGGGAGGAAACCACTGTGAGTATTTACAGATGCTGATGAGCTGTGTGTTCGTACTATTGTTCGTACTCGTATTTTTCTGTGTTGGGGATTTAAAAATCTGATTCTCCTCTGATCCTCCCTCAGGGTGGTTCGGCATCCGTAAGGACTTCTGCCACTTCCTGTTGGAGCTCCTCCCCTTCCTGCGGGAATACGGCAACGTGTCCTACGACCTCCAGCGCAGCGATGACCCCGAGGCGGCCGAGGATCTGCCCGTCCCCGAGCCGCCGCCGAAGATAGCCCCCATGTTCCACAAGAAGACGGGCGTGGTGATCACGCAGAGTCCGGGGAAATACTTCGTCCCACCTCCTAAACTCTGCATCGACATGCCCGACTAAGCGCTCGGCGCTGACGAGGCTGGGACTGTTGACGGGTGCGTTCAAGTCATGAAGCCAAAACAGCAGAAGGCACTGTTTGGATTTTATCTGCTGTCCTGAAGGATTTACGTCCCCTCACCTTGAACTCAGCATCAGTGTGACTGGTGTCATTATGGTGATGGATCCAGAATCCTCTCGTTGGTTTCACCGGCTGTCTTGACTCCCTGCCCGACTCTGTCGAGGATTAAATCCTGGAACCAAAACAAAGACAGGACTGCTTCGTTTTTTCACCAGCAGGTGAAGCCTCACTGTGTTACTCACTCCTAATTTTACCCATTGTGACATTTTGGGGCAAACTGACCACAGAAGTGTCTCGACTGAGACGTAAAGATTTGACTCTGTGACAGCAGGAGATCTTTGCTTTGGGTTGAAGCGTTGCTTTGTGACGGGGACCACTGGAGAGACTCGAGCTTGGATTTGGGATCAGTTTACCCTCATTGCTCCTGTTCTCACTTTTTACCATGCACAACCCAGTCGCCAAAATAAATGTTGGCTTGTTACGTCTCTGCAGAACATGGATACGTTAAATTTGTACGTTTTGTTCGTTTAATGTCGACATTTCTACAATACGAATCATATTACGTGACAGCAAGGCGAGACCACCGTTTGCACCTCTTTCAACTGACAAAAACGGACATTTTAAACCAGAATATGATGTTTTCACAAACCTAACCAGACCTGAAGTAAAGTGTTGTCACAACATCAAATTGAAGGCGGCTTGGGGACATTTTCCAGCTGGTTTTGTCACAACAAACCGTGTTTGTCGTCACAAAACTGGATATTTTTAACAGGAAGTCAAAACAATTTCCAGCTGCTTTTGTTGCGACAAAACCGAATAATTTTGACAAGACGTTGGGTCATTCTCCAGCTGTTTGTCGTGACAAAAACATGATCTTTTCCTAAACTTAACCCCTTAAGTACAGCGCTGACACAACACATGAACCATATAAGAGGCGTACATTTTAAACATCCGTGGTCTGCAGGAACGTACAGTGTCGACATTTATTCTGACGACTGGGTCGCCGTGCAGGTGGAGCAAACTAGAGGAGGTGGTTAAAGGAAGGGTTCAGATTTATTTAAGTCTGTCTTAGTACGATACAATACTCACATGCTCAGTCATCAGTCTGTGATCTCTTCCTAACTTCCAAACAAATTTTGTGCTAAATGACTGAAACTTTTGAAAATAGCCGCTCGATCTGTCTGAATCTGAAGGCTGTTATTGGCTACAGACGAACGTATGCATGACTTTTTATACAGAACGATAACTGTCGATCTTTGAATGCACCGTGCGAGTATTGTTTGTATGACAGACCTGAAAAGAGCTGAAGCCTTCCCTTTTAAAGGAGAACAATGGAAATGGCACTTTGTTAACCAGTCTGACCGTCAGTTTTTATATTCCTTTTGTCGTCGTTGTTTTTGTAAATAACAGGAGTTGTCGAGTTGGGGACCAGAGTGGAAGTGAGAGGCAGAGCGGGGAAAAAAGATTATTCTCAAACAATCACACACATTTCTGTTTTCATCGAGTTTCATCTGTGCAGAAGTTGGCAAATTAAAACCAGGACACTGGACAGTCCTCTGATGTGTTTGAAAGTCTTTACAAACATATTTATTGGCTTTAAGAGGTTGAGATACTTTTTTATCCACGTCTGTGAGTAGAGAGTTTAACTCCTCGTGTTCTCTGTTTGTCTGCACGTCACCAGATTTCCTCAAAAAGCAAAAACAATCATCCCGTCTCTGATTTCTGGATGCTGCGTGTACATTTTTTCTACGTATTGTCTCTTTTTTTTCCTCCATTAAATTGGTCTGATTTACTCATTAATCTCCCTTTTATGCTGCAAGTAGAACGACTTGAGTTTCTGCTGCTGGATTCCCAGATATTTCCAGACATCTTCACTTGTTTGTCCATTTTATTTATTTTAGAATTAAACTGACACAAGAATCAAAACCTTAACTGCACCGTGTCGTTATGTTACATCTGTTTAATGTTTAACTTGATTCATGTGCATTAAGTAACTCAGTTTCACACGTTCCTTCAAAGCATTGTGGTTAACTAGAAGTCGGGACGATTTCCAGCCGTCTTTGTTGTGACACAGAGATATTTTTAATGAGATGTCGGGACGATGCAGCAGTCCCATTGTTTAAGACTTGCTATCGTTCTTTGTTTTGGGCTGATTTTCCAAAACCCCTCCAGACTAATTGCAGAGGATTCAGATCACCTGTGCACAGGTGGGGAGACTCCCGACTCCTGACTGAGGAGTGGAAGCAGCTCGGGGCATTTCCCTCTCAGCCAATCACGGTGTGACGACGCCCTTTTGTGAAGGCTTAAAAGAGGTGGGGGGTGACAACCAGGTGGCTCTAACATTCTGGATCTGTCCCTGACTCACTGAGAACCTCGTCCCCTCAGAAACTCTGGTCTGTTTAGTCCCTGTTGTGTGTTTTTGGCTGCTCCACGTCGTTCTAGTGAGGAAACTGTGTTTATTCTTGAACCACTTGAAACCCTAAAGCCTCTATACACCTTCAGTTTTAACATTTTATTTCCCTGGGGCTTGTAGGAGCACATTTGTTTATTATACCCGGAAGAGGCATTTGTTTATGTAATTTTTGTTGTATGTAGGTTGGGCAGCCTGTAAGCATTTTACAACGATATCAGTCGTCTTTCTTTAAACAAAATCGGATGTTTTAACAAGTCGTGTGAACATCGTAATTTCACTTATAATTTCCAGTGTCTTTCGCGCGACAAGGTTGGATATTTTTAAGTGGCAATTTCCAGCATTTGTCCCGACACAAATGGGTATTTTTGACGAGAAATCGGGACATTTTCCAGCCGTCTTTTGTTGCAACAAACCGGATGTTTTTAAGGAGTCGTAGGAACAATTTCCAGCCATCTTTGTCAAGACAAAGTCTGATATCTTCTCGAGAAGTCGGGATGATTTCCATGAAAAGGTTTGTGACGACAGAACCAGTTAATTTAAACCAAAACATGATGGTTTATGAACCTGTAAACCTAACCAGAACTGAAAAACAGTGAAAATCACTTGACGTTTGCATCAAAACTGCAGAATACTATCCAAAATAATGAACTTTATTGATGCAGCATCAGGACACATCTGTGGTATTTTACAAGATATAGCAGCGTCTCTACACAAACAAACATGTAGATGAACATCCTCAAATTAATTCTTTTCAAGTAAAGTAGGAACTGAATTAATAGGTAAATGTGTTCACAGTCCGAGGTGAGTGAGGTCGAGTTTGAGCATCCGTCTATGAGACAGAATATAAATAAATGATGCACCGTTGATCTACGTCAGCGCTCCTTGAGTGCAGTACAGCTGGTAAACTGTCCTGCTCAGAGCCGGGCCCAGGTTTCTGAAGAGCAAAGACAGGAAGTAAAACTTTAACCAGTAACAAGTATTTAAAAGGTGGATGTAATCCTTTAACTTAACATGAAAACATGAATAACTGGAACTTTATAAAAGTTATTCAAACCTTTTGAGCTTCCCGTATCGGATGGAGGAGAGGAGTTTCTCCTTCTCTGCTTCACTCACACATCGTTTATAGGCTGTCAGAAGACTGAGAGAGAAGAGAGGCAATAATGTTTTAAAAATAACATTAATAGTTTTCTTTTCTCACGACAGCAATATTTTTGGTCACGCTGGTCTCATGTACGTGAAACCGTGTCTTCATATGTAAACACACATCTTCACGCTCCAAGTCTTGTAAAAGCTTCTAAGAAACGTTAAATTACTGAGATTTAGTGGTAAATTTCCAAGAAAAAAAACATTTGTTAGAAAGAAACTGTAGTTCCTGTTGCACCGGAGCAAATACCTTTAAAATCTACCAGGCAAAGAGAGAGATAACGGGTATTAATACTTGGCGAGAGAGTGAAACCTCTACATACCTGTGTGGAGTGCTGTAGTGCTCCAGTATAGCAGCTGCCTTGTCTCCAGACAAACCGCTGATCTGCATCAACTGTCTGGCAAACACTTCTCTGACCGTCTGACACTAGAGGGGAAGAGAGGGAGACGTGGATTTATATATTCAAACACATCTGATACTCTTCATTTAAAGGAAAAGAGGTTTTGCAGGATTTTAAGTGTGAATCGTGGTCAACACAGGTGAATGGTTTGTACACTCACCTTGTTTTTGACGGCTCCGTGGTTGAACTCTGCGAAAGAGATGAGCGAGCAGGACGGGCTTCCTCGCTCCTCCTCCTCCTCATCGCTCCCTCCGTCACCCTCCAGCTCTCTGGAGCGACACATCAGCGTGCAGTTCTGAAAATAAAAGATTAAAGAGGATTAAAAGTGTAAAACGTGCGTCACAGTTCAGTGTTTGACAGGTTTATTCTTTGACACCGTAGATAAGTTGTTGAGTCACCTGGTAGAGTTTAGTCAGGTATCGCGTCATGACGGTGAGGTAGGCCGCCGACTCCCTCACATCCTGGACCCTCTTCACAAAGAAGCCGTCGACAACCTGACGCATAAAAACACACAAAATCACACCAGCAAACTCCATCGGCAGTCTGGATACAGTGAACTGACTGTAAGTGTATGAGTGTGTGTGTGTGTGCACTCCACCTGTGTGTTGACGATGGCCTGCTGCAGCGTACTTTCAGGTAAACTCAGGTGGGAGGCGGCTGTCCCGCACTCCTCCACCAGGTAGACGGGCCTGCGGAGACCACACCTCTTCAGCCGGAACTGAAGAAGAGAAAAAGATAAAACGTTAAATTATTGTTATTGACAGTGAGACAAACTAGAAAACAAGCTAACCTTTGAATAAACGACCAATATTTCGATGAAATAAACAATAAATGAAGTGACAGAGTTGAAAGCGCTCCACACACCAACCTTCTGCTCCCTGAAGCGTCCATCGATGATGCTGCCGCACAGATCGTCCATCCTCTTCCTCTCGATGACGTAATCGAGGACGAGCTCCCGGCCCGCGGGGGCGCGCAACTGACCTGGAGACGGAGAAGGAACGAGATTATGACTTGAGCTCAGTTTGTGTGAATTGTAGGACAACTCTCTTCTCTGCTACGTCTCCTCTAGTTTTTGACTTCGGTACCTGGAACAGGTGCGACCTTCTCCCGAGCGACCCACAGGAAGTCTCCGACGTTCAGCTTCCTGACGTCGAAGCTGACTCCGTTCCTCTGCAGCTCTTTGACCAGCTCCTGTTTGCGGTGGTTGCTGCCGCTGCACGAACAAAACAACGTCACAGATCCACACGTGATTTCTGCAGAGTCAGACTTTGACGGCTCTTCTTACCCAGTCGTCTCGATGAAGTCGACACAGAGAATAATCTCATATGTTCCAGGCAGAAGACTTCCTGCACTCGGCTTTCTGCTCGCTGCCTTTGTGTTTCCTGCGACTCCCGTCCCGTCAGCCTCGGTCCTCGGCTGGGCGACACATGTCAGCCTCTCTGCAGGCCTGTGAAGAGGAGATTAGTTTGTTCAAGCAGGAGAAAGAAGATGACAAAGACTTGTTCAATGTACACTCACTGTATCCTTTCTTCCTCTTTCTCTTCTTCTTCATCATCACTCGCAGTAAGGTCCACGACCCCAGGACCGCCCTCCTCTTCCTCCTCCTCCTCCGCTTCATCACTCCTGCCCTCCTTTGGGTCGTCTTTACTCCCTCGCTCTGCCGAGTCCAGTCGCTCCGCCAGAGCCGAACCTTCTTCTGTCAGAGAATACCTGAGGGAAGAAGAAGATCGGAGGAAGAGGAGCCATTTTATTAACATTTTATATTTAAAACAAGGAATTAACGATGAAACAAGGTGCTGCACGTGATGCTAACGTGGCTTCAATTAAATAGAAAGTCAGCAACAATGAACACAGATGAACATCAACAGACAAACATGTTTGTTCGAAGGGTGTTCGTGCTCGCAGTGTACCTGGCAGGGTTGTGGGTCTTCATCAGCAGGTTCTTCTGGACAAGAGTGCTCACTGAAGACCAGGCGGTGTACTTACTGCCCAGATCTGGCTACAGACAGAGTGAAGGAAGGAAATGAATGTAAAATACACAGAGAGGAAGATCAACACCCAGGATCAACATGAGTAAAAGATCTGGTTCACTTACAACAGTGAAAGACTTGTCACAGAGAGGCTGAGCTTCTGTTTGCAGCTCCATCTTAAACATGTAACCTTTTCCACCTGGGATCTAAAGACAGAGAGAGTGATGATGTCATTACTGATGCACCAGAGCAGCGACTTGTTAATATCTCAGCTGAGAGTGAGGCAGAGAGGTGAACCTGTGACTCTCTGTAGAGGGCGAGCAGCACAGCGTAGCCTCCAGACCTCTTCTGGGGAACGTACTCCCTCTTCTTCTTCCTCCCTCCTCCTCCTCCTCCTCCTCCTTTGTCTTTCCCATGATCCCCTGCTGCGTTCTTCTACAAGAAACGATGAAAACAAATGAGTTCATAATAACACACCGCAATATACTTTTCTTTGAATGAAATTAGACAGAATGATACAAAATTCCTGTTCATAAAAGTATCCTGACTCCTTTAATAAAATACTGTCGCTCATATTATACATTTCCATGAATTTGGAGATTGTATTATTCGTTTCTTGACTTAAATCTTGTCTTTACAAAGTCACACACTTCCTGTTTACCTTCTTGGACGGAGCCAGGTTGTTGTTGTCTCGTCTGCCAGGAGGGGGCGCTCCTTCAGGGAGAGAGTGAACAGGAGCGTCTTGACCTGGAGGAGAGGAAAGAAGTGAAGACTGTGAAGAAGGAAGAGGAACAAGAGGAGCTACTTTGCCTTTAAAATGTCAGGAAACATGTCATATGACTAGCTTTTTTCTTTTAAAGCTCTTATTATTCATTTTTCCTTCCTTCCATTTGCTTCCAAGACTTTTCTGTTTAATCTAACAGCTTTTAATTTGCTTTGTTTTGAAAAGTTTATTATCGTAGCGTGCAGAGAGTTTTATAGAAGTTTAAAACCACCCATCTTATTCTCATTTTACAAGTCACCATTTTTGTAGTTAGTGTACAGTTATATTGATTCCTTCAACATTTCCTTCAGTCTAAAAACATGTTCTAGCATCATCAGTTTTCCATCTTGTAATTTAAACACAGTTTCTCACTGCAGCCATGAATCTATATCTTAAATTCTCTATGATATCGGTACTTTATCTGGTATTTTACAGAATATTTTTAGCACTTTGTTCCTTTAAGTGATCTTTATTTCTCTCCAGGCTCTCTGTGAAAAGCAGTTCAGTCCATCCGTGTGTTTCTCACCGTTGTCTCTCAGGTATCGCTGCAGCTTCTCATCCAGGATCTTACAGATGCCGTCTCCGAAGTTCTGGAGGATCTTTGCCTCTTTGGCGTTTTGAAGCGGTAACGGATACTTATTCAAGGAGCTGATGGCCTGGGAAGAGACAGAAACATAAAAACACACATGAATTTAGATACATTACACTGATTTGCTCTTTATTTTTCTATTTCACAGTCTTTTTAATGTTCAGTGTCTTGGTTGAACTCTTGCGGTCAGTACAAAACAGTTAAATACGACTTTTAACAGGTCTGTAGCAGTGTGTCGGTGAAAACTGGAGTCGATAAAAACAAATTCAACCAAATGAGAAAGTACAATGTGTGTATACAACAGAAAACCTGCCATAACAAAGTCATATTTGTATATTTCTACACTTTTTAAATACAAAATCTTTTATTTTTCTATTTCTTTAATTTACAAAATATCAAATATGCTTTTTAAATGAGTAAACACTGACAGTTAGATGCACAGCCCCTCTCTACCTTCTGGTAGGTGTACTGGATCTTCAGGCCCTTCTCCTTCGCCTCGTCCCGGAGCTCGGTGAGCCACTTCAGAAACAGCGGGTTCGGGCAGGACGGAGTGGCCCGTTTCCGACCCAGCCGGACCGGTTCCGAAGCTGGCATCCCTCTGGACCTGACCGGAGAGAAACAACACGAATACCATGTCGGCTTTGACCTAACACACCAATAACATGATAAAAGTCGAGCACAGCTCGGTGAAAATATCAAATGTGCAACTTTAGCTAACACAAGCTAACGTTAGCAGAACAAATTAGCAATTTTAAAGTTTTCACCGACAAGCTGACAAATTTAAAAGTTGTAAGAAACGTTTATAGAGAGATTAAGTTCGGGAAAAGTGACGTAAATCGCGTCTGTGCGTGAAAATCCGGCTCACCTTTCACCTGTGAACCCGCAGGCAGCTGCTGGCGCCTTGTTTTCAAACACACAGCGCACTTCCGTATTTACACCGGTGACGTAGGCGGAAGTGGAAGGCGGGGCGAGCAGCGGTCATTCAAACAGCGACATCCGGCGGCGACATGAGGAATAAAAGGACAAATACAGAGAGAAACAGACGAAAAAGGCTAAATAAACAAACAAATAAACACATAAATAAACAAATAAATACACAAAGAGGAAGATTAGCAAGAAATTGATAGTTTCATTATAACAAATATTGACTGTGTTACCAATAAGGCCACTGAATCAATGAAATGAGGACTTATTGAGTTAATTAATGCTGCACAACTAATTTTTCTTATTTAATTTCTTTACTTATGAAGAGAATGCACATTAGGATACGTTAGCATTTTCCAACTCCATCTTAAGACAATACCCATACGTCCATATGTTTGTTGAAAACGTTAGCGGTACAAAGAAGAAGGATTGAATTATAAACGTCAAAGGAGGAAATACACTCATTGTGTTGCTATCCCTCTGCTGGAGCAAAGCAAGGACGCACATGTTGGAGCAACTGTAAGCTATGGTTTTAAAAGACTTAGTCAGTCACATATGATTTATTTGTATAAGTAACTCATCAAAGTCGTCAGCAGGATTAACTCTCTGAGGACTGTGAATGTCTGTACGATATGTCGACCACTGCCATCCCTAGAGCCCAAAAACAAGGATTGAACTAAAAGAAAATGAGCTAAAAACTGACTGTATACACAAGAAAAGATAAGTACAAATCAAACAAACTGGTAAAACTTGAACTTAAGCTCTGAAAACTCTGTTTGTGTAGTGAACGACATGAAGTGACTCAGTGTCAGTTAACTTCCCAGACCGTTATCCAGTTGCTGACTGCACCTCCGTGTGTCCTGAGGCTGAAGAGGAGTCTGCAGGAATCCTCCAACAAGACCCGACAGAGACCAAGAATCCAACCTCACCCTCCCAACCACAGCACAGCCTCTCTCTCTGTCCCAAACACACTGAAGCTGGGGGGAAAGTTGCATAATTGGAGCCTCATACTCATCTTTCAGGCACTCACACACAGAGTCTGAAGATGTAGACACTCATGCTCATATGGACTCATTTAACTTTGTAAAATGAGGCTGGACTGTTGGAGTGAAGAGTACGAGGATGCAGAAATCCACAGAAAATAACAGCTAATATCAACTATTTTATTTACAGAGGGAAGAAATAACATTCATCTAATTGTGAAGTACTGAAATACTGATTGTCATACCAAGGATTCCTTTAGTGCCTGCAGCAACTTCTTCCATCATCACTCAGCTCCTGTAATATTTAATTATTAGTTTTTTGACAACTTAGATTTGGAAATGTGAGATTAATTATCTTGTATTAAAAATATGTAGTTCCTCTTTCTGATCACAAAAAAGTCAGGAAATCTTAATATTCAGTCATTTACTGGTTAAAAAAGCCAAATATTGTTCTTTTGTTGTTAAATAAGCTCATTTCAAGTAACACCTCTGCTAGAATCAAGTCATTTCCCACTTAAATTCCTGTTTTCTTCTTGTTCTTTGACCTTCGTTCTCCAGTGTGATAAGACTTTGATTGCAAAAATAATTATTTAATGATAAACAGTATATTTTAATGTGATATCAAGTATAAACCTAAACAACTGAAGTAGATAGAGACTTTTTAAAAACATTTTGAAATAAAAAAAACAGCTGGAAACTATTTGTCCGGCTTTATTTGAGTCCTGAGATCCCAAATTGATTTGAACAGACTTTATTTACACCCTTTTTTAATCCAAAATCTTCACTTCTAAGCTAATAGTATTAGCACCCAAGTTGAATTTTCTTATTAATGTAAAATCTTAATAGAAGTACAATTTGTGACAAAAAACAGGATTCCTTCTGGTGTAATATATTACTCCCTTTATTGAACAAAAAGTACTTTTTTCATAGAAAAACTCATCTTTTTGCTGCACAGAGACGCCCGCAGGTCACATTCACACATGCAGCAGATATGAAGAGAAACACGTTAGTTAATGAGTTCGTCCACATTTTTATCCCATGTAAAAAACATCTAGTAGTCAAAAGGTCACACTTATCCGGTGCGTTATTTCATGTAAAGCCTGCGTTATATACAGAAACCCAAAATCCACACACACGTACACACACTTTAATATACATTAACTTCACCTTTACATCCATCAGTTAACACATCCATCCTTCATCCATCCCCCCTGAGTTTGAATGACCTTCCTCCTCCTCCTCTTCCTCCTCTACTGCTCCGATGACTCGGTCGTATCGTCGCTATCAGCAGCATGAGGAGAGCCCGGCGTCGATCCTCCTCCTCCACTTCCCGCCCTCCTCGCGGCCTTCCCCTTCAGCAGGTGGCTGTTGGGGTGGAGCGAGTGGAGGTGGACGAGCAGCTCGTCCTGAGTTCCCGCCGTGTGGCCGCACTCCTCGCACACGTACAGCTTGTTGCGTCGCTCCTTGTAGGCGTACTTCTGGGTGACGCTGTGGATCTTCTTCATGTGGGACTCCAGGGAGCAGCGCTGGGTGAACGCCTTCTCGCAGAGGGTGCACTTGTACGGACGGACCCCTGGATGGAAAAAATATCATATGAGCTTGTGTACATGTGTTGTGTTTATGCATGTGTGTGTAGACGTGGACGTGGTCGGTGTACCTGTGTGTGTGCGGACGTGTCTCTTGAGGTCGAAGGTGTCGTTGAAGCCTTTGCCGCAGAAGGTGCACAGGTGTCTCTTGGTCTCGCTGTGACACTTGACGTGTCTGTTTAACATCCGCTGGTGGTGGAAGGACTTCTGGCAAACCTGCGAGCAGCAACACAACCGACTTTACTCTGACATCATAGAGACTTATGGGAAAAATTTAAATACATTTTTTTAAAGCTGCCCTGTGGACTTATAGTCTACGGTATAAGTTTGCGACTTGACGATGAAACCGTCGTCGTAGTCTCGTTGTCTCACCTGGCACATGAACATCCCCGACATCCCGTGCGATGGACTCCGGCTTTGACCTGTCGATCTGGTCACCATGGAGACTACTTCCATGGGGGCGGGGCTCGTCAGCGGCATCACGGCGGTGTGCGGAGTCAAAGACGGCGGCGTGGGAATGGGAGGAAGAGAGAGAGGAAGAGGAGAAGGAATGGACGGCAACTCGCCTGTCGTGACCTGTGACGGAGGGAACACAAAATGTATTTTTGACATTTATTCTGAAGTTTTAAAGCTACTTTTTGAAATAGCTTTATACTCACAAAATCCATGAAAAATCTACGCAAAAGTTCTTTAAATGCTCTCTGCTCGTTTCCTCACCTTTATCTTGGATCGGATGTACGGCGGTCCGGCCTGCGACCTCCTCCTGACCTCCGTCTTCTCCTCTGGCGAGGGGGCGGGGCTCTGCGGTCGGCCCAGCATGGTGCTGGACGGCAGCTCGGCGTGAGTTTGCGTGTCGGACAGAGATTGCTTGGTGAGGCAGAGCGGCGTCGTCTCGGCGGGGCTGGCTTCAGCCTCCATCATCAGGACGGACGAAGGGAAGATGGAGACTGGAGGGAGAGAGGGGAGAGAGTTAGTGTCACGTCTTAAACTTGCAGTTATTGATGTTGTTGGGAAAACAGGTCGGACCGATGCTTGACTGTTGACTGTACGTCAAATATCAACTCTCTTTTAGCTCCGTTTTCGGTCTCCACCATCTCATACCTGGCTGCAAAGCTGCAGAATTGGCTGATTATTCTCTTTTTTTCTTTATTTATCAAACAGCTGTAGTTAGACCTCCGTGGAGTTTTATCATGAAGCTTTTTGGTTGTTGTTTTGGGATTATCTGCTCTAGCTTTTCTAACTTTTTGTACACAATGATCATAATAACGGCCCAAAATGACGTGAAATTCATATATTCAAATATTTATTAACTGAAAAACATCCTTTAAGGGATCACATCACATCCTGCGTATTACTTCATCCTGATGCTGTTACAGTTTACACAAAATTGTGTTTGTTAATGTAACTACCAGCAAAACAAAGACAAGAAATGTCTTTGAACGGACGGCAGACAGACAGAAAAGCAGGTCAGAGGTAGAGAGACGAGTACAAACGCCTCGTACTTAAGTCTTTCACAACAAGCCGCCAACCTGCACCGCTTCATATTTGCACAATCTCTCAATTAGCAAACACGCCGAGTTAAATATGTTTATGTATTTATGTGTGCGTGGGTGTGGGTGTGTACATGTTGGGCCTATTGTTAGCGTGACTTATTCTGCACGCACACACATGCCCTCCAACACACACACACACACACTGCATTAGCAGCGCAGTTAGACTCGTCCGACCAGACGGTCTTGCAGCACCAGCTCTGTACCTTCCTCAAACAATCCACCTCCGCAGGCTGTCTGTGTGTGTGTCTCTGTGTGTGTGCGTGAGCATAATATAACAAAACACCACTCAAACAGCGACATGTAGGCGCATAGAAACCTTTCAGCCTCCGTACAGGTGTGTGTGCATGTCTTTGTGTGTGTGTTCTCAGGTCGGCCTGAGGCAGGCGTGGTCCGGCTCGCCGAAGACAACGAATCAGTTGACTCTGCCGGGCCTCCATCAGATAAAACACAAATGTAAATGCAAATGAAGCCCTACAGTGAGCTGTAAAGATGAGAGACGGCCGATCGGTAAACCAGCAGAGGTAACGGTACGCTGTGACACACAGTGATGGCTCTGTGTCCGCTGACGAGGCCTCAACAGCTGCTTCAATTCATGTTTGGTACAAAGGTATCCCTCTGTGGATCTTAGACAGAGACTTGGGTTGTGTTTAAAGTGTGTTACATTTGTTCAGCTTTTGAAAGAGTAACATTCAAGCACTTTCAAGGTCCCTAAACCAACTAATTCCAGGCTCTCAAAGACTTTATCATGACAGCTTAACTCTTACGAATGCAGTTGTGTAAAATAAAGTAAAGAAAAATGTATATGGTCCCTTTGTTTATTTTTACAGCTGATCACATCACCTTTGATTGTATGTTTTGTTAGCCTAGCTTAGCATGTCAATTTGACATTTTGGGAAATAAGCATGTTCACTTTCTTGTTGATTGTCAGCCAAGAAGATTGATACCAAACACATGTATCTTTGTTAAACATGAAGCAACAGGGCATGAGATGGCTATCTTAGCTTAGCATAAAGACTGGAAACAGAAGGAAGCTGTTGGGAGTCTACACTTAACCTCATGGTGACGGCAAGATTATTTTGACACTTCTGTTTTTAAACACATTAAACATGCCACATTACATTACATTTTCACATTAACTTTGATTGTATGTTATAATTATTTTGATTATTATTATTTAATTCTCGCTAATTTTGATCACATTGTGTATCAGGATGTCTCTTTTTTCGTTATCTGAACATCTCTTGTGACCTAATCAGGGGCTTGGAGTGCTCATAACAGCCAGTTTTACAAGTGGAGCAGGTCTTCAGCGTTGAGCTTGTGTAGAAAGCTTCTCGTGCCCTTTCATTATCATTTCTAAACTACTTACCTAAACTTCACTGCAACTTCACTGTAGCCTTTTGTCCTACATGACTAGTACATAACAGATGTTTCGTAGTTGAAGCCAAATATGAGAAATCTAATGGTTTTAGAAAAAATAAATCTTTTTTTAATTATTCCCGTGTGGTGATAGTTTCTGTGGTGACGGCTGCTGGCTGGACATTTAATCTCATCTTGTATTGTTTGTTCACCCCTCCTTCCCCCTCGCCGGTGAATACAGCGTGTGTGTGCTTGAGTGAATGTGTGTGTGTGTTTGGGAGGTAGGGCGAGTGGGTTTAACGTATCCAGACTGCTTCAATGTTGAGAAAAAGAGAGAGGGAGAGTTGCACTTCTTTCATATTTTCTTTCAGCCCATTTGACGTCGCTCAGCCGGGAGAAAGAGTCAACAATCGCGAGATAACTTCGTCAAACACAGGGTGTGAGTCCTTGTGTGTGTGTGTGTGTGTGTGTTTGCTAAAGGTGTACTCGTCTGCAGCAGTAGGCTGTCAGTAGGGTCCGTTACATTTCCTCCCATCCAATAAACATTAACCTTGCAGCAGCCTTAGGATAGAATTAAAGTGGAAACCCTCGGTGAGCCCACAGTTCAAGATTTTGGGGAGATTTCATTGTTCATTTCTTGCCAAAAATTAGATAAGAAGATCAATACCACTCTCATGTTTGTGTGGTTAATATGAAGCTGACAGCTGGTTACCGTAGCTTAGCATGTTAAATTTGATTATTAAAGTAGCAGTTGACATTTTGTTAAATAAGCATATTCGTTTTCTTGCTGATAGTCAGGCGAGAAGATTGATACCAAACACATATATCTTTGTTGAATATGAAGCCACAGCTACATGAGATGGCTAGCTTAGCTTAGCATAAAGATGGGAAACCGAGGGAAGCTGTTGTAGTTCATGCTTAACTTGGTGATGGTGATGACAAGACTACTATTGTTTTTACACTTGTTTTTAAACAAACATAACATTTTAACAAAGCCAGGCTAGCTGTTCCCCCTTATTTCCAGTCTTTATGCTAAGCTAAGCTAGCCATCTTATGTCCTGTAGCTTCATATTAATCAACACAAGTATGTGTTTGGTATCAATCTTCACACAGATACCACTCTCATGTTTGTATGGTAAATATGAAACCAAAGCCAGCAGCTTGTTAGCCTAGCATAGCACGTTAAATTTGGTTATTAAAGTAGTAGTTTGCATAAGCATATCAACTTTCTTGCCGACAGTCAGGTGAGAAGATGAATACCAAACACATTCTTTGTTAAATATGATGCTACAGGACATGTGACAGCTAGCTTAGCTTAGCATAAAAACTCAAAACAGGAGGGAAGCTGTTGGAGTCTACAGTTAACCTCATGGTGACAACAATACGACTTTGACACTTCTGCTTTCAAACACATTAAACAAACAAAACCTTTTAACAAAAGATACTCGTGCCACAGTTTGAGAAAAGTGGAACTGAGGTATAAAAAGATAATTTTGTTTCAGTAAAGATGAAAAACTGTTGAAGTCTTGTCTTTTTAAAAATATTCTAATATATCATAAATGTCATTATTACGAGTTCCATTTATAAAACTGTGTTTTCATCATATTTTCTTATACATTATGTTACGTTCAAAATTTATTTCTTTTTTTTATTTTTCCACCCACTGAAACATCTTGGTTGTCATAAACAGTTATATGAACATTTATCTTTACAAAACAATCTAAAAATCTTACATACGCTATCAAAACCGACCTCAGTAGTTCAGTTTACGCTTCAAATACGGTTTATTTTTGTAGGTATGTCCTTGTTCTGCCTACTTGTATCTTAATGTAGTGACTTCTTACACCTGTTACAGTTTTTCTCTTTTGTTCCATATTAAACTCAATTTATTTTAATGTATTTTAAAGCTATTTTTTTCGCCTGGCACATAAACCAGCTGGCGTGAGTGATTATAGTAACTTGTTACGTGTGTCTGAAGTGAGAGGAGGGATCAACCCTACTATAACCAAAACAGAGGCTGATTTGGGACTGATGATCCATCAGAAACAGGCCGGGGCACATGTTTGAGGATAAGAGGATATAAATAAACTCCTACACACACACACACACCCACAACACACACATAGAAAACTGTCGTAACTTATGGCATCTGGTGCCTCTCAAAGTATTCAACTTGCCTGTTTCTGAGGGCAATTATCATACCTCTGCGTGTGACTGTGTGTGTTTGTGTGTGTCCTGTCACACAAAACACACGTCGGGCAGGTACGTCAAGTAACGGCACATACCTGAAACTGTAGCCGAGACCGTTGGTGAGGAGTGTTAACTATGCGTAATTACGCACAGACGCTCATTTTTGTTTAATCGTACAAACAGGTTGTCGTGGGAAAATGAACATCTTGAAGGGAAATAAACAACTTTTCTACGACTGATTTTCATGTTTTTGTTGTTTCTTAAGACTAAAAATCCGAGTTAAGCGACAGTTTATATAATCTCATCGAGTTAAAAAGTAAATAAGGCTGTTTTCTGTGCGTAAAATTAGCTTCCAAACGCCTCAGGTGTGCTTTTAATCGTTCTAGAAACACCTGTATGCTTCTTTTAAGATTATTAAATGTTATTTGGCGGGATTAGTAGGTGTAGCTTTTTAATTAAACACGTTTAAAACCACCTGAAAGCCAGCGTCGCTTCAGTTCATCCACATGTTCCGGCTCCAAACAGCAGAGAGGATGTAAAAGTCAATGATTAAAAGCTAACGGTGATGAGATGTGGAGGTAAAGGGACACGGAGAGAGAAGGGGGAGGGTGTGTGTGAGAGAGAGAGAAGAGGTTTAGGGTGTAGTCCGTTACTTGTTATCTGATACCGACGTGGTCTTACAATAAAAACGCCGCCGATGGCAACAATAGGGATTGTTCTCAAGAAGACAGGACGAGAAGGGGCAGCTGGGCGGAGGTGGACTCCCTTAACTTGTCATTTAAATGTAAAGTCGGCGGTAAACACGCCACAACTGAAGCTGCAAACGGCGGAGCTCAAATGTGACAGTTAGGCAAAAACATGTCAGCTCTTGTTGGGGAATCCAGGCCAGAAACCGTGAATTTGCAAATGGACAGAAAGGTCAGAATCAAAAACAGGAGCGGACCCACTGATCCACCTCAGGTCCCGTTTAAGTTTAAGGGTGTGAGGACGACTTGGGGCTGAAGAGTGTGGCTAAAACTCGTATCCTATGTATGGAAGCTCATTTCTGCCATTTAAAGAAAAGAAAAACAGACATAAAATAAGCTTGATTACTGTGTTCAACCATAATTGTGAGGCAAAAAGTCGTTTTTGTCGGATAAAAAAATAAAGATTATGTCTTAAATAATGAGCTTTTAAAGAAAAGGTCAGAATTATGAGCTTAAACGTTGAAACTATGAGATAAAAAGTCTTAATTATGGGATAAAGAGTTAAAATTTTAAAATGTATCTCATAATTTAAAAAATGTCAATGTTTTAGTTCACTTTTTATCTTTAATATTTTGCCTTATCACGGCTACGTTTTCTTTCTTTTTTGGCAGAAACAGGCTTCCATACATTCCTTCAATATTCAACGAAGGAATCAAAACTAACAACCCTGCATTTGAAACTCAATCCACCAACAATGGACCACAACTATTTTATTTTGTGTTAAATAATCACTGTATCATTGTGACTGTCTGGTTCCAGGTGCTTAAATGTGATGATTTGCTTCTTTTCTTCATATTTTATGACAGTAAATGAAGAGTTTTGGGGGTTTTGGACAAAAGGAGCAATGAAAAGACGTCAAAAGATGTTTTTTAAAGTGAAAATTAAAATAGTGATGCAAAAAATGATCATCACCATTAATCCTAAACCACATCACAATCATAATATCTGTCAAATAATAATCACACAATGATTGTGTTGACCTTATCGTGCAGCTCTACAGTCAAGCCCCACAATAATCGGTATTTGTCGGTAATGTAAATAATCGTGAGTTGCACTCCTCGTCAGTGAGTCAATGCGGTGTGAAGTTGTTCAAGGAAGAAAACGCTGCAATCTGGGGTTGAAGGTCGCTGTGTGGAAAACAACGGGCCACACCGCACAATGAGCGCTGACAGGAGTGGGAATAAAGGCGCAAACACACGCTGACCTTAAATGTGACGCAGATAAAACATGAAAACGAAGGTTAAACGAGCCAGGAGAGAGAAATCAGGAACTATACTCTCCCTCCGCGGCCCGCTGTGTTTCCCGTTATTCGGTGGCCCCGTTACAATCACACCCGGACCCCCTGCCCGCCGTCCCCACTGACAGTCCTGCTGCATCCAAACACATTAAAACCCCAGCGAATCCGTGCGTAAAGGCACCAAAAATACGCACACGGAGCGGATACTGTGTTAAAGCAACAAGCGGCTCATTACGGCAGCGTGGACTCACCTGGAATATAAACGTCCCCTCGTTCATGATCAGGGAGCTCGGACCAGTTCCGCTTCCCCGGCGACACATTCGCCTTTTTCACCAGAAAGGCCCTCGGCATGTTTTAATTGTCAAGCCCGTCCGCTCGGAGAAGTTTGTGGAGGAGCGACGCGAAAAGTTACCAAAAGCAGGAAACTCCAAAAGTTGGAAGAAGAAAAATGGAAGGTGTCCTCTCCTCCTTCCTCCGCGCACCTTTTCTTCTCGTTTCGCAAGCCGTGCGTCGCTTCAATCTCCTCTTCTCTCCGTCCTCTCTCTCTCTCAGCCTTTTTTCCTTCCAGCGCTGAGGCGACAATGACGACAAGTCTCTCAGGTGAGTCCGCTCAGGTGTGCGTGCAGCCCGGACAGGTAAAGTCGTAACAGCGCTCCGGAATAACGGGAGTGTGTGTGAGTGTGAGGGCGGAAAAAAACACGGTATCCTGATCACACACACTCAGTCGATAGAGGTGGGTCAAACAGCAGCACAGGTACTCATTTGAAAAGCAGGAAACAGGCGCCACCGCGCATGCGCGTCAGAAATAACGGTGACAACACAGGCCCGGGTAAGGCCTCAGTATACCTGCTGAACCGGTTTACCCCTCCTTCCTCACTCTCTGCCTCCACCTCCACCTCCATTCCGCTTTAAGGTGTGGGGAGCGGAGCAAATGACAAGAGAGGAACAGGCAAATTTGGGGGCAAGAGAATGCGTGAGGAGGGGTAAAGGGCAGTTACACAACACATCAACACACATTCACCCTCACCAGGGCTAATGATGTGTGTGTTTTGTTTTTAAGTCCACCCGCTGAATACAAACCTGAGCAGAGTATGATCAGGTGCAGCATCTTTCCTTCATCAGATCATGTTCATCCTAAAGGTTTGGAGGATTCAGGTGGAGGACGGTGCAGCTGAGATAGACCGTAACTGACTACATTCAAGTTTAGTGAAGTACAGTACTCAATTTACTGAGTGCTTTACTGTAATGTACTCGAGTATTTGCATATCCTGCTACTTTATACTCCCACTACATTGTGGATGCAAATATTGTACTTTTTTACACTTATTTATTTATTGGTTGGATGGTCGTTTGGTTTGTCTGCTGGTTTGTTTGCTAGTTGGTTGGTTGATCTGCTGGTTGGTTGGTTGGTTGGTTGATTTGTTGGTTGGTTGGTTGGTTGGTTGGTTGGTTGGTTGGTTGGTCGGTTGGTTGGTTGGTTGGTTGGTTGGTTGGTTGGTCGGTTGGTTGGTTGGTTGGTTGATCTGTTGGTTGGTTTGTTGGTTGGTTGGTTTGTTGGTTGGTTGGTTGATCTGTTGGTTGGTTTGTTGGTTGGTTGGTTTGTTGGTTGGTTGGTTGATCTGTTGGTTGGTTTGTTGGTTGGTTGGTTGGTTGGTTGGTTGATCTGTTGGTTGGTTGGTTGGTTGGTTGGTTGGTTGGTTGGTTGGTTGGTTGATCTGTTGGTTGATCTGTTGGTTGGTTGGTTGGTTGGTTGGTTGGTTGGTTGGTCAGTCTGTTGGTTGGTAGCATGGTAACGCAGTGGTTAGTGCTGATGCCTCACAGCAAGAAGGTCCTGAGCTTGAGTCCGTGAGGTTGGGCCTTTCTGAGCAGAGTTTGCATGTTCTCGTCTGCGTTGGTCTCCTCCCGGTACTCCAATTTCTCTTTTTCTTATTTTTGACTTTTTATTGCAGAGTAAAACCTTTAAAACACCTCCTCTTGTCTCAATGCTGCATTTAAACCCTGCGGGAAATATCAGAATCATGAGGGAAGAGTGTGTAAATGAGCCAAATCCACCGAGTAAATTCAAATAATACAAACTATTCACACAAAATTCACATGATAACCTTTTATTCTAAGATACTAGAAGTCTCAAGTGTACAACAAAGAGAAATTCAGTACTTTACAGAAAAGTGATGACTTTTTCCAGTAATGACAAGTCATCACCTTACCAGAAACATACCAAACATACTGAATGATTACAGCTGAAATGATTAGTTAATTGAGAATTAGTTGATTAACAGAATATAAACTATTTCCAAACATTGTTTCAGTCACTTTTTTAAAGCAAAAATGACTGTTTCTACCTTTAAAATGTGAAGATTTGTTGTTTTTATTGCTATTTATGATATTAAACTGACTATATTTTTAGTTTTGAACTTTTTAATGGTCATTTTCTGTCATTTTTATGCACAAAATTATAAACGTATCAATCAAGAAAATTAAGAAACTGTATCATTACCAAGCACAGCTGATATCAGCGGGTCGATCAGCTGATTACTTTGGATTTCTATTTGTTATACTGTCACAGTGTAAATACTGCGGCTGTGAGTGAGGCAGCCGTTAACAGCAGTATCGCAGTAGTTAAATCAGTATATTATTAAAAGGACAAATACAGGCCTGTAGTGGTGTAAATGACTCATCAGAGATCATTATTGCCCCACCTTTCCCTCCCTGCTGTGTGTGTTTACAACCCCCTCCTGCTTCTCCACTGTTCTCCTGTCTTTGTAATTAACCTGACACACACACACACACACATCCCCGAAAAGGCCTCTCAAAAACACCTGAAACCTAAACGTAATAACACACAGGAGGCTGCAAAACATCTCTATAATAACTGCATTCGTAACATTTTTACCTCCATCGGCTTTGACTGACACGCTCTCCATCCGCCTGACATTTAACGACAACGCAAAACAAAACAATCTACATCCCTGAAGTACAGACGAGGATTAGAGAGTTCTGACTCAGATTTGTGATTAAAAAAGTCAGAACTCAACTTGTCATTATGTTTTCACAGTGGCCTTAATCCTCGTCCACTCTATGGTTTCAGTTTCACACCTGAGGAAACAAAAGGAATCATCACTCTGGGTTTCTGAGTCCGCTCCCTCTTGACACAAGTCATTAAGTCTCAGATGATTCAACATTTATGGATGTTAACTGCTTATGTAAGGTCCAGCCAGCAATGTGCAGAAGGTCTCCAAGTGTGTAAATACATAGAACAACTGCAGGAACTAGAATCTAGAAAAAGCCTTTTTTCAGAATCAGAATCAGCGTTATTGGACCGGTATGCGTACACATCCAAGGATTTTGTTACACACAGATACAGGAATAATTCACAGGAAGATAAAAAAGCTACATGGCAAACAAAGCTGAATAAAGATCAACCAGATATTTAACTATAATATGCATACAAGTGGATGAAAACATGTGTGTATAATATCAGAAATCAGTATTAGGACCTTTCATGTTTCACATTTACTCCAGTTTGATGTGACAGTGTATGTAATGTAAGCTCACACGTACATTTGCATTATTGCCTTTAATGCTTTGAATTGTTATATGGACTGAGACACTGTCTAAACCAAATTATTTATTTAATTATGTACAGTATGTTCTCCTAAAATGATGTTCAGACTCAGCTGAAGAGGTGAAGCCCCCGAACTGTTTTAAAGCCCAAACAAATATACTTATTTAGGGTTTAGGAGAATATTGTTGCGACAACAATCACTGATTTTCTATATTACACTTCTGGAACATGCATCACATGTTTACATGGAATGATAAAACAGATTTTTTTTTACACAAAAAGTAAAAAACGTCATGTATAACATTTGCCGAATTTACAAGAAGGCCCTAATTATTACGAATTAGTCATGAAAGGCATTCAACAAAGTTCATAAAGTGTCTCCTAACTCAAAAACTCACAAAATTGTGTGATTTTTAAAGGGAGTCTGGCGATCACCCAAGTCACATGTTAATGCCAGGTGTAAACAGGGACACTGAGTGTTAATAAAAGCTCTCAAACCCCCTGAATTGTGATAAAAACATACAGTCTTGGGGCATGTCAGCTTTTAAATCCACTTTCTGAGCAGAGGACGAGGAGTCAGGTGTGACGGAGGTGTCTGATGAGAGGGGTGGTGCCGGGTGGATGAATGAACGGTATGTCGCCGGGGCTGTTGGAGTAGTTGGGGCAGATGAGCAGCCTTCCTCCTTCCTCTGTCGCCTCTCTGTCACAGCCTCTTCCTAACTGTCAGTGATACTGTTATTCAAAGTGTCTCATCGCCTTTAACCCTCTGTCTTGTGTCAATATTGAGGCACTTTACTAAAATATCTGCATTTTCTGCCACTTTAGACTTTTACTCTACAACTCAGGGGCAGATATTATACTTTTAACTCCACTTCATTGATTTGATAACTTTAGTTACTGGTTCCTTTGTGGATTCAGATTAATTACACGATAAATAGTCAACAAATAAAAGTATTCTTATAGGTTATAAGTGAGAGGAAAGCCTCAAACAGCAGTGCTTTTCCTCCCCAGATCCATTTTAATCACGGTTAGGCTGAGGACAGTTAAAAGAGAGATAAAGATGAGAGACAGCAGGGTCATGGAGAGCAAGGTGAGGCCTACATTACACCTGTCGAACCTGATCGACGACCTCATCTCTTCTCTGGTCTCTGCTACAGTACTGTTATTTCTTTCTCTAACTCCTCCTCTCTCCGTGTTTCTCTATTAAAGGAACACACAGATCATTTTTTGGTGAAGCTGGAAATGATGCACAAGTTGAACATAGAGAAGCTCGATGATTTTCGTTCTAGACGCAGGACGCCCGGAGTGGATCACAGTGTTTACGTCAAGGAAAACAGATGCTGTGTGTGATTGTTGTCAGTTTAACCAGAAGTTAATGTAGCACAAAGCACTGTTGCCATGGTTACCTGCAGTTTATTACACATTACGCAAAAACAGCTGACCTGATCAGGTGTAATCGAGGCCCCTTAAATGACTGACTGTGCCATGTTTGCCATCTTAGTTTAGCATGTTAGCATGGTAACATTGTGTCATTAGCATTGCCACAAGCTGAGGCACAGCAGTGCTTTGAGCTAACGTCAGCATAATATCATATTCACAATGCTAACATTGTGATGTGTAGCGGTTAATAGGTAACATCTTGGTTCAGCGTGTGAGCGTGGTAACATTTGCTAAAGCACCAAACACAAACTACAACTGTGGCTAATGGCAATTCATTTGTTTTTCAGGTGTTTGTCAATAATAAAGTATCAGAGTACTTGGAAATGTTGACATCATGATAGTGGAAATAATGAATTAAGCTCTATATACCTTTTGAAAATAAAAGTTTTTTTTAATCTGTTGAAAAAGAAATGTGATAGTGTGATAGCGTCTGATTTGTGACTAGACTGTTTATGACACTACTGACCTACTCCGTTCTGTTTTTGCCTTTCGATTCTCATCATTTGTCTTTTCTGCCTCCCTCCTTCTGCTAATGCTAATGGTTTCTCAGCAATGAGTGGGAGCACTGGTCAGGTAGCATACCTTCGTGTGTGTGGTGCGTGTGTATGTATGTACTCAAGTCAAAAAAATGTAATAAGTCGACACCCTTTGAGATTTGGCACAGTTGGGTTACAGGTGTGTCCCTTCGAGCTGCATTAATTGATATATTATCTCCCTCTCAGTCAATACTGTGAGCTAAAAGTTACCCTTTGACACTTTGAGGAAATACAGGACAACCTTAGCATCCATTTGTCATGTTTACGGCCACTTACAGACTAATATTCATTCACTTTTTGCTCTGTTTTTAGTCTCCACCATCTCCTGAGGAGAATAAATGGCTCTTTAGCCTCTCAGCGCTCAACTATTTTCACCAGTTAGCTGCTGACTAAGGACACAAGAGCACAAGAGTGATGGGCTGTAAAACCAAAACAATGAGCTTAAAGACGCTAAAAAGCTGGAGGATTATTTTCATCAGCTGTTAACATTAAAACACTGACTACAGCAGCTTTAAGTCGGGATACTAATTTACTGCCTCTTTATTAAAGGCCAGACTTTTCCTTTGAATATAATTTTAAATCAGTATCATTGTGAAGAAGTGCATCTCAAACCAGACACACACACACACACACACACACACACACACAAAGCCATGCACCAACACATTTATCCAAAGTTACATGTGTTGGTGTGTTTATTTGTCACACCAACTATATGTTTCCATCTTTGCTTCAGCAGTAATTTAAAATCTAAATTATTTCCTATATGACACGTCCGTGAGCTTATTACCAAGACCAGACTAGAAAATGTGCAGCCAATGCGCACTACATGTCAAAAGGTGGCGCTGCAGAGCAATAAACCACAGGAGGCCCTCGGGGCAAAGGTCAGTAAACTACACTGTTAACTTGTTGCTCCAGTTGTCAGTCATCCGGAACAAGTTTTACCTGCAGGTTTCAAACCGCCCACCCACTACTTACCTCACACAGACACACACTCACACTCCTGCATGACATATGGAAGAACAAGTAAGTAAATGTCGGGGCTGCGAGACAAAAGACCCGAAAAAGAAGACGGGAAAGAAAAGGGGACAGATGGGGCAGCAGTGGAGGAAGAAATCACATCCTGTAAGTATGAGTACTAATACCACAGTGTGCAAATACTCTGTTACAAACACAGCCTTGAGACTGTTGAATCTACTGTTATGTATCAGGCCTACTCATGCGTTCATGTAAAAGCAGGATGTTACTGTTGTAGCTGGTTGAGGTGGAGCTCATTTTCAAGTTTTGACAAGATAAATGACTCTAATGATTAATGAAATAGGTGCCAATTGTTTTTTTTGTTAATCATCCAACCAGTTAATTGATTTGGTTGTGTAAGCTGCACTTGTATAAACTGTTTGGTGACTAAATTTATGAAAAAAACATCACATTTTATAAGCTCTTCAAACGTTTTGTACAATCATCTTAATTTTACGTGGAGCTAAACGTTTTGTACAATCATCTTTATTTTATGTGGAGCTAAAGCTTTCTGATAATTGTAGTGGAGTAAAAAGTCAAAAAATATAAATAATTCCCTGTAAAATGTCGTCTGGTGGAGTAGAAAATGGCATGAAAAGTCTCAAGTAAAGTACAAATACCTTTATTTGTACTGAAAGATGTAATATGTAATACTTTCAGTTGAAACATTCAAATAAATATCAAAAATGATCAATGAAATGTGAACAAAATATCATTTTGATGACATGACATGTATGTATGTATTGTGTTGCAGAGATATCTACTGAAGTTAGCATGCTAACAAGCTAGCCCCAGCCCTGTGCCAAGCTTTGGTGTTTAGTGATGTAAACACCAAAATGCCTCTGGTGCCCCGAGCTCCCAGCCTGGACCACTAGATGCACTGCTAACCGAGGTAACTAGCTAACAGAAGCTCTAGTTAGTAGCAGTTAGCGGTGTTTGTTTTAAGTATGAATTAGACAGGCTACTTTGTACATATTGTGCCATTAAGTACAATCAAGTAACACTAACTACAACTAATAGTTAGGCTATTTTTAAATTTTAATTAGGGATTAAACTGCTAATTATTTTCTCCATTAATTGACGATAATGGTGGATAAAGCATCAAATCCTTCATCTGTGAAGCTGAAACCATGAAAAGTTTTTAGGCTAAATGAAAAATGACAAAAAACAAAATAGGCTATAGGTACCAACTGATCAACTGACCAATAAATACACTTAATTGTTAGTTTGATTTTATAACAAAAAATCTTATTTTATGATTAAGTTCTTCAAATGTTTTGTAAAAAATCCTCAAGTATTCAGCTAAACCTTTCAGAAAATTGTAGTAAATACCCCAAATGTGCACTCATTGGTGTTATGTGTAATAATTTTAGTTGAACACATTAAATCAACAAAATGTATAAAAAAAATAGATAATAAATCATTATCAACAAAATGTGAAGAAATAACAGTTTTGATGTTATGACGTCCATATTGTGTTGCAGAGAAAAGTTAGCATGCTAACGAGCTAGCCACGTCCCCACCTAAACCTCCTATGCTCGCAATGTAAACACCAAAACCGAGCTAACTAGCTAACAACAGCTCTAGTTAGCAGCAGTTAGGGGTGTTTGTTTTGAGTATTAACTAGACAGGTCTTAGATAATGTGCCATGAAGTACAATCAGGCAACACTAACTACAACTAATAATTAGGCTATTTTTAATTTTTGATTAAGGATTAAACTGCTAATTATTTTCTCCATTAGATGATGATAATGGTGGTTCGGTTTTTTGGTAAAAGTCTGAAAATATTCAGAGATGCTGTCACATAGGGCTGGGCGATATGGCCTCAAATCAATATCACGATATATTGAGCAACTCACCTCGATAACGATAAATGAACGATAAGTACAAAATAGCCCCCCCCCCCCGACGCCTAAAAAAAAAAGGTAGTGTCACTTGTAAACAAATAATAAATAATGTAATGAACAAAAATGTCAATAAAACACTGAAAAAACTATTGCAAATAACACTGCCATGTGACAGGTGACAACTTTAAACTCTTTTAAACAAATAAGAGCACTGATGATTAAGAATAAGAGGGGCTTGAACAGGGCACTTCAAAAAGGAGCAGCAGACTTGGTATCCTGACCTGTTTACTCAGACTAGTGTTGTAGATGTGAATCTGACTCATGGTTGCATGTGATCACTCTACTCTACACACTAGTGTTTACTCCAGGTTCTTGCTAAGAAACACTAGCATGTTTACCATTTCAGGCTTCAGGCAGGATCTGAGGCATGTAACAATGTTTCCTCCAGAACTGAAAAAGCCACTTTTAAGATTCACCGTAGTTTCGTTTCCAGGTCAAACTCATTTACAATGGAGGTGCACGGGTCAACTTTTCTGTAGCATCAAAACCGCTATTTTTAAAACACTAAGAAGACTCGACACAACATGAAACTTTGCTCGTAGTATCACCAGGGTCCCTACACCTGAACACGAGCATTGAGAACATCGTTTGTTGACACAAAGTTTGCTAAAAAGAAGGTTTTTGAACAACTCACGTTAGCATTAGCAGTAGCAGTCCTGCCAGTCGCGATGCGTCGATCCCCGAGTGCGGCGTGACATGAAGGAGAAAGCTCCATGTTACATCGGGGATCGGGGATCGACGCATCTCGACTGGCAGGACGGCTAAGCTAACGCGAGTTGTTCAAAAACCTTCTTTTTAGCAAACTTTGTGTCCACAAACGATGTTCTCAATGCTCGTGTTCAGGTGTAGGGACCCTGGTGATACTACGAGCAAAGTTTCATGTTGTGTCGAGTCTTCTTAGTGTTTTAAAAATAGCGGTTTTCGTACTCGTGTTCATCACAAAATAAGCCGAGGTTGCATTTTGGCAACAGTTACACATGAATATACCGGTAGCCTACCTACACACACAGCCAAACAAGACAAAAACAACTTTTTTTTTTTTTTTACACACCGAATATACCGACATGGGCAAAATGACGTCGGTTATCGTCGTAAATTTCGGTATCGGTAAATTTTCGGTTTATCGCCCAGGCCTACTGTCACATTACCCAAAGTGACACCTTTAGCATGTTTGTTTTGTCCAACCAACAGGACAGACCTCAACATTATTGAAAGGCGTTCAAAATTATACAAATATTTAAAAGATTAAGCATCAAATCCTTCACCTGTGAAGCTGAAACCATGAAGTTCTGACGCTAAATGAAAAATTAGGCTATAGGTACCAACTGATTTTATGTTAATCAATTGCAATACACTCAAACGTTGATTTTGTAACAAAAACTCTTATTTTATGAAGTTCTTCAAATGTTTTGTACAAAAATCTCAAGTATTCAGCTAAACCTTCCAGAAAATTGTAGTAAATACCCCAAAAGTGCACTCATTGGTGTAATATGTATTAATTTTAGTTGAAAACATTAAAAATGAACTAAAATTATCAACAAAATGTGATAATTGTGAAAAATGTGAAAACATCCATATTGTGTTGCAGAGAAAAGTTAGCATGCTAACGAGCTAGCCCCGTCCCCACCTAAACCTCCTGTGCTCGCAATGTAAACACCAAAACCAAGCTAACTAGCTAACAACAGCTCTAGTTAGCAACAGTTAGGGGTGTTTTTTGCTTATTCTGACATATTGTACCATTAAGTACAATAACCGTGTTCAAAATAAAATACTTTAAAACAATTCAAAAGAAAAGTCTTTGCTGACGACGTCATCCTCCGGAGAAGAAGATGGCGGTAGTGAGCTGCGTCGCCGAATTCGCAACCACAATTAAACACGCGAAGAAGAAGAAACATCCGGAAGCCCTTGTATTTGATGCCATTACGAGTTTCCTTAAATAAACAAATCGACATTTCGTCGACATCTCCGCCGTGTTGCCTCCGAGCTTTTAAACAAATACCCCCCGAGCAGTCAGAGTCGTTATGGCTTCCAGGAAGAGAAGCCGTCCCGGGGATGTCGGTGAGCTGAACGGACCTCTGCCCGCTAGCAAGCAGGTCAAGACCGGGCAGGGGAGACACGTAGCTGCCTTGATTCTGGCGAGAGGAGGAAGCAAAGGGATTCCTCTGAAAAACATCAAGATGTTGGCCGGAGTGCCTCTTCTTGGATGGGTTGTGAGGGCTGCCCTGGACTCCGAGTGTTGTGACAGGTAGATACACAACTGTAGGATCTGATGTTAACCGTTAGTGGGAGAGATGACCCCAACACTGGAGCCACAACCCCCCAAACGCACATTAAACACTTAACATGGCTGATTTATGTGTGTTCACTGTGTTTGTTCTGTGTAGTGTTGTAATGTGTATGCAGAGGTTTGCTCCAGGTTTCATTAAGGTGTGTTTTTCTGCTTGAATCTGGCTGCAGACCATCAGACAGCCTTTGCATTTTATTTAAAACAATATGAAAGAGATGTGAAGATCTTCATGAAGTATGTTGAGATCCTTCATGACACAGAATGAATGGGCGGCTTTACTGATAATCAGTTCATCTTTAAGTAGCTTTTAAAGGAGAAAAGGCAGAATATTTTGCTTTCTGACTGAGGGTTTGCTGTTTTCTCTCTGCTTTATGTCACTTTTTGTATATTTGCGTGTTGGACGGCTGGTAGGACGAAATAAGATGAAGATTTTAAGGTTTGATGAGCCGTTTATCATCATTTTCTGACATTATGCAAGCCGGGTGATTATGAGGTTGCCGCTCTTATAATGATTTTATCGAGGTAACGTGCACTGAACTGGTTGTGTCTTGAATTATAAACTTTACAGGAGTTTGTAGTTTGTTTCAACTCTCTTTTTCCCTTATAAAATATTGTGATTTAGAAGAATACATGAATCTCGTCAATAATAACACACTGATAACAGATCGTGTATTGAAAACTAGCTTCAGATATGATTGTTGTGGTTTGTAAACATGGTCCTGATGTAGGGAAAATAAAATAAAAGCAAAACATGAGTTAAAAAGATGGTATATACTGATGCAGGTAAGAAAACAGGTGATTATAATTTATAATGATGATGCGTTTGTGTCTTCCTCAGTGTGTGGGTGTCCACAGACCATGATGAAATCGAGAAGGTGGCCAAAGCCTGGGGCGCCAAGGTGCACCGCAGGCGTCCTGAAGTCTCCAAAGACTCTTCGACGTCATTGGAAACCATCCAGGAGTTCATCAGGTTCCACAAAGGTACGCCAACCGTCTGATCTCCAGCACGGGTCCGTGTGATGAGCAGTGGAGTGAAGGCAAAAGTAGCTGTTTTTAATGTTACCCTGTTCTGACTTCACAGAGGTGGATATAGTGTGTCACATCCAGGCTACGTCCCCGTGTCTCCATCCGCGTCACTTGAAGGAGGCCCTGGGTATGATCAAGCAGCAGGGCTTCGACTCGGTGTTCTCGGTGGTCAGGAGACACCAGTTCCGCTGGCAGGAGGTCAAGAAAGGATGTGAGTCTACAGATGCAGGAGGACAGTTGACATGGTGCTAGAAGATCTAGACTGCATCACATTGTTTTTTACAACCAACTGGAAATGACAGGATATGGTCTGTAGCAGAGGTAAAGATACTGGGTGAAGTGAATTTGAGTAAAGAATCGTGCTCCTTCTCGCTGAGACAAATTCAAACTCAAAAGACTCATTTAGTGTCATAAATGACAAAGAAAAGCAGCAAAAGGAGGATATTATTATCTCAGTTCAGAACCTGCCTTGAAATTGTCACATTTTTAAGTTTTCGTCAGTGTTGAAGTAATCCGGTGACAGTTGTCTGTACATCAGTGGGTCGGCTGTGAACAGGAAGTGCTAACAGCTAATTCGGGATACTAATGGCGCCAGTTTGCCAAACTGTAAACAAAGGGGACCAAGTCAGCCTCACAGAGCTGTTAGCATGACCGTTGTATTGAATATTTTCTGTCTGTAAGCGTGTTTTAGTATTTTAATCAGCTCAGCATCGTCGTGTAGAAAAATAGAGGATGTTTAATGATACTTGTTGAATGGACCTTTAACTCTTACTCTCTCTTCTTCTAGCCGGTGAGCCAACGGAGCCGTTGAATCTGGACCCACTGAACCGGCCGCGGCGCCAGGACTGGGACGGAGAGCTGTGTGAGAACGGCTCCTTTTACATCACCGGGAGGGAGCTCATCGAGAAGGGAGTCCTGCAGGTAACTGGGTCCTGTTTCCACTCCTTTAATATCTCCTAACTCTGCCAGTACACTGTATCATGTGCTTCATGTGACATCACATGTGACTCAACATGTGAACAGGACGATTGTCTTGGATTTGAAAATATCTGACTTCCTTCCTTTACTTCTATTTTCTTATTCAGTCTGTGCGATGGTTGTTGCTGTTACTGTTTTTGTGCTTTCACGTGTTTATGTGACGCTTCTGTTTCCCTGTCTGCAGGGCGGCAAGAAGATCAGCTACTACGAGATGCTGCCAGAGTACAGCGTGGACATAGACGTGGACATCGACTGGCCTGTGGCAGAGCAGAGAGTTCTCAGGTGAGATGAAATAAAAACGCTTGTCAATAAGCATGTAATCGATCCAATGCTTCAGGGACTCGTCTCTTTTCATGGTTTTGTTGAGAACAGCAGGTATCATCCAGCCTGTGCTTCTCTCCACAGGTATGGCTACTTCGGTCGGGAGACGCCAGAGGTAGTCCGTCTGATGTTCTGCAAAGTGTCCGGATGTCTGACAGAAGGACGGATCTTTCTGTCCATGTCCGGAGAGGAGATGTTGTCCATCAACACCAAAGACACCACGGGCATCCGCATGCTGCAGAAAGAAGAAGTGGAGGTTGGAATCTGAGAGAAAGATGGATTTGGCGTATTGGCTCGTATCGTACGACCACACATGCTACCCTCTGTGTGTCTCCTCCAGGTGGTGCTGTTGACCTGCAGCGAGGACCCCGTGGCCCAGTCGCTGGCTTGCAAACTGGCCAAGTGGACGGGCTGCCAGGTGATCCAGGTGGGAGAGGAGCCGATGGACGATTTGAACCCGATGGTGGAGAAGAGGAAGCTGCAGTGGAAGGACGTGGCGTACATGGGTAAAGACAAGAATACAGCATCATGGATCTCTATTTACAGTCTGGAGTCTCTCCTCCTCGCTCACGTTCTCTCTTCCCTCTCAGGTAACGATAAACCAGATGTGAACTGTCTGAACAGGGCGGGTTTGAGCGCAGTACCCGGTGACTCCCCGGTCGTCGCCATTAACGCCGCCAAGTACACCTGCCACGGCATCGGGGGGAAGGGAGCCATGAGGGAGTTCGCCGAACACATCCTGCTGCAGAAACAGAAAGCAAAGTCCCAGATGAATCAGGACCGCATCAACAGCAGCAGCTTCTGATTTTAAACACAGTAAATCTACGAGGAGAGTTAGTAGGAAAAAATGAAACGCTATGTATTTAAATTGAGAATAAGAATAATTGACTTGACTGTTTACGGTTTAAGTTTTTCTGTCGGTCAGTCAGACACTACAACTGAACTCAAACCAGCAAAATATGTGAGCGTGGAGTGATTACTGATGCAATAAGTGGTTTGAAAATTGAGATTTATTATTTTTTAGATATTTAACTTAAGTTAAAAAGGTAAAACCCTTTTTTTTTTTTTTTTTAAGGACCACCACCTAGTGCCCCAAATCCAAAAATATGGTATTAAACAGAAAACATGTGTTATTGTGATTATATTTGTAACATTCGAGATATTTCTTTTTATCATTTTAAAAGCCTTGATATTTTATATACAAGTTGGAGCGTTTCAAACCAAAATGCGACACGTTCAGTGTCCAGAAAATGTTCATGTGTTGACAAAAAAACTGATCCTGTCGCCCTGAATGCACTTTTGTTTATGTTTCTCACGTGCCCTTAAATCAATAGTTAGATATTTTGGGAGATTATCGCTTTCTTGCCAAAAAATTGATAGAAAAGTCGATACCATGTCCATGTCTGTGCACTTAATATGAAGCTACAGCCACTTAGCTTAGCTTAGCATGAAATCAGGCCATTTAGACCGCATTTAAAAACAACAACGGATGAAACTGGTCGCCTGGCTTGGTCCAAATATACTTAAATCCACCAAAGCATCACTTTTAAAACTCAATAATTTAGCATCATATCGTGTTTGTTTAATCTGCTCTAAAAAGTTTAAAAATCGGCGATTTATGGTTTTACAGAAGGTTTATAAGGAACTGTTTCATCGCCCAGAGCACTTACTTCCTGGAAAACTACAACTAGGTTGCGAGGCCAGCTGTTTACACCTGTTCCAAGTCTTTATGCTAAGCTAAGCAGCTGGTAGCTTTTTACCGGCTAGATATGAGAGCGCTATTGAGCCTTTCATCTGATTTTTGGCAAGAAAGCGAATAAAAGTGTTTTGTTTGTTGCAATCACATTTTCCATAATGCACCTGAAAGCAGCATTATGCTAACTCTTTGTGATGGAGCCTGCTGCTGCATGCTAACTTCCTGTTTTCTAAAAGGGGGGATTAATGATTTTTAGGTGGTAGCTGCCGTTTGTTCGGAGACAAATACTTTCAGATGATTTTCAGGTGAAGTGTGGGTTAGGGGGGTTTCAGATTTCGCAGGACAGTGAAACAACAACGACCTGTGTGTCTGCTCTATTTATTATCGTACAGCAATATAATTTCCTGTGTCTTTCTCTGTCTTTCTTCCACCCTCCTCAGAGATGATTGATTGTTTCGTTGTAATGTTTACGTGTCATTTGGCTCGTTAATGTGATTTTATTTTTTCTTATTTAATAATTGTGTATGGGAGAGATTTTGATGTGTGAATCATTTTCAATGAAGTTGTTGATTGAAGATAACTGAAAGTTGTGGTGTTGTTCATTTTAATACGCGACAGAGGTAAGATTTGGTACCTTTGGACAGATGTTTACATTTGTTTTAAGTATTCAAGTTATGCTAAGCTAACAGAGAAGCGAAGTCTCGCTCCTTCTGGTGGACCACCATTGGGCCTTATGCTGCATTCAAGTGCTCCTCGGATGGCCCCGTCTTTTCCGTGCGTTCATGTGGGAGCAAAATGGACGCCAAACAGACGTTGTTTTCACTCTCATCCACCATGTTTCATCGTCGTATAAAGTCGACAAGTTGAAGTGCACTTAAATTTTCTCAACTTTCTGTACTGTTCCAACTTCAGAGGGCATTTACTTGAATTTAATGATAATTCCGACAGCACTTGAACGCACCATTACAGTATTTGGCGATAAAGACACAAATAATTTATTGATCCCGTTTGAACTGTGATGTGAATCACACACATGATGTTTGTCAATTTAAAAGATAGCTCATCTTTTTTTAGTACCTTTTCTCTGCGGAGGCGGCGGCCATGTTGTTTTTTGTTTCCGACAAACTGAGACTTTATTGACTTGATTTTTTTAAATTGACAAACGTGACACAATTCAGATGGAATCAAACTATTTGTCTCCAGGGGAGACGATTTATTGGTGCCAACGCCAGTTAATATTGATTCAAGAAATGATTAGCATGTTTCCTTAATATTACTATTGTTATTATTATTTAAAGTTGTTGTAACTTGGTAGATCAGAGAGCAAAAATATTATAAAAGACAGCAGGTCACTGTAGTAAGCAAACGTTACTCAAACAGGATTCAATGGTACAATTGTTGGCGACTGTTTTCAGTAAATAGTCCCAACGACTGTCTCTGTACATGATTCATGCCCTGTGTGTCTGGTGTTTATGGGAGGAGGAGGGAACACAGAAGTAGTTAACTGGAGACACACAGACGGATAGAAAAGGGTGTGTGTTGCTTGTGTTGTTGTGTAACTGCACAACTAAATGTCATTGGGGTGCAGTGAAGATGAGCTTGTGCCAGATGTTATGTCACCTCAAGTGTGTTTAAGTACGAACATCTACTTGAGTCTTTCCTCTTCATGCCTTCCTCTGCTTCTGCACCACCACACCTCAGAGGGAAATATTTCATTTTTACAGCTTTAGTTACCTGTTTCTTTACAAATTAAGATTTCTCCAGACAAAAGGTGTAAAGTACAGTTACCTCAGAGGAGTAAAGTACTGGAATAATGTACTCACTGTACTTACTATGGACATTTATAAGTGTTATAACAGATATTATTGGCTCTCTGGTGACTTCTGGTGTCTCCACATCTGAAACAAATCCTCCCCCTGGTGTTCAAACTACTGAACAACAGCTGAGAGCTTGAACAAAAATGGTCTCAAGGTGCTGACAGGTGGAAGCACAGAGCCAGGCTAACCGCTCCCACCTGTTTCCAGTCTCTATGCTAAGCTAAGCTAAGAGGCTGCTGACTGTAGCTTCAGGGTGACAGTATCAATAATCTAATTTGGCGTGAAAGTGAAAGCTGAACTGAAGCTCAATCTTCGGATAATTCAAGAATAATATCAAATATTTTTTTTAACATTTTATTGTTTTATTAAATGATCAGAAAATCACTGAAAACACAACATTAAAATATCTCAGCTGTAAAACATCAAACCAACAGAAAGTTTAAAGAAGCCAACAATGAATATTTATATAAAAATATGACCAGTAGTGTGTAATAGGACTTACAATCAAAGTGTATAAGTACAGTAATTATATTAAAAGAGAAGAAGAAGAAACAAGAGATAACTTCAGGTTGTTTGTCACTCCGTCCTGTTTACAGGTGTGATGGTCAATGGCCCGTCGTTCTTCCCAGATTTGTTGGTGCACGGGCTGAAGAACGGGTAGATGCACTCGTTGAAGACGTCGTTGAAAGTGTAGATGTGGATTTTAGCGTCGACGTTGTAGAAAGACACCTGCGAATAAACACGGTGTCGTTTGAGAACAGGACACGAGCGCCTTGATGTTTGTAAAAAATGTGTTTCCGTGACCTCACCTGTCCGTTCTCGAAGTCCACGAATACCCCGATCTTATTCGGTCTGAGGGTTATTTGGACGTCTGTGGAGGGCTCGGTGCGAAAGGCGTACTTGTTCCTGAAAAAGAGAGGACAGGAGTTTGACCCAAAACTCATATTTCATGTCAGAGGCAAGTTTATTAAACGAGTGTCCCATTGTAGCTAATTAAACCTACAACTCACTTGTCTCTGAGGCTGAGGAACCAGTATCCGTTGCTCGGGGTGACGTCGATCTTCCCCTTCCTGTTGATCGACTGTCGGGCCACGCCCAGATCCCAGTCCGTCTTCCCGCCCACCTCCACCTGTTCACAGGAAGCAGGAAACACAATCAAACACCGAAACATGTAAAAAGATCCTGTTCTGTGGTCTCGTCAGTGCCAAGATTATTATTTTAAAAACATATTTTGTGATCACGACATAACAAACGTTCTTTATCTGGTGATGAAATACTACGGTCAGCTGAAAATAGATATATTTCTTTATCTTAACACTTGAAACAGATGTGTGTGATCTCATAAATATAATCTTGTGACATTAAAATCAGATGAGGGTTGAAATTGACGGTTATCATTCTGTTAAAGTTGTAAAATAAATACAAAAACACTCGTGGAAACACCAGAAATGTGCTTTTCTGTTCTTGTAACCGAACGTGTCCAATGACCAGACATACTGGGAAGTCGTCTCACCTCCCAGTAGTGTCTCCCAGAGGAGATGGCCTCCCGCCCCAGTATACAGACGACTCTGTCGAACCTCTCTGGGTTGTCTGGAAGCAGCTGGTGTCGATCTCCACACCTCACCTGCAGAGACACAGTTTAGTTAATACGAAATGTCATTTTATATCCGGTTTAAATGATCTACTTCAACGGCCACAGGTGAAAAAGTGGACAAAACATATAATAATGTAATAATCTCTCATTTGATTTATGCAATTTTCCCTCTCGTCCTTCAGAAACAAGCTCACACATGTAATACTGTAAAGAAATATCCTGTTATGACTTAATTTTAACAGGTGTCTCACACTCTTCATGTCCTCGGACATAACCAGCCTGGGGTGGGCAGTGTTGGAGTTCAGCGTCACATCCACTGTGTTGAGGGAAGAAACGTGAAGAAATATACAAATTAGGTATATTATTTTAATTATTATTATTGTTTAAATGCTTTATAACAGCTGGTAGGAGTTAACATTCGATTGCTGGAAGAATGTGACTTCAGACGGGTTTAACTCAAACAAAATGCAAGTTATTTCAAATTTAACTTTCTGTTTATTTCTATAGACTTCATGTGTTTTACTGGTGTTTTCTCTTGATTCAGTCTGTGTGGATGTAACTTACCTGCGTAGTCCTGCACCCTCTTCATCCCTGCAGGAAAACAGTTTCAGTTAAACGAGACAAAAAGTTGTTAAAAACTCATTTTAGGTGGGTTAGGGTTAGTAAAGATGTTTATGATGAGCCTGTTTACGGTGGAGTGGGAGTGGACACTCACTGGGTTGTGCTCGGACCGGACTGGGTTCACGAACTAAGGCAGGAAATCCTGGAGAGGAAGAAGAAGAAGACAGCGAAGTGTAAAGTTTTGAACAGTTATCTTTTAGTCAGAGTTAATAAACATGAACAGCTCGTACTAAGCTCGACCACCAGAGGGCAGCATTTAAATACTTTATGTATGATACCAAAATCAGACACACTTCTTTCCTTCTGTCTTCCTTCCTTCCTTCCTTCCTTTCTTTCTCTCCAGTGAAACGTTTCTCTCTCCTCCTGATCTTCATGTCTTCCCTGTCTGTTATCTTGTGTTTTGCACTTCACCCACCTGTTTCTGTGATTCTCTTCAGCTCTGTCTGAAACTTCTCCATCTGAGCTGCCAGCGACCTGTAGATGGTTCCTGTTCCCAGGTCGGAGTCCACCGACACCGCGGACCAGTCCTTGGCAGCTGGAGGGCTGCAGAGGATGGGGAACGTCTAGGAGGAAGGTAGACATAAATAAAACATCGATGTTCCCCACAGTGTCAGTACAGGATCAGCTTGAACTCTGTTAGATCGTCACCAACCTTGAGGCCGTGTATGTGGTCGTCTGATTCGACGAGCTCGGCGAGGGCGATTTCTCTCCTCCGCAGCTCTTTGACCTCCAGCTCCAGCTGTCGTATCATGGCGTCGGCCTGGTGCTCGGCCGCCCTCCGGCTCATCTCCATCACCTCCATCAGCTCTGCCTGGGAGCGCTCGATGGCCGACACCAGCGTAGAAAACAGGCAAACGCTGCCCGCTGTCTCTCGCTCCACCGCCAGCTGGGAATTTTTACAAGTGTTGAGTGAAGCTCAGACGTTTCAAGAAACCTTCACCGTAACTGTTTTAAGTTTTTCTTGAAGACACTTTAAAAATCTGGATAAAATAACCCCCTAAAATTGAAAACGTTTCCGTAAATAGGGGATTTGAAACAACTCCAGAAGCCAGACTGAATCCCAAAAATCTAGTGGAGCCTCCAGAAACCAGGCACAAACCCTGAGAAGTCAGGAATACACTTAAAGGTTTGTGTGAAAGAATAATGGAACAAGTACCCCACAAAAAATACTGAAAACCGGGGTAAAACTCCAAAAAAATTGGTTAAAATCCCAAAGTTTCTTAATTTATGGAATAAACACCACAAATTAGGGAATTAAAAGCTTGAAAATTGAAGTTAAACCTGGAATATATGGTTAAAACCAAACAAGTATTGGCAAAATCCCCCCAAAATAAGGCAAAAATACCCTGCATAGGGAATTAAAACTGATGGGTAAATATAGCTTTTGAAAAGTGGGGTAAAACCAAATCTGGGCCAAATGGGATAAGGATAAACCTAAAAAGGCAGGTAAAGCTCTGAAACAACCCCAAACATTCATGTAGAAACCAACAAAATTCAAGAAGTGAAAATTGAAATAAGAAAATATGGTTTAAATCCCAAAAGTAAAACAGCAGGCAGAACCTTGAAAACTCACATATATACCTGAAAGTACAGACAAAATCCTGGGAATTATGAAATGAATACCCAAAGTTACGGATTTAAAACATTGAAAATATACTTGTCAATGTTGGTGAGAAACAAAACCTGAAGAAGTTGGTGGGAGTGTGTCTTCTGATTACAATCTGATGAAGGGCTGACAGGAGGATTTTCAGGTTTTGCCACATGGCTGTGGTATTCACACAGAAGTGTTTGTCTTACCTCCAGTTCACTCACTGACATTCTGATCTCCTCTATCTTCCTGATCCTCTGTCTGATCATCTCCTGGATCACCTGCTCTGATACACTCAGCTGAGCCTGCACACACAACACGTAGACACACTTTTAAATAAGTTCATCTATTGGATTTATAGTTCTGCCTCAGTTCTGAGCATGCAACAGGACATTTTGGGTTTATAACTCTTTTCAGATCTGTGACCTTGGTCCATATTTACAAAGAAATTAATAGACACCCTCCAAGTTTGTATGTTCGAGGCTACGAACGATGTCATGTTGGGTTGTTTTTAGCCTCCACGTCATCCATTCCAATCAAGGAAATGTACAACTTGGAGGGTGTTTTCCTTTACATACAAACTGTCGGTTGTCTTTATCAAATTTATTTTGTTTGGCTCAGATGCTCAAATGTGGAAATTCTTACAAACACGTGTCAACCGTGACCTACTTTGTCACAGATGTGCTCTGTTTTTGTTCTTCCTCTTACAGCCGTCGTTCTCCGGTTAGAACAAAGACACTAAACAAGTCTGAATGATTGGCTTCAAACATCTCTGTGTTTCTCTGACCTTGGTTTCCACCCATTCGTCTTCGACGGTCACTGTGTCGTGATCATAGTGGTCCAGGGTCTCGCATTCAGGACAGATACATACTCGGTCAGTCCGACAGTAAATCTGGAATCAGTGAGAGAAAGTGTTGCAGCGTCAAACCTTCATCTGCCATTAAAAATATAAACAGCCTCATGTTTAGAGATCCAAAATCTTACTCTGAAAAGCCGACAATCAATGACAGATATTGGTCTATAATGTAGGTTTACGGCCCAGTCACCAGGATCAAACGTAGTAAAATGTTTTATGTTTCTGCAAATCATGGATACATTCGGACGGGAGGCGGGAATTGACTCAAGGTAGTAAGGAAGGAAGAGGGACTCGAGGTAGAAAGGACGACTCATTACATTACATTTATTTTGGCGACTGGGTTGAGGTATAAGTACCGTACCACTGTTCCTCTGTGGTGGGTCTCACAGACAGGGAGGTTCTGGTCGCTTGAAGCCCCAGACATGGTGAACCTTCTCCGGCCTCTGGAGTGAGAGTAGGTGGCAGGTGGCGGTGGCGGCGCGCCGTTTTGGTTCATGGCAGCGATCGGACTGTGGCTGGGTACCGAAGAAGCCAGTGAGGTCGGGACGGCTGAAAATGAAGTCAGGACGGGCTCACCTTTCAAGGTAGAAGATACAGGACATGAGAGAACGTCCTGACTCACTAAATTAAGATGATGAGGTCTACGGTTTTACAGGACGTGAAGAGCCGTCATAGATCCTCTATACTCTACCCCACGATTACTCTGAGACTCACAGGTCGGCATCACAGGTACTTTTGGGAGAGGTCGAGGCAGCTTTTTCTTCAGTTCATCAAATAAACCGTCCGGTAAGCCTCCGTCTCCTCCTCCTTTCATCGCTCTCTTCTCCCTCCCCAGTCCTCCCCCTCCTCTCATGGATCTGAACTGCTCGGTGATCTCTCGCAGCGTCCTGTTGATCTGGAGGTCCGGTCGCTTCTGGAAGGTCTTCTTACACAGAGGACACTGGCAAATCTGGAGGGGAGGAAGTGAAAAAAAGGACATAAATATAGAGGGAGGAATGAAGTAAGAGCAGAGAGAGTCAGGATGAATGGCTAGATGGTTGATTTTTAAACAAGAGACACAATCTGCCTGATGGTACTAACTCCAGTATCTGTCTTTGATAACATTAGCTTGATGAGTCAGCTACATTAGGAGGTGAAAGAACAGAAAAAGTAAACATAAAATTACTTGAATTTAAAGCAAATAACAAAATAATGACTTCATTTTAATTACAATCTGTCGCTTTTCAACAACTGGCAACAAAATCCAACCCATACTGAGGCAACTAAATGGCTAAAATCACTAACACCCCTAAACATGTTATGTGTAAACATGTTAAGAATGGAGCTCGTTCATTGGTGCAATGTTTGTGACTGCTATGAAATGAAGGAAAGAAGAAGACAGATGAAAAAAAGGACGTCTTGGTACAAACTGAGGGAATAGGAGGAAGTCAAAGACAAATCACCCACCTTCGTTCCGTCCCAGTATCTGCTGATGCAGCCCATGCAGAAGCTGTGGCCACATGGTGTCGACGAAGGGTTATTGAACACATCGAGGCAGATCGAACACTGGAACTGCTCATCAGACAGAAAGCTACCGTGTAAGGACATCCTAGACGGAGACAGAAAGTAATATGTAGTTGGCGTGAAATCTGGTTTGAATGGTCCCAGTAGGTGATCCCTACTGGTTTTAATGAGCTTGGGCTTTTTTGGTTGTATCATTACTTTTGGACGTGATTTTATATCTTTAAATCAAACAGCCAGAACCAGACATATTCACAGCCCTCTTTAAGAAATCAATCTTGAATTTCCTTAGTGACCCCTGGCTTTTCTTCCAGCGACACTTTAAGGTCAAAATATCACCATTTAGATAAGAAGACCTACGGGCAGATTGTTGTGAAGCTAGGTAAACAAACTTTTTAACCCTGTCACCTTTCAGTCCAGCAGACTTTGTAGGAGAGGGTTACATAAGCAGATTATCTATTGAATCTGGAGAAAGCGGTGAGAAACAGTGACGTTCAAAGGTTAAAATTGAGGGTTTTTAGTTGCTGTTTCGTTTAGAAGTTGACTGAAAGCGGTCAAGAATTTAAGCTTAATGGAGGGAAGGTTGAAGTTCAAATAGGTAAGGAAAATAGGCACATTATGTAACACACACAAATCACGTCTGTCGCCACTAATCAGATATGGATGGTCAAAAGACGTCAGGAATGAAGCGGGGCGAGATGCTGTTCTTGCATGATCACGTACGCTGATGACATGCATACTTTTTTGTCTAAAGTTGAACCAGTGACTTAACTCATACAGCACCGACGTTTTTCTTTAAGACTGTGGGAAAAACTGCAAGAAACCCAAAGCAGACGTGTTAGATTTGACACAGTAAAAGACGCTAATCTTCTCCACAAGAAACTACAAACACTGTTACACACCAAAAAGTAGATTTTTAGGTTTAAGATAGCTGACAGAGCCGAGACATAAAACAACTCAAATAATGACAAGTCATATCTTAATTATTTAAAGTAAATGGAACAAAAAACAGATATACATTGATAAAGCAGATGTTTTTTGTTCCATGCATTCCTCTTGGTGAAACCTTGCATAACCCACAATGCAACTCAACTCCTGACTAGTTGTGCTACTAGCAGCTAATGTAGCCTCGATCTGTAGAGATGAGGAACAGGCTACAGAGGTCTGGTAAACTCACTTCTTTCCAACTCCACACTAATTAATTATCTTTTATTCTCAAACTTGCAGTCTTCAGCCCCTCAGATGCCATAATACTTCCTAATCCCCCTTTTAAAATTATGGGATAAATGTTAAAATGGTTTGTCGGTAAATACATTCACAACACTGGAGACAGGTCTGGCTACACTAATGTGGGTGGCGCTAAACCCAGAATGTCGGGTTGGTGCCCTTGCAAAAATAATGTCAGGGGGAACTTGTTTTTCACGTGTGGTTGCTAATTTCCATTAAAAGAAGAGGTAACAGATGTTGTTTGAGTTCGTACCGTTGGGGTTAGGGTTAAACGGCAATAACGTTTCAGTAACTTATTATGTGACAGTTGCTAGCTCGGAGATTGACTATGACTATTTTGAAAATGCGCGGATATCGGAAAGGAGGAAAATACTGACAGTCTACATCCCCCGTAAGTCAGACTAGTATTAATACTTTGCTACATATTCCTTAACTTTTCTATTCGGAATTTATTTGTCAAAAGCTTAAAAACGGATGAGGACGTGTCACGTTTACAAAATCTTAAGGTTTCTTCCATTTTTCCGGGGTTAAAAAGTTTCTGGGGGACTAATCATAAAAGTCTGTTTTCTACGTGGCTGAAATTCTGGTCTTAGGTCGAGATAGAAACTGATCTAAACATGATTTTACAGACCAAAAAAGTGCGGCTTTTTAAATTAACAGCAACAAATGTAGAATTTCCGTTATGTCTGAGATAAAACCACCTGATGAAGTAAGTCATCCCTCCTTGCTTGCCTCTTAAAACCTCTGTAACATAACAGCTTGTAGCTTCAGGCTTCATTACCCTGAAGGAAACTGGTTTGCAGCCAAGACATCACAAAGCACAAACAATTTTGGACATGCATAACATCCGATTGCAACCTATAATTAGAGCTAAAAATAAACTCCCGTCAGAGTCATAAAAGAAGCAATTAAAGCGAAGAGAGGTAAAGTAAACATAGCTTGGCTTGAGTACAAATGTAGATATGTTGAGCTCTTGATAGATACATTTAAATAATACAACTTTGGGATAATTATTTAGGAAATGTATTTAATTAACTTAAACATAGTTGGGTCTTTGTCTTTGACATTAAATAAGTTGTTTCTTACAGCCTACGTCAGTTATGAAGGTGTATCTTATTACTTTTGACATTTAAGACCTTTCAACTAATACGTGGTAGAAGAAATCTTTCCATACAGCACATGAGACGCTATTCCGACTCTAAACAGCGTGTCCTTTGCAAATAAATGTTTTCTTGAGATACTTTAATTACAAATCAAAATAGTAATAAAAAAAAATGAAAATTGGTACCTTTCTTGTTGCCGGTTAGGATTTATAAACAAAATATCCAAACAGCTCCAGAGGTGTACAAAAACTCTTGATCCTTAGAGGTCGTATCTCGAGCCCTCACACTCCCACTTATGATGGGTGTTTGCTCAGGCTGTGAAATATAAAGGTGTGTGTGTCTGTGAGTGTGTGTCTGTGTGTGTGAAGACACACCACACCCACTCAACTCTCTGTGGCAGGTAAATGTGGCAGGACTGGTTGAGTCTGATACTCACAGGGAGTAGGTCAAATGACCGCAATCACTCCCCTCAACCTTCTTTATTGTTCCATGTGTTTTTCAGGACGGGAACAAACACTTTGTTTAGAGTGAGAAGGATTAACACCTGCACTCACCTGTGAGATTGAATCTGATACGATGAACGTGATTCCTTGGCCACAAACGTGACTATGATAAGCCAAAGCAAGCAGCTGTTTTTCAGTGGAAAAGCTTTGATAAACCTAATGTACACAACATGTCGAACACCACACAGCAAGACGACAACGATAGCAACTAGCTGGTGAACATGGAGAGCCAGATATTTCCCTCAGGAGTTGGTGAACTCCAAGAACGAGCTAAAAGCACATTGAATTATTGTTTTATGGACATGTAAACAAGATTAAGGATGCCTTCAGACTAAACGAGCTCTGTCTAATATCATTTATTTGAATAGGGCCCCTCGACTGGCACCGTTGAGCCACCAACACATGGTTGTACTGCAACATGGACGTCCTATTTCTACTTCTTCTGTCTACTAAAACCCTGAGCTTACAGGATCTCTAATGGGACGTGATTATTCGAAAAAAAATATATGTACTTAGACTTGACTTTACAGTAATATTTCCTTCACATCCAACCTTGATCCCCTAACAGTTGCTTTTTAAGGGCTTTTCTTCATTTTAGTAGCCAGCTCTGTTAGCTTACTAGCTAACGTGGCCAGTGAGGTGGTTATCAGGGAAGGAGGAAAAAAGCAGTGTCACTACGGTTGGAGGCTAACATGACGTAACTCTAGAGAAGTTGCTAGTTTTTCATAGTTTCCTAACTCTGAATAAATTACAGCTGGCTCTATAACATTTTGGTGACTAGCTTAGTAGCTTGCAAGATGCTACGTGCAAAGAAAAAAAAGTTTTTTAGTGGTTGGAAGACACATTTTTCTCATTTGTTCCCATTTGTTTTAAGCTAGGCTAACTGTGTTGTGAACTCACTCGTCAGACAACAAACAAACCTTTTATACTTTCATTTATCTATCAGACAAATTCATATGACATATGACACCATGAAGCCAAATATGATAATAATGATTTTCTTTGTCTCCCTAAAAAATTGGCTTGTGAACACGGAACAATATCCTTTTCCCGCTCCACCGTGCCGGTCATAATTTCCTTCTTCACCACTGTTAAGGTATCACGACTGAGAATAACTTAAATGCCAATAACTTCACCACGTTCAAAACATCGTGTGCAACAACGTGACCGGAGCTCAGTGATGGCACGAGGAATAAAATTAGCTCCTCATATCGTCGCCTCGATCTGTACCAGGACTCAGCTGGATTGCTTTCTGCCACCTGTATGTGCCTTTTGCTTTATCGGCTCCCTTTCAACTCTTTGCTCACTCTTTGGTCCGTGGGCGTGTTTTCGCGAGCATTCGTCTGTTTACTTTCTCCGTGCGTGAGCGCGTGTTCGGACAGGTGGCATTTCACATTGTCGAGCTAGTCATTCCTTGTGATTAACGAGGCGAAATCTCTAGAGAACGATAAGCTTAATCTCAGATAACGTGTACCCAAACAGGATGCTGGGCTCGGTTAAAAACAACAATAACATTGTTCTTAAACGTGTTGGTGATTCAGATTCTTGTTAATTACAACCTTTGGCACAGATTTTTCTGGGTCAACCGATAAGAAAAGCTAGGTTGAGGTGTGTGTTGGTCAGTTTTAGTTGATTTATTGTGAAAAACATTGTTTTCATGAGTTACGAAGAACAGCATTCACATAAGTAGGATATCTTTTATTCCTCTGTGCTTGCGACAACCGTGGCCGGAGGAATTATGTTTGTCAAGTTGTCGTGCCGTCCTTCTGATTATTGTGAACATGATATCTAAGGAACATCTCGGGGACATTTCTTCAAATTTGGCACAAATGTTCACTTGGACTCAAGGTTTGACAAAGTATGACAAAAAACAAAATATGTTGGGGGTTTTTTGTTTTGTTTTTTTGCCATAACCAAAGAATTCATACGTAAACTGGAATGGCATTCATAGAGCGCCCAACAGTCCCCTTTAGTTCAATCAATCCCAATCCAATATCAAATAAAACTTAAACTTTAAGAGAAAGAAAACGCTAAAAAGAAACGTCCTCGTTTCGTTGAAATCGGTTGGATAGTTTTTGGTTAATCCTTGTGACAAACCAACCAACAAACGGACATGGGCGAAAGTACAACATCCTTGACAGTGGTAATGCCAAGGATGTGTAGAATAGGTTGTTAATACTGATGACTGTGTAGGCAGCATTTTAATACGCTTCATTAATGCTTCTATGTCTGCCAGTTAAATCTATGCGAGCATGAAAAACAAATACTCAAGAACAAGCTCCTCATGATAGCACTTATCTGGTGCTTAAGTATATGTAGCCTACTTTGTCACCTTGTAATACACGTGTGTTTTACTCAGCACGTGTTGCAGTGACACACATAGAAGATTTGGCTTCAGGTTAATCTCCTCTAATGAAAAAACTGTACAATCTGTTGATCAACAGCACCGGCAGTATTTTTCCTCTTGTACATTCCAGACTGTTGTTTTTATGTTGATTCGCTGCCGCAGCCAAGTATAAACTGTACCTGCGCTGACATTTGACACACATTAGCTGATGCCAAGACTTGGACCTGTTTTCTACAATCCTTGTAACTGAGATCATGATGTGACTGGATGTTATTCAGTTCTGTGACGTAGTAAAAAAAAAAACAAGTTGTGAACGCTACACGGTGACATATCTTCACATTTTAAGTTAATATTGCAGAATTGCTTGCGAAAACAAGTTGCTTTTTTGCCCAGTTTGCAGTTACGCGACAACGTTGGCATCATTTCGCGTTAACCACCTCGCAAACAGTATTCACTCTCCTATAGCTCTGATTTTGGAGTCTGCTAACTACTGAGGGGTTCTTTAGCCACTAAAGTTGCTATGGTCACCAACTAGTTGCTAACTGAGCCTGTATGTGCTAAACAAGTTTACTGTGGGATTCAAGAGCCTTTTGTCTGAAAACATCAGTGTGAGAGTAGTGTTAGTGACTCAAAAGAGTCAAGTTGTGGGCCAGACAGCTACAAAATGGAGGGGGGTATGGACTCACCTCTGCTATTGGACCCTCTCCGGTTCCAAGCTCGGAGAGGTAGGTGATGTCTGAAATTTTGTTCACTAGAGAAGACGATAGCGACGATAGCATGCCACATCAAAGTTCACTAATGACACCAAGGTAAAAAATATAAACATAGTATTTTGATATAGGTAAAATTTATGTGTTTGCTAACGTTAACTTTAGCTGCAGAAGTTTTTCACCTTGTTTTCTTGTTGTTTGTTAAACTTTTAATGTTGTTGTATTTGTGAAGGTCAGCTGGAATTCATTAATCGTCATGTAATGTAGCTCATATTAGTATAACAGCACCTACATCCAGAAACGTACATGAGATAGCTAGCTAAGAACAAGATTTTTTAGGCGCGATTGTCAGAAATAACAAGCTAAGTTAATATACACACTTTACTATAAATTGATCAATCTACAAGTTGTAAAGTCAGAATTGAACATGACACGACATTTGACTAGCTGTCATTAATTACACACAGTCCTCAGTGACAGTCTGCGTTCACGCACAACATACTGTGGAGAGAAATCTAGGTCAATGTGTCGAGTCAGACTCCACCAAAAACACGCTGACAATGCATGTGGCCATGATATGACATTTGGTATGCAGACAATTTGATTTAGAGTGAGCATCTGCAAGAGAAAAGTCTGGTATTGTTCAGGTTGACGTGTTTCCCGTGGCCTTTTTGACTCAGCTGAGTCAGCTGTGGTAATTTTCCACTCGCCACTTATGTTAACGTTGAAATTTGCTGTATTGTCTGATAATTTGACACAGTACAGGTGTGCAGGTGCAACTCAGGTGTTTGGAGCTAAATGCTAACATCAACATGCTAACATTTCCGACAACTGATGTTTAGCAGACGTAATGTTTAAAATGTTGTTAGCTAAACATCGGCATGTTGGCATTGTCATTGTGAGCACAGTGTTAGCATTAGCTCAAAGCACTGCAAGTACAGGTTCACAAGACTAGCATAGCTTCAGCCTTATTTCATGTTAGCAGCCTGCACATGTTGTTAAATGTTACATCTAGGCTGGGCCACCGTAGCACACCATTGGCCTGGTATTTGACTCTGAGAGCCTGGAGGCATCCCTGGTATCCCTCTTAAGAGGTGAAAGTGACAAATGACGAACCTACCTGTCATCACACAGTCTTCTGTGTCACCCAAAGGCCACCGTTCGTATTAGCATGCAATAGATCACCTTATGCATGCAAGCGTGTCAATGTCACACAGAACAATACAGAAAAAACCCTCTCGACAGATCTCCGACAAGTCACTTGTGAGTTACCAGTGGCTTGATATCTGTTTCTGAGTGGCTCAAAGGTCCAAAGGTCAAGGTTCAAGATTATTTAAATACATCTGGTAAGGCAAAGTCACATAGTAAACCTATGTTAATTTATATTTAATTAAATCCACAGACATCCAGCTCCTGTCCAACCCAAAATGATAATTTGCCTATGAACTGGCAATTAACTGCGACGCTGTATGTTAGCTAACATTAGTGGGCTTGCAAGTGGAAAATAAATAGGCCAATATACGGCAAAAATATACTATTTTAAAAAAGATTGGGAAACAGTTTGTGTATGTGTTTGTGAGATAAAGGCTAATGTCAACTAGCTAACATGCTCACAATGAGAATACCAATATGCTGATATTTGAGTCTTTTCTTATATATCAAAAACAGTTGTTCAAGTTAGATCATCTATATGCTTTTATACAATATTCAAATTTAAAAAAGCATGTTCTTTTATTTTAGACTTGAAGATATCTCAGGAAATTCAATTAGTCGATAACACTTATAATTCAATGCAGTTTATATCCGGAAGTGATTCAGTGTGAAATTACTGGTTCATACACACATTATTACAACATTACAAAGGCAGGAAGAATTTTTTAAAAAGGCAAATTATTTTATTTCCCATGAGACAAATGGATCTGTTCCCTTTCATGAACTATATTTCCTATAAAACAGGAATCACAATAAAAGCAATGCAGATTAATTTGGCTAAATTTCAGGTGAGTGACACATGAAGGAAATTTCTATCTGAGAAATCTTCTTTCTGTTCTGCTGTTGAGGAGCTTCTGCCAAAAGCCTGGGCCGGTACAAGTATGACGGATTAAGTATGGTAACTAAATGATTTGTTGATTGTTGTTTTAAAAAAAAGGACCATTTTCAACGATTTTCTTGATGTAATTTGCATCTTTTCTGTTTCAAACCCACAAGGTTTACAATCACATGTTCACTGTTAAGTCATAGTCAAATCCCTGTTCAGAGTTTTGAGTTTCTGGTTTGAGCGCAGTTGTTGAATTTCAATATTATTCCTTCACTGTCGTCGGTGCAACAAACCTCCTAGCTAGAAAAAGTTGTGAACCAATATGGCTAAATATGAAATCAAGTCTCCACATTTGCTGATGACTGATTGTTCTACATTCCTTCCACGAGGGCTTTCTTTTTCTTCCACAGAGGCTTCTTCTGGACCGCAGCGGTGTTGCTGTAGGTGCTGTCGATGCTGCTGTCGACGCTGCTGGCGACGCTGCTGGCGACGCTGCTGGCTCTCTTCATCTGGTACATCACCTTAGCGGCCTCATCAGAGAGAGTCTGCAGAAGATAAGTCATTACGTAAGTGATGTTCTTCGACACACTGAGTCTCATCTGTGAGGAACTTAGCTTAAAGGTTTTCAGATGTCTGGAATCTCTGGAAGGTTTTTATAAAATACACATAAAATATATTTTAAACAAATTTATTTGAGATTTGTCTAGCTATTTCCTAATGACATCAGTTATTTGGGGAAATTCTGCTCAATAACAGACAAACAAACACTTTTATTATCTTTTCATATTTTCTGTAAATGTAAAATTTCTAAATAAAATTACTTATTTTCCTGCTAAAATAAATTCACCGAACCCTGAAAAACTTCAAATTATTGAATATTAAACGATCAAATGCTGACCTGGGATTCTGTGGTGATGTCATCGCAGATTGTCGTCATGGCGTTCACCCAGTTGCCGTAGATACTCTCCTCCTGTTGGATTGGCCTGTGCTTACTGCGTGGCAGAGAAGAGGAAGTGTGTTACCCTGAACAACACCTTGAATACACACAGGTACCTTATCACACACACTGTGTCAGACCTGCATGTCTGGCCTAAAAGGGAAATTCCAGTATTTTAATTCACATGTTCGGGTGTGTAAATGATTCATACTTTTAACAAAAGGCTGAGCTGGCAGCTGTGACAAGGCTGCAAAATCCTTGTGGGAAACTCTCACCCAACTCGAGTTACGTCCGATAAAAGGGCTTGTTTTTGCCAGTGATAGGCTGAGGTCGTTATTCTTAGTGCTTGACGACATCACAGATCTTGAACGCTCCGTTTTAGCTACAGAGTTACACATCTAAAGTCCTTGTCTTGCACTGTTATTAGGTTTCATTGGCCCTCAGGACGAGTCAAAGTGAAGTCAGAGGTCAGAGAGTCGTACCTGATTTGGTCCACCAGGTCTTGCTGGGCTTTTAGTTGCCTCTGTGCCTCCTGCACTCGACCCTCCATGGTTAAACTGGCACAGAGTTGAGCGCAGTGAACGCCGAGAACCGCCATGTTGAGGCTACCAGTTGAAATCCGACTTCGGGCGGCGGAAATAAGAAAAAGATGGATAAATGACCAATGACATTTTTTGATACTCTTCTCTACGGTTACAATCAAGCCAATACCACAAAAGTCTAGTATTCAGTGTTTACCTGCTGGTAGCAACTGGCCGCTGTTCGGTGATGATGCGAGTGACTTTTTGTTGGTCTCTGGTCTTGAAGCTCAGCTGAAGTTGGAATGGAAGTGTGTCCCTCTTGAGAAAAACTATCACACACATCGACAGACATTATATGTTTGGATAACAGTTTGTTACATACAGTTATAATTTAACGCTGGCTTTTGATTCCTCTTAAAGTATCTATACCGAATTTAGTTTATTAAATATGTCCAATTCTTTCTATCGTCATGTGCTAACAGGACTCACTGCTGAGTGTGAGTCCCCGCAATGTCAGTGGACTAGAAAGTCATGGTCCTCATAATGTCAGTGGGCTGCCAGGTCAGAGTCCCCACAATGTATGTAAACTAACTCGCAGAATAAGGCAAAGCTGACTTTGTAAGTATAATAACACCTGTCTTACCGCCCATAAACTCTGGTTTTACAGCAAACTGAATGGAGAGCTCCAGCCCTTTGGTCACGTTCCCTATCTCTCTCACCAGTTTGTGATTGTTTTCATCCTCATAAGGAAAATACCTGTGGAGAAAACGAGAGAAGAGGATTTAAATTCACCCTAAAAGAACTAATGCATAGATAAGAGCTACATGTACGATACAGAAAGGAAGAAATTCAGTATTTTGGCATGTTTATCTTGAATATTAGCCATGTTCAGGGACTGCTGAAGTGTTAGCACCAGTGTGTGGTGTCTATGTCTTTGTGATTGGTGTGTCAAGTCACCACTCACACTCCATCAGGAGCGAGCAGGGTTGCCGTGACTCCCGTAGCTAGCACATTGTCCATGGAGGCTAACTGGATCTCTGTTGCGACGGTACCAATGCTGACCATGTTCACCTGTGACAAGAGAGGGAACAGTCAAGTTTCTGTATTCATAACATTTACAAACATACTTTGATCCTGCTCATAAATACACTCTGAAAGAAACATAATCTAACATTGAAACGTCTGAAACGTCTCACCCGTCCCCCGGTAGTGTCTGCAAGTCTTCCAACGTCAGCCAAGGAACAATCTGTCCCCTCAAAAGTCATGACTGATATAATGACTCTGGGAGAAGACAACAAAGAAAGTACTTTTACTTTGATTACAAGACATGAATGGCCATCATGACAACTGTGTGTTTGTGCATCCTCACCCGCTCCCCACAGCCTGTTGAGCCAGTTGTTGGTAGAAATAAGGCGTCAGAGAAGACGACAGAGACGAAGTTTCCTCCATCGTACCCAGTCCGATGTTGGCTCGGCCGTCAGTGCACAAAATCACCTGCAGAACGCAGAAGATCAGGAACGTCATCGCCCACAAAGACTCACAAATGTGACAAAATAAACCTTTTAGACGCGCTCACCTTTGACCCGGGGTACCTTGACGCCATCGCCACCGAGGCTAACGCCGCAGGACCGAGACTGGTCGCCCCGTGCTCCTTGAGGCTGATCATACAGCGACGTCAAAAACAAAAGATTACATTTCTGCACCACAAGGATTGTTTTTTAACGCACAACGAGAACTGAAACACAAACACACACACTCCATCATCACTTACTCTTTGACCCTACGTACGAGCTGCTGGTGGGTCTCGGCGATGCAGTGTGGGATGCTGTACGCCACGCTCTGCTGCCATATATGGTCGTAGTCGACCAACGCCCAGTCCCTGAGAGTGAGAGGCGTACTGGTGCCGTCACCGTATATTACGACCTGTGGGCAACAAGTGCAAGTAGGTTAAATGGTTGATGTGTTTTTAAATGTGGCACCATTCATATTTAACTTCACACCACTTCCGACATCTGCTGTCTTAAACCACTGTGTGATCATTCATTCAAGCAAACAGGAAGTCTAACCTAATTTCATCCCACGATGTTTTATGATTCCTCTGTCGTTTTATTTTAATTTGTAGTGTTAGTATCTTCTCTTTTGAAGCACTTTGTAACCCAGTTTAGTAAAGTGCTGTACAAAAATAATAATGCTGATTTAAATCTACATTTGCAGATATTTCCGTTGTGAAAGTCTGTCAACTTAAAAACACCTCTAAACTTCTCATACAATATTTAACTGTGACTTTATGAGCTGTGGAAGACAAAAGTGGCGAGTAGTTCAACTAAAAAGTTATTTTCCCTTCAGACTACTTCATTTTCAGAGGCCTGAAGACGTAAAATAATCTTTTATTTCCAAAGAAAAGAGAAAAGAAAACATCATTTTGTTTGAAAGAAGGATTTTTGTTTTCCTCTAACATCCCTTGAATCATCCTGTGACACAATTATTACCTGTAATTCAATTAAGTAAAATTATACAGATGAAAAGAAAATAGCTTGCAAGCATTAATTAATAACTTAATTGAAAATGGAGAGAATAATTACTCTCCTACCTCATCGTTGAACGTGACCAGTGCCACTCTCCTGAGGGGCGTCTGCTGCAGGAGGGTCGATAGCGCCCTCTGGAGGGCGTCCTGGATCCCCTGAGAGAAACAAAATATGTGTTTTAATATCAACACATGTCCACCATGTTTATTACATAAACACCTAATCAGAAACTCACCTCCAGTCTGGATATGTACGTCTGAGATCCACTGCTTGATGTGACCTGAAGTGAGGCGAACATGTTAGGAAGAAGAAGAAGGAGAAGAAGAAGAAGAAGAAGAAGGATGATCTGAGTACATCTTCTGAACACTCACCTCTGTGGTGACGCTCATGCTGCCAGAAATGTCCACACAGAACACCACCAGCGTGTCCTCCAGGTTCTGGTAGTCGTCGTCGCTGTGACTGGGCAGGTAAAGGTCGTCGGTGTGAACACCTGCACGCTGGCCGACACAAACTCTCTGCACGCCGTCGTTCACACTGTTCTCACATCCGCAGAACTCACACAGCCACACCTGAACCAGAGGAAGGGAAGAGGGAGGTATTTTATTGTTTTAATTACATTTATGTTACATCTAAGTGTGAAGGGAAAATGCATCACTCAAAATAAACAATAAAAGACAGTGAAAAGCAAAACTAGGCAACTACATGAGTGTGGCGGACTGAAACTGAAATAAGTAAATGGCTCAATAAATAATTAATATGCCATTTAATGCACCAAACATAATATTGATAGTAAATATAGGCATTAATTAAGCGAATATGTTTTTGGAAATAAACAGGGAGAAAAAGCAAATGGAAATAATACAGAGATAAAAATGTAAGTAAATGAAAAACATGTAAAAATTAACGAATAAATAAATAAAACAAAATTAAATGGGAAAGTTAACATTACAAAGGTAAATTAAAGCAGAAATATCAACTTATGTCACGTTTAATAAATTATTTAATGCCTATATTTATTTTTAATTTTATTTTTGAAACATTTAGAGACATATTAGTGTATTTATTGAGCCATTTAGTTATTTATTTTTGATTTTGGCAGTTTCAATCCTCCATAAATGACTGCAGAGAAGAAAAGGTGAAATAAATAAAAATGCGTCACTCTGACAAAAAACTGTTAAAAGAAAGCAACAAACAAAAAAGACACATTAACAAAAACTAGACAACTACATGACTAAGCACAGACACTGCAATCAAAAACAAAGAAATAATTAAGTCAATAAATGGCTCAATAAATAAATCAATATGTAGTTAAATGCAGCAAAAATAATATAAAAAAAACACAATACAGAAATATACATGTTTTAATTAAATAGCGAGGAAATTCAAATGGAAAATAATATAGAAATAAATAAAGAAATAAAAATATAAATCAATTTAAAAGTCTAATAAAACAAAAATGAAAACCGAAAATTCATTGGAAAGTATATAAATAAGGAATTAATACAAAGTTAAATAAATACAAAAGCAAATTAAAGCAAAAATATCAACTTATGTCACATTTTATAAATTATTTAAAGCCTACGTTTGTTATTTTTGGAACATTCAATCACATATAAATGTATTTATTTATTTTTCATGTTGTCAGTGTCAGTCCTCCGTACGTGAGCAGGTGAAATAAATTACTCACGTTCTGCTGCAAAGAGCTCAGACAAGACAAGGCTGCTCTACATTTCCCACAAATCACTGGGCTCTGGAAAGTCTCCAGGCCTGAGGCTGCAGGCAGACGGAGAAAAAATAAAAAGAGGTATGAAATACCAAACAATCAAACAGGTATGTGTGTGTGTGTGTGCGTGTTTGTGCGTCTGACCTTGGCTGATGTCGACGAGTTTCCCGATACCGAGTAAGACGACGTTGACGTTGGCTTCCAGCTTAGTTTCACCTTCCTGCTTGTCAACTGATTAAACAGCACAAAGGAATGAAGAAGGCAAACAGCAAACATCACTCTGAAACACTCGTGATTTACTTTGAAGGAGTCTGAGAGCAAACAGGACTCACGTCTGGGCGGGACGGGAGGAGGGAAGGAGCGAGGACGAAGATGAGGCTGGGTGCGAGGAAGAGGTACAGGCTGGGTGCGAGGAAGAGGTACAGGCTGGGAGGGAGGGAGAGGAAGAGAAGTAGGCCGAGGTTTTCTGAAACGACGAGGAGGCAGCGGCGGAGCAGCTGAACCTGAGGACAGAAAGAGAAAAGAGGTCAAGTGAAGAAACGTTAACAGAGATACTGAAAATCACAAGAGAAGTCAAACGTATCTGCTTTAACGTAGGCTGCAAACTTTAGCATGCCCGGCTAGCTACCTCACATCCTTCTACAGTGATAACCATGACCTCCAACCCCATCCAGCCTTTCGATAAGTGACATTTAGTGGCGTTACAAGTTATATACTACAGCACATGTTCTGTTTTGGATGCTTTCTTGATTCAAGCTAACGTTAGCAGCTCTTTCCCGCCCTTTTTTGGAGTGAATCCCAGCCAACGGCCTATTTTTAACGTTGTCAACTAAAATTCTCACATATTGCCCCTTTAACATTTTGAATTTGGTCGTTCGACTTGTATCAAGGTATTTTATGACTATGATATGTCTACTTTTACCAAGCACGGCAGCTACAGTTAGCAGCGGTTACTGAAACCAGGGGGAGCGCTAGTGTTTACACAACTCGCACAGGAGCTTTGGACCGGGATAGGGCTAGCTGGTTAGCACGCTAACTTCACTAGGTATCTCTGCAACACAATACATAGACACTATAATGTTAAAACTGCTATTTATGCAAAGTCTGGTGATTATTTTAGTTATTTCTTGGAATGTTGTCGACTAAAACTCTCACGTATTGACGCTTTAACATTTTGAATTCAGTCGTTTGACCTGATTTGAGGTATTTTATGACTATGAGACGTCTACTTTTACCTCAGAGAAAGATCAGAGTGCTTCTTTTACTTCTGTATTTCAGCATTTTATCCTCCCACGCCATGTTTTTGTGGTCAGAAACGGCCTCAATCAACATTGTTGTCGCGCTGTTCAACGATCAGATAAGAATTTCATCGACTGATATGAAGTACGGCTTTGTTCTTGAATACTTTAAGATATATATGACCACCACTTCTGTGTGTGGACTTCCCCTCGTTGAAGTGCTATCTGCACATCTTTAAAGTGCTTCTTCAGCTCTCTTGCTTTTGCAAGCAAGCCCACACACAAACACACGCACACACATTACTACTTAATATGCTTTCCTGTTATTTCACTGCAATACTCTTGAGGATGTGAAGGAGTCTCTAGACAGAAAAACAACAGTTTAGATACGTTGACCTTTATGGATGTGGCGTGTTTTTTTTCTGTTTAACCGTCATACTGGTGCTTGAAAGGAGAAACAGCCGTGGATGCTGGGAAAATGAGCTCACGAGGGCAGATTTACGGTGCTAAAAAATTAAAGATCAAGCAGAGGTCTTCTACGTTTTGGCTGATAGAGACGGTGCATGTTCAGCGGGCCTACGACAACGTGTAGAGCAGCCTGTCGTGCCACATATAAAGAAGTTGGCTGCAGTTGTAACATGACAAGTGTTAGTGAGTGTTTCCGGTGGTTTCTGAGGTGGAGGGTATATTTTTTTATCAGAGTCGCTCGCTCGATAAGATATAAAACAATCCTGCGTGGCTCACAAGAATGTCTGAATGTCAAATAACTGGTACATATGTTTCAATAATAGAAGTTATATAATAATAATATAGTGATTTAGTTTAAGGTGCATGAGGGATCATGGGTAGACTATCATCAGTGTTTTGTTTTACGAATTCATGCGTTGAATTCGTAAAACAAAACTTTGTTTAAAAATGTTAACGTGTGTTTTTAGACACATTTAATTCTGTTGAAAAATAAGAAACTTTCAAAATATTATTAAACAGTAATTTAGTGGCACCCCGGGGACCATCTCAGGGTGAACACGAAGCAGAAAGACTGAAATAAACGGCACAAATAATCAAATTACTAATTAAACTATTAACAAGGTAACATGACATCGCTACCATTTTATGCAAGTAAGGAAAAAGTATAGAGTTTCACAATAAAAGCATTAAATATCAAACAATCTGGACTGTAAAAACGCGCGAGCACCAAAATAAAACTGAACAAAACAGAAATACATTTTAAAAAACTTAAATCTATGAACTCACCTTCTCCATCAGGCGTCCAGTTACACACAACATGGCTGCAGGCAAACTCCATCTGAGACAAAGAAAGAAAAACAGTTGTGACTTTTTAACTTCCCTAAACGGAGACAAAAACGAAAGAAATTTGAATTTTCGGATGCAGAAATCAGACGGATCAGCAGTGAGACAACAGCAGATCAGCTTCCTGGTATTGTGGATGTATGTTCGTCATGGCAACCGAGGCCTTGATCAGCTTATTTTTCTAGTTAACAGGTGGGTGAGTAAAACCATGACAGCAGTCGCTTCCTGTTTGAACTGTGAGAGAACAGCACGGTAAATAAAAGGCCTGGTATAGTGAGAATACAGGGTGTATTTAATCTTTATAACATGTATAGATATGTGTATATATGTATGTATATATTAGTTTGAGCTGATAACTGTGCAGGAAGTAGAAGGATTTACTGCAAGAAAATCTGAACTGACACAGAAATGTTTATATATTTTTAAACCAGATAATTTAAGTTTTGTTTTTTCTTTTAAAGTTTGTGACACAACAGGAAGCAAAAACAATCATTAGTTGTTTTAGGGAGCAAACCTCCGACTGCGTCGTATGTCTCAAACCACGAGGTCTGCAACGACGCTGACAAATAAACAACATATAAATAAACGAATAGGGTTCATGCACGCCAAGTTCAATATATTTATATATATATATATATATATATACTGATATATGGACCAGATGATCTACGGCAGCTACAGTTAGCAGCAGTTACTGAAACCAGGGGGAGTGCTAGTGTTTACACCGCTTGCACAGGAGCTTTGGACCGGGATAGGGCTAGCTGGTTAGCATGCTAACTTCACTGGGTATCTCTGCAACACAATAAATGTTAAAACTGCTATTTATGCAAAGTCTGTTGATTATTTTAGTCATTTTTTTGGATGTTGACAACTAAAATTCTCACATATTGCCCCTTTATCATTGTGAATTCAGTGGTTTGACCTGTATTGAGGTGTTTTATGACTATGATATGTGTAATTTTACCTCAGCGACAGATCAGAGTGCTTCTTTCACTTCTCCATTTAAGCACTTTAACCTCCCACGCCATGTTTTTGTGGTCAGAAACGGCCTCAATCAGCATTGTTGTCGCACTGTTCAGTGATCACATTAGAATTTGGTCGACTGATATGAAGTACGGCTTCCTTCTTGAATAATTAAGATATATATATGACCACCTTTTTCTGTGTGTGGACTTCCCCTTGTTGAAGGGCTATATGTAAGTCTTCTCAGTGCCTCTTCGTCTCTTGCTGTAACTCCGGTGATACACTGACCCATAACTGTTTGGACTAATTTTTAGAAGGGTAGCAAACGGCTGACCGTGGATATTTTAAAGGACACCTATTATTTATTTCCAGGCTTTTTTCGTGCTGTCAGAAGTGGGTGATTTTTTAAGGCGACGCCGACATTTTCTGGGTTTTTGTGGCGCCCACTTCACCGGAAGTCGGCCCATCTCGATCTGTGATCGCTGCGACAAAAAAAAAAGGTATCTTAACACAAACTGTGATGTTTTCTTCATCCTAACCAAGTGTTTTTGTGTGTTGACCTAAGAGAGAAATAGAAAATTGAGCCTAAACAAAGAAACATACTTGACTAACATTTATTTTCTGGTGACTGGGTTTTCTATACTCAAGCACTTTTCAATTACTTATTAACTAAACCTATTAAATCTGTTCGACATCAAAGCCGAATATAAACTGTACCCAATAGTTATGTACACTCCTTATTGTGCTTCTTATGGATTGAAATTACTAACTTTTTCAACAGATATCTGCTTTTTCCAAAGGTTTCTGGTCATTGAAGTTCTGACAATGCATTATATAATCAACAGTTTTACTAAATTACATTTTAACCACGTCTGTTGCTTCGATGGTTCAGATATCTGATTCTAAAGAGCACATTTCTGACACTTTAAACAACTTTAGCAGCTGAAAACATAAAACAAGACGTCAGGAAACTGGTGTGTTTATTGGCAGCTCACCAGGCAGGTTCACTGATCACTAATCAGTCTTAAACAAATAAAACACACATGATTCTCTTCATATCTCAGCACGGCAGTGAGGATATCTGATAAACACACAGACACACATTTAAAAACAAGAAAGCAAGTTACCTTTGCTGGTGTCTGCGTACAGCAGAGCTGCTTAAACTGAAAGCAAGTGTCTGAGCCGCGGCAGGATTGTGATATGTGTGATATGCGTGTGTGGGCGTGTTCAAAGTCTAACCAGCAGCGCTTTGCTCGTCAGGAAGTCGGCGTACGGCTTCAAGTAGTTTGGTCGAGAGAAATGAAAGTTAAGAGGAAGAGATAAAAGAAAGAGCTGAAAGAATGAAGAACAAGATTGTGATCACGTCAAAACCAAAGACAGGAAAACCCACGAAAATGATGTCTGATGGAGCTTTTACCTCTTGAGTCGAGTGTATATTTGCATTTGTCTCATTGTGTATGCAGTAAAACCACACATGGAGATATTATATACTGCATAAGTGTTATTTTATTAGTCAGAATCAACACTGTGATATCACTAAAGTGCATGTTAATCAATGTACAGCATTTCTTACAGAGTGGAGGGTGAAAGAGACATGATATGAATATATTTATGATCTGTCTTCAAGAGGAGGAGACAACAAACCTTCAACACAAAGGCTGCTTAGTTGTTTGAAAGTCTCAAGTTGGATTATGGGAAATGTAGGATTTTGTGTTTTGTGCCTCTGCTGCTTCAATTTTGACCATTTTCTTTTAAAAATGAGTCTTTCGCAGGACGCTGAACAGTCGGAGTACTCCTTTAATTAGAAAACTCACTGGAGATGTGTTCAGCCCTTTGATTTTTTAACATACAATATACACTGTACCTAATGTCTAGCTGTTCCCATGTAGTGTTACCTGAATCACACAGTGTTACCTGTGGAAATCTAGTTGTTAGCATCTTTAACCAGCACGACTCTGTGTTTATTCTCTGCTGTCTTCATTAGTAGTAACGAGGAATGTTCATATCACGATTCAAGTGAAACTAAATAACCATCAGATCAATAAGTCATTGCTAAACTTTCACATTATCTTTGAGCTTGTTAATCACATTTAAAGGACCACTACACTGTTTTTTCCCTTGTTTTTGACCATTTTCTTTAAATCTTCCATTCTTCCAAAGCATATCATCAGATTTTATTTCCTTTAGACCCCCGATTTCACAGTTTCTGTTCATTTACTACACTGGATCTCATGTGGCGCCACAGCACCCCTTCATCAACACCACCCATCACGTCTAAATGAGTCCATCAAGTACTGCAAAAACTTGAAATGTGCTTCTAAGAGTTGTGTCGCTCTGGTCATTAGTCTGGTGATAGTTATAATGATTGCTGGATTACTTCTGCCCCTCCAGGGACTCCAGCACGGCTCTAAAGATGGCGGCCACGGCCACGGCGCCGGGGTCGGGCAGGGTGACCCGCTCAGCTGCGATGTAGCTGGCTCGCCCCGCCTTCGCTGTGAGGTTACGGGTCGACTCCGCCCCCAATGCCGCTTTCTGGGATGATGCAAAAAATCAGAGTTAGAGGAATGTATGATGACGAGCTGCAGGTCAGCGTTAGAATAAAAAATGTGTTAATGTACCTGAACAGCAGCTTGTAGAACAGCCATCTCTCCACCAGGTGGTGCTGTGGTCAGCGTCATCAGCTCATCCACCGCAGGACACAAAGCATCCAACTAGACAGGAAGTGAAACATAAACAGAGCTTGTTTAATGAACATTTTACAGCTGGTGACATTGTGAATTAAACAGGAAATAGTTTAAGTTGCACTATGTAACCTTTTCAATGTCAGTTTGGTTTTATAGTCCAGTATTGTTGTAGGATTTCTACATGGGCAACGTGCCTGTTCTGCTATTCCTCGTATCAAGACCTCTGTCCCTATTTAAAGGCCCATAAAGAGTTGCAGTGTCCCTTTAAAATAGAAAATAAGCATGAAAAGTAGCAGAGAAACGATAATAAAAACTCTCTGACCATTGTTCTGTCTCCAGGGTCGGCGCCGCCGTATCTGAAAGACAGTTGACGTTGCAGAATGTTTATATTCATCTCAACTATTTCTGAACTTTTTTTTTCAGCCATCCAAAAATAAACACCTCCTCATGGCCTGTGTCCCAGCATGCATTGCGCTCGCCCATGCCGCAGCGTTGCTCCGCCCCTCGGTCACATGACCCGCCGCTGCAGTCAGGAACAAACTGTACAACTGAAAACACACGAGGAGATGAGCGCGGGGCAAAGAAAGTGTAGATTACGACAACATTTGAGGAAACCTACCGCTCCCGAAGACCCGCCCATCTTCTCCTGCACCAATCCAGCGAGGACTGATAACAGTTTCCCGGGGCAACCAGGCACCACATGATCCCTGAGCCACACCTGGATGGCTGAATGAGCATTTTCACATTAAAAAGCGTGATAAGGAGAAACTTCATCATGTTGATGTTGATGCTACAACTGTTACTGACCTTTAGCAGCCTGTGCATGAGTGTTCCCGCAGTCTCCGTCCCCGGCTGCACGGTCCAGAGAGTTCAGTTCCTCCTGCTTTTCCAACAAAGTGGAGCAAATTCTCTCCAACGCTTTACGCATCGCAGGACTCAGAGCGCCTGGAAGAAACCACGAGCCGACACACTCGAGTCATTAAAAACTATAGCAAGAACTGCACACTGTGGGTAACCATGGAAACTAACCCTCAGGGTGCTGGACGTCCTGAGGCCGCGTGCTCGCGGCTTGAGGGTCCGTCATGTAGCTGCGTCCGCTTACACACACACTGCTGAGGTTCGGCCAGGCGGGGGCGCTGGTCTTAGCGTCTGTTTGGGATAAAGGATGTTAAATATCTTTGATGTGGAACTACTCCTTTAAGAACGGGGTTAGTATTGATGTGTAACGTCTGTACAGGCTCACCAAACAGTCTCAGTGTTTCCTGGCCGGCCTTCATCAGAGTCAGCGACACTCCCGCCATCTCCAGCGATGTCATGAACGACCCGGACATCACCCTGGCAACCGCCACACCACGACCCTCTGTAACAGTAAAACCCGACAATTTCATTCTGCTGGATCCTCAGAGATTTAGCATCAAAAAGACTTAGTATTATATCTTTTATTTGTTAGTATTTAGTTTGTCAGACAAGCAAATGAGTCCATAGTTACCCAGACACAAGATGGCCGCTCTAGTAACCACAGCCATCTCCAGACACGACAGAGCTCCGAGGTTGTTCACACACACGACCACATCGTCTCCTGTGGAGAAGACGCACTCTGAGTTCAAATACAAAATGGCTGCAGACTTTTTAAACGTTAAACACATTAAACTCAGAGGACCTGACTTCAGAGGCAGATGTGATTGGCTGTCAGGGTTGGTCATGTGATCGATCATGGTCTTCACCACCTCATCTGCAGAGGCCACCTGATAAATAGGAAGATAAAAATAAAAATAAGACGAATAAATGAAAATATAAAGAGAAAAAGGATCATCAGAGAGTTATTCAGGCTGGTTGTGGCTCGATCTGAATCACCTTTGACCTTTTGATTCCAGGTTCACCGTGGATTCCTGAAGAAGATGGAAAACACCAGTCAGCATTTACAATTTTGCACAACTCCACCTGTTCTCCTCCTCCTCCTCCCACTTCTTCATCGTCCCTCACCCAGTCCCAGCTCCATGTCTCCTGGCGGCAGCTCAAAAGAAGGCAGGCAGCCTGGGACGCTGCAGGGAGACAGACTCACCCCCAGTGTACCTGCAACACACACACCAACAAGATTCATGGAGGAATAACATCTCCGGATTTTTCTACTGAGGCTCGAGAACATAAACGGACTCACCGATCCCCTTCAACACCTCGGTCACCTTGGAAACAATCTGGTCCAATGGGCAGCCTTCTTCTGCCAAGGCCCCTGCCAGCTGACAGAAGGTGTGAGCAGATACTTTAGCATCTTAGTCTAAATAATACTCATTGAAACTGTTGTTGTTTACCTTGTGTATGAAGACGGTGCCACACAGGCCCCTCCTCCCGGCCTTGCTGGGTTGGTCGAAGGCGCAGTCCTCTGCGACTATCACCATGTCGACAGCGACGCCGTGGTTACGGGCCTGCTCTGCGGCCAGTCCGAAGTTGAGGCGGTCGCCGGTGTAGTTCTTCACGATGAGAAGCACCCCGGAGGCTCCTGTGGAGGGAGGAGGGACGTTTCTCTTTGATTAATCGTCATAAATATACATTTTTTTAAACCATGAGACCCCCTAATCGTACCTTACATGGCTTTGGTGAATAATTTTGGTGCACATTACCTGCATTGTGCAAGGAGAGAATAGCAGCCAGGATGCTTGCAGGAGGTGGAGACGCAAACACTCCACCTGCTACAGCTGCTGACAGCATACCCGCCCCAACATAACCTGCAGACACACGACGACACACGAGAAATAAGAGCTGGGATGCTCAGAGACAGCCTGCGTTGCATTTTATTGAAGTGTAAGGTCGTACCTCCGTGTGCCGGCTCGTGTCCGGACCCCCCTCCGGACAGCAGGGCCACTTTGCCCTTCAGGCTGTCCAGGTCGGACCGGAGCACGACCCGGTGGCCCTTCAGCAGAGAGAGGCCCCCGCTGGCCCTCGCGAGGCCGCAGAGAGCCTCGTCCACACAGCTGTCGGCCGAGTTTATCAACTTCTTCTTTGGCTGAGAGAGACAGAAATAAAAGAGGTAAATACAAAATGTAACAAAAAATCGATTAAAATGATCAAAGTAACTAAAAAGTAGTGTAATAAGGAATGTATTACTCTACGCAGACTTATATTTTAACATAATATACTACTTTACAATGAAGGTAACTAGTAGTGTACAAGTATATGTAATATATTGCATTTTTAAAGTAAAACTGTACATAAATATACACAAACAAACACAAGGTTAAATCAAAGTTTACACAAGCTGCTCAATAAAGTTTAGTATATAGTATAAAACAGTATAAAACAGTATAAAACAGTATAAACAGTATTAAAAGCTGGACTAACAGCCTCTTCAGGTGTGTTATCACTGCAGGAGCTGGACTCTGATCTGTCACTGTGCTCATGCTAACTCCAGCATGCTAACAAACACTGCTTCATTCAGCACGAACACACACTAACACACACTAACACACACTCAGACGGACTCACAGCTGAGTGCAGCTCATCACTAATGTCTCATTAAGTCTTTCATTATTAACTGTTACCTCCATTTGGACTTCTCTCGGTTCTGTTCACTTCCGACAGCAGGTTGAACCAGAAGAGCTAATGAAGCTGGAAACAGCGAGAGCGACACCGGATGTACCGTGAGGTCGCCTCCAAAATAAAAGCGGATGATTTGATTTCATTTTAAAAGTCACACTTGAGAAAACGTTTTTATGGCATTATTTATGGCAATAAATGTACTTACATACAAGTTAATTATATTTATATATTTATGTATGTATCTACTATATACTATGGGTCGAAAGATTATTGGATCCAATATTCAGCATTTTTCTGAATATCATAATCAATATTTATTTTTAACTATTTGCTGATAAAATAAATAAATCAAAAATGTGTTGCTTTGGCTCTGATATTCTGTCTTTGCTTACTGTCTAGTGAGTTTGAGCGTGGATGTAAAACTAAAGCGCCCGTCGTAAATAACAAAAAAATCACCATTAGTAAAAAATAACAATAGAATAATAAAAATATATTTTATTTATAGAGCACATCCCATGGTGCTCAAACCATCTTTACATGATATAGAAGGAAAACGACACGCTGAAAACGTAAAACTACAGCAATCACAGATTTAAAGTGAGTAGCATGGTTTTTATTTTGAAAAGTCGAGCGGAAGTCTTGCATCATAGCAGATGTTAGTGTGAGAGCTTCACTGACTTCAGTCACTCCCACTTATTGTTTCCTGTCAGATCAAGTTGGAGATTTCTAAAACTACTAGGAGCTCATTGACACTGTGAACTCAGACTAATAAAATAAGTAATAAAATAATGTTTGAAGGGAACATAACATGACACATTATGTTTTTAGAAGAAAAAACTACTGTCTGCACTGCACAGTCAGTGAGAAACTACTGGAATAATCATCTTTATGTACTTTTTAAAAGTTCCAGACAGTAAAAATCTCCCACAAAAATATTCGAGTAAAAGCAAAGTAAAATTATATTAAATGTACTGAAGTAAAACTGGTTTTAAATATGAAAAACATAAAAGTGATGTGTTAAATCAAATATAATATGTGAATGTTATTATAAATATTGTAATTTTGGTGTTAAATTAATTTAACTAACTTTATTTATTCATTTAGTTTCACTTGTTGCATCCAAACATTATAAAATTAAACATAACATTGTTAAAGTGTCAATTAAACTTTACTGTCCCGCTCCAGACAGACTCCGCTCGCCCGGGCCGCTCTGTGAACACATCGAACCAACCCTCCTCTTCCTCCTGCATGACGCACGGAGCCCAGCAGCCAGTCCCGCTCGGCTCGGCTCAGCTCGGCTCAGCTCGGACCCGTCCAGAGCAACATGCAGGATGGCGAGTGTGGAGACAGCCGCCGAACACGAGCGTATCCTGCGGGAGATCGAGAGCACAGACACCAACTGCATCGGGCCGACCCTCCGGTGAGTACACCTCCGCGGGCGGCCCCCCTACCCCGCGGGTCGCCCCGGTGAAGGCTGCTCAACCGTCGGCGTCAGCCCGCTGAGGGCGCGCGGCTAGCCTCGGCTAGCGACTCCTGCGAGACTCCCGGAGCCTGCTCAAAACTTTAACGGTCGTGATTCCATTATCGGACAGCTAGCCGGCTAACTTTAGCAAAACAGAAAAGCTAGCCGATTTACAGCGCGGACGCCGGTGTGGACACTCTCACGATGACTCCTCGGTCTCCGTGCTGGCTTCTGGTTGTCCACCCGACATTGTCCTTTTAGCTTTGTCGCCAGAGTTTGGTCAACTTGTCCAGCAACTTAAGCTCACGCCAGCTAACTTAGCTAGCTAACTAATTGGCATTCTGCTCACTGGTGTCAGAGCTGACAATGAGAGGCGAGGTTGTTGGTGGTAGCTAACAGCTCTCTTCTCTCTATATGGCTCTTTTATTCGTCATTTAAAGCCTCTTTAGTACATTTTGTGGAGTGTTTAGGTGGGCTAGTTGTTGTCAGTTAGCCTGCTAGGTGGTTAGCAACAGGCGAGATATGTGAAGGAGTGTCAAGTGCAGCAGCTTTATCAATCCCTGCCTCTGTCTGTGCACACAATGAATGAGACACACAGCTCACACACCAGTGGGGTAATCTGGAGTTTCAACACCACATTAAACATGACACACAGTGACACTGGCTGATGTTGGTCATGTGTTTCAATGCTTATGAGTGTTTGCACTGTTGCTCAATCATTTAGTGGAAACAGATGAATGACAGTCCTGTTTGCACGTGTGTTTTTATGCCAGGCTGTATGGTTTCACATCCTGTCAGTGAGGCGGGATGTGTTCTCCATGCAGCCGGGTTTGGACCTGAAATGGGTCACAGCCGAGGACGCAGTCTGGATTTGTGTGCTTTCTGTCCCTGGATGTCATTTAAAGGTCTCATGCTGTGCTCATTTACTCGTTCGTACTTATGTTTGGGGTGTCTGCAACATGTTTATGCACTCTTATTTTTCTCAAGCTGTCCATTGCTGCTCATTGACGCATGAAGCCTAAAAAGCTCGACTTCCCGGATATAAATATACCCATATCTTCCGTATTGTGGGGTCCATAGAGCGTGGGAGCCGGCTAACTTCCAGTTTAGCGCCCAGCTAACTTTTGTAGGGATAAAATAATGTAATCGTGTGGCTTTATTGGACCTAATGGCTCAAATTATGACAGTCAAACCACACTAAAAACGGACTGAAGTTTGGGTTTCAAAGCCTGGCACTCGTCCTGGAGGCTTGATTTACCCTTAAGGCCCCGCCTCCAAAAAGCCTAGCGTGCTCTGATTGGTCAGCTCTCACAGGTCTGAGCAGGCACCGCCCACCTTTGTTTCTGCAGCAGCTCTGTCGGTGTTTTTGCCACCGTGGCCGTTCTGGGGGGCGTCGACTGTGTAGCTGCGACCTTACAGAAGTCCCGACGGCTCTTTTAAAGGCCCAGTGTCACGGAAACCTCACTTTCTACTGAATGATATCTCTAAAAATAGATTTGATTGATGTTTATTTTATCGAAGTTATTTCCTCTTGGATGAAACTGTGTCCTTGGCAAGCGGTGCTTAAACTGATTGTCTAGAGAGGAAGTAAGTTATGAATGAACCGGGAAATGCAACAGAGTAACTGAGCTAATAAAGGCTTGTTAGAGGGGTTTTTTTGTGTGTTAAAGCTGCAATGAATAATCAGATAAGTGATTAATCAAATAGTGGCTGGAAAGAAAATGTATTTCCTTCTATTTAGATCATTAAAATCAATCATTTAAATCTTTTTTCAAGCAAAGAAGTAAAAAAATAGATGGACTTTTTTTTTTGTAATTCATGATAGTAAATGAAGAGACACTAGGTTTTGGACAGTGTAGTAAAAAGTACCCAAAAGTAACTTGACTAAAAGTAAAGATATTGTGATAAAATATAACCTACTACTTTTGTTTAAGTCTTACATTTAAAGTATTAAATGTATTTAAGTATTTAAAGAAATTTTCTGGCAACTAATGTACTTAAAAGTAAATTATGTTTAAATTTATAAGTATGTATCTACTTTATACTATGGGCCGAGTATAAAGTAGCAGAAAATGGAAATACTCAAATAAAGTACCTCAAAATTGAGTACAGTACTTGAGTAAATGTACTTAGTTACATCCAGTCACTGGTTTTGGGCTGTTATTTGGACAATAACAACAGTTTGAAGACGTCACTTGTCTCTGAGAAATTGTGATGAGTGTTTTTCACAGTTTTATGACAGTTTATTGGCTAATAATGGATTAATCATGATAATTAATAAGCAGATTAGTCAATAATGAAAGTACTCTGTAGTTGCAGCCCTACATGTGTTCTTTCCTCTTGACCCTCTGTGTTGTTGATCACTTCCTCCAAATAGTCAGACCTATTTCAGCTCGTTATTCAGGCCAATTACTGTGCCTGATGGGACGTTAGTGAGAGGTGTGTGTGTGTGTGTGTGTGTGTGTGTGTGTGTGTGTGTGTGTGTGTGTGTGCTGGCCCTTTATGACTTGACATCTCTGTGTGACACCTCTGGCTGCCACATTCTCCTCTGAGGCGACTGTGTGATGTTTCATGTCCTGCAGCTTCCTGACTGTCTGACTGTCAGTGTTTCCACTTCGTCCACACACACTCTGAAAATATATAAAAGCACCGTCTATGTTTAGAGCCGTCTGCCACATCTTTAGCTATATTTAGGCCAGAGGGATGTTTGAAAACTGACTGTTTTATTGGGCTTAAATGTTAGATGATGAGGGATGCGACTGCTCTGGTTTTAGTTCTCTGATCCCTCTTGTTAGCTTCATGTTTGATTTAGATGGCTGGCCAACTTTTTCCATCTGTTCGTCAGTGTGTGACGCCAAAGATAGGAAAACAACAGGACCATAAATCTGTTGACTTGAACAGTAACCAGGAATTATGAACTAATAGGGTCGTTAGTCATAAATGGCCGGTGGTAGCTCGTCATCGGTCAGTTTTTCCTGCTACAGAAATCCAACTGATTGTATACTGTTAAAAAATAATTAATCATCAACATGAAAACCATCACAAAAATCTCTGTATTAAGTGAAGAAAAACTAATTTTTCTTGAGCGTTTTTGCTGGATTTTTCTTTGTTTAATGCCTGAATTGATTATTGGATTATTACAGGATCATTACAGTATGTGGACGCTGACCGAGACGTGATTTGATCCATATTTTCACGCATAAAGATCCAAACTATCCCTCAGTAGTAGTCACTCTCCCAGGACTAAAGCTCATCAAACAGCCAGGAAAAACAGGTTGGCAGTGAGAGTTAGAGGTGTGTGTGTGTGTGTGTGTGTGTGTGTGTGTGTGAGTGTGAGTGTGTGTGCAGGTCGAGGCCGGCGTCAGCATTCCTCCCTGACAGCAGAGTAACTCAGGATCTCAGGTCTGACAGGAGCAGCCAACTCCCTCCAGTTACAAACCTCCACCTGAAGACGGGAAACGCCTCGGTCTGCGGCCGTGTCGCCCACGCTAAGGCTGCAAAGCACTTATACTGACTTTGACTCTAATCTTAAATCATCTGTTGTGGCCAAATCCCAGTTATAGAGGTGTGAATTAGAGCTGGGAGCATTGATGATCAGTTGATCAGCCGGTTTAGAGAAGTTTGATGAGCTGTTGGTTGGATAGAAGAAGAAATGGATCCTATTTTGTTTTTCTTCGATGATTCCTTTGATGATGTTTCAGTCAACTCGGACCTTTTTGGGCTCGTTTGTGAACTCTTGACTTTCATTTTTCTTTTTCCTGATTTGTCAATCATCCACCTGAGATGGTTGTTCTTTCATTTTGGAGCGGGCATGGATGACAAAGCACAGAAATCTCAGAAAGCAAACAAGCCGATAGGACTTATTTCCACATTTACTGTACATATACAGCAGTCTCACACACTCTCTGTTATTGTGCGCTCGCTTGATTTTCTTGCATCACTGTCAGGTCACGTTGGTATCAGATAAAAGTTACATCATCACGAGAACAGTCTGAAACACAAGCAGTTTGGAGAGGAGTTTAAATGCCTCTGGGCGTATCTGCGTTTCAACACGGGCTTATTTAAAATGGCACTTATTCTGTAAGGGCTCGGTAAAATCAGAGAGGATCTGTGTCGGTCTTGAGGGAGTTTTTGTTCTGATCAGGCAGTTTCAGGGCAGAGTCGCTGATGAACACAGAAAAGTTGTAATTGTAAAAAAAAAGAGTGACAGACAGAGACATGTGAATCCACGACGCAGCAGTTCTCAGCAGCTGACAGATTCAGTCTGAAACTGCAAACAAGTGCAAGAAAACATATCAATCAATGGACACAAAGGACACAGGGCTCAACACGCAAAGATATCCAGTTTTCTGTGACAGAGGAGGAAAGAAAGCAGGAAATATTCAGAGGATCAGAGTGTGTAGCTGTAGTTGGTGGTCTGTATGTGTTTGTTTGTTATGTGTTGCTTTTGCAGACTGAATCTTAAATGTTTCCACCATTTCAGTTGAGTCAGACTTGGTAATTTGGTAATAAGTTGGTTGGATGTCAGATACCTCTTTCGATATCATGGCAAAAAGAGTTAGTTACTTTATTTTGATAACTTTTCAGTAATTTTCTCAAATGCTCATTTTATAAAACATGTCAGAAAATAAGGACACGGGCCGAGAATCAACTTTTTTAAGTTACTTTACCAGCTTGTAACATGTAAGAGAGAAAAGGTACATTAAAGACCTCATTGAAGAAGCTTGAACCAAAACTTTGTCGGTATTTATTTATCTTTTTCACGCTCAGATTTTTTTTTGTCATCCTCTGTAAGAAATATATCATCAATGCTCACCAGACCAGAGTATTGAAATCGCCAGACCTCAGTGAACGAATGCCGATATGAACTAAACTGAGGGAATAATCTGTTTCTGCACTCGTCGAGCTGTCCGATCGTGCTCGCCGCTCGTGTGTGTGTTGCTTCAGAAATAGCTGAATGTGTCACAGCCTCTCTTGTTTCTTATCTGTCTGTCTGCGCTCATACCAAGGTGTGCTGCGTGTCGCATCAGATATTCTAATCAGTCGACTCGAGTCCGGCAGGTGGAGCTCAGTGTGCACACACACACACTGTGTGTGTGTGTGTGTGTTATGTGTGTGTGTGCACACTGAGCTCCACCCTGTGTTTAACAGTGTGCAGCTGGTCAGATTTAGCCATTAATGACAGGGGACCTTTTATTCATGTGCTCATTATGTGGTTTTTCTATGACCGTGGTGAGTGCTTGCTTCTGATTGGTCGGGCAGGTGGTCATTTTTAAACCTCACGCAGCTCAGCTCGGTTAAACCGTAGTGCAGGTAGCCATGGCAACAGCACTGATGCTTTCGTAACTCGGTGAAGGTGTTGGATGGTTTGTTGTAAGTGCTGACTCTGAGGGACTGTGTGTGTGTGTGTGTGTAGGGTTACACTAGTGACAGACTGGAGTGTGTGTGTGTGTGTGTGTGTGTGTGTGTTACAGCCCACACACACACACCCAGCTGAGTCATCAGTCTGCACTTGGGCCGACACACAAACACACACACACACATCCATTCATACACACTCTTTGGTTGGTGTGTTGGTCTTAAGTAGGTTATGATCCTAGTTAGCCAGCTGTCGAGCCGCCAGCAACTCGACACACACACACACAAATACACACACACACAGCTGTTTACAATGATGTCATGACTTGGAGCACATTTCTAGGACTTCTAGCGAGTCAGAGCTCCTCTGGCACCACCTCCTCCGTCCCTCGATAACACGCCCCACCTCTTTTTGCTGCCCTCCATCACTCTCTGTCCGTCTCCTTTCACGAAACACGTCATGCCACAACTTTCTGCTGCTCGATGCAAAAGGAGTAACTCTCACGATCCTCAGTTTCCGTGACTAATCTACAACAGAAGTCTCTCTAATATTACATAATTTATCTGATTGGGCTCTTGGATACACGGGAGGTTGTTTAATGTTTCTTAAGAGCAGACTTGACCTTTTTAAAATGATTCAGTCAGCAGAAAATATCGAAATATCAGTTTTTTTCCAGTATTGTGCATCCCTGTGGTGGACAGGATGAGATTGCTTGATTGAACCCTGGAAATACCTGGAGAGACACTTTATTTATTCTTGTAAGAGGGTTTAAAAAATGAACCTTCTTGTCCACTGGTTAAATGTCTTGCAAATGCTCAGCTACTTATGTATTTTACAAGCATTTGGCTGCCGGCTGGTGCTGATTCTGTGTCCTGATTGCACAACAAAGGGTAAATCATTTATAGACTTATCTGATACGAGAAGATCAATCTCCTCTGTGTCTTAAAATGAGCTCTGTTACAATGATTCAGAGTTAAACTGATTTTGCATGCATTAAATCTCTTTCTGCATATTCTACCTCGAGTATTTATTAACTTTTTACTTTCAGTCCCTACGTTTTAACACAAATATCTGAACTTTCTCCTCCTTACATATTGAAAACAGGCTCGTTTACTTTAGTTTGATGCATTTGAGGGGACGAAACAACGTAAAAGACGTTAAGTAGATGGAAACTGACTCAGTTTGTTGCTGCTCGGGACGCTTTACCGACCCAAGATGTGTCTGTTTGACGTCCTGGGAATGAGACTCAACAATCAACTATCTTTGTGGTGCGTTTAGGAACAGCTGGGACAAAATCCTACTGATTCTACCTTTAACTTTAATAGTCTTTGAATTATATTAATAGGGCGTGAGCTTCAGTTAGCTTTGACCAGAAACGTCCTTCAGAGGGGGACTCTTTACTGTGATACTTTGAGTCGTTTCAGAGCCTGTACTCTATTACTTTTACTTGAGTAAAGAAGTTGAATCAGTACTTCTACTTTGACCAGAGTCTACATAAGTGTCTGTACTTCTACTGGAGGAATGAATGTGTGGACAAAATGAAGACTTTTCTGTAAAATACTTCTTTCTTTCTGTCTTTAATCATCTGGTGACTCCTCACCAGATGGCACCATGATGATTTTTTTGACTCCATCCCATTTGATTGCAACATCCAGCTCTCATACGACATCAGACTCGCACTGTAGTTGGAAACAGACGTGCAGAGCAGCGAAGAAGTCGAGTATACTCCCTCCTCTCTGGGGCAGACGGTACCAGGCACTGTGAGACACACACATGATAAAAACACACTCGTCCAACACTGTCAGGAAACTCAGAATGAAGGATCCTGTTTTGTCTCTGGTTCTGTTTATGACAGTAATCGTGATCAAACTAATCTGGATTATCATCTGAGCCACAAGTACAATCTACTTAACAGCTGACACAGTGATGATGTCATCAGCAGGATGACTCTCTCTTCTTTCATATCATCTAAACATACAGTTTAATTATAATAACCTCAAACATCCTCCTTCACTCACTGTTTGTACCCAGTGAACCTGCACACGCACAGTCGTCCAGCTCATTGTATGGATGTTAGATGTATGGAGTCTGTTTCTATGAATGTCTTTGTTTCACGTCTGCACACACACTGTTGGCTCTGTGTGTGTGTGTGTGTGTGTGTGTGTGTGTGTGTCTAAAGAAAGCACATTGTGGCGTCAGACCTGCTCTCTATTGTACGAGTCGGGCATTTCCTGGTCAACAGGAGGAAGGGTGGCGGATTGGAGCCACTCACAGGTGTGTGTGTTTGTGTGTGTGCTTGTTTTTGGACGGGGAAGAACACAGGAAGTACTGCGATCACTATTACAGAGACGGCCTGTGCACAGAAATACTCGCATGTTGTGTTTTGACATCTGTGTTCTCAGGAGACCATGAAGCTGTTTGGAGGGAGAATTTGTTGTACTTGAGTTTTGTTGTGTTTCGGGGTTCTTCGTCGGAGACGACCCACAAAAACAGCTATTTTTAAATGTACAGAGACGTGTTTGACTTTGTGAAGATGAGGTTTGTTTCTTTGCTGGTTAGCGGGGCCATCTTTATTTGTTATGAAATGTCAGTCATTATTTACTCACGCTTATGCTGATGGAAAGTTGGGTGAAGTTTCCATAAACCATTTCTGGAGCTTCTCGGCAAAACAGTGTTGCAGCATTTTCCTAAACAACTGAAGTAGATGAAGGTTTTAAAAGGTTAGAAACAAAACAATCACAAAAAGGCTCCTTATAGCTCTAAATCTTAACTGTAGCTGCTAAGCTAAAAGCATTGGCATGTGGTTGATTCCTCAAGTCTTCATCTACTTCAGTTGTTTAGGAGAACGCTGCAACACTATTTTGCTGTGAAGCTCCAGACAACAAAAAACGGCAGTATGCTTATTGAAGACGACCATATTGTTGGATGTGCTGTAGATGCACACCGTTGTTGAAATGTGGTGCATGGTCCCAAAGAGAACGAAGAAAAACGAAGGTACTGTCAATTGAAAATGTAAGAAAATAGTCAGAAATGGGGTTTAAAATGTCCCACAGCCCAGTGTGATGCCCTTTGAAACCCAAAGATGTTAAGTTTCACTGATATTAAACAAACAAGAGCTGAAAGTCTTCCCAAATGAAACAGCTGGCTTAGATAAAGGTCAGAATCACGTTCTGTTGATGAATTAATCGACAGGTTTCAGCTCAAAAAAGCTCATTAAATGACCAGTTTGTATAAAATGGTAATAACAGCTGCAACATCAGTTTAGTATGACAGGACATACTGCTCTGTACAGCACTCTGCTTACTATTGACATGCCCCTAAGCAAGGCATTGATCTGCAGTCTAACTGCTGTCGATGGTAGCCGCTCTCAGTTATCAATGTATGGAAATGTGGAGCAGGGTGGTGCTGAAGAGTAATGCAGTAACGCCCCCTGGTGGACGTAGTTTGTGGATGCACCTATTCAACAGCTGGACGCCCCACTAAAGCTCACTGAAACAGCTTCCTCTTCATTCCTCTCCTCTCTCTTTCCTCTGTCTCTAGGAGTTAATGAGTTTTTATGTAATTAGCTTTTGAGGGTGAATTAAAAGATTGAAAAATGTACGTCAGGCTTCGGAGGATTCTGACAGAAAGTAAATATCTCTTTTCCCTCTCCAGGTCGGTGTACGACGGTCAGGAACATGGCCTCTTCATGGAGAAGCTGGACGCTCGGATCAGGAACCACGACCGAGAGATCGAGAAGATGTGTAACCATCACTTCCAGGGCTTCGTCGACTCCATCACAGAGCTGCTCAAAGTGCGAGGAGAGGCGCAGAAGCTGAAGGTAAGAAAGGACGGAGAGGATGGAGAGTGCGGGTCTTAAACTCTTGACAGTTTTCTCTCATTGGCTCCTTGTCTTGTTGTCTCAGAGTCAGGTGATCGACACCAACAGACGTCTTCAGGATGACGGCAAAGATGTAAGTTTGACGCAAACATCAGAACTGTGTAATCAGGACTTGTTTTTCAAGACTTCTTAACTAACGCTGCTTCCTTCACCTCTTCAGCTCACCTGCTCCATGGAGGAGCTGCAACAGTGTCGAGTGCAACAGAGAAACATCGCGACCACCATCGACAAACTGTCGCACTGCCTCCCAGGTTAGTCCTGAAACTGTCCCTTGAATCACAGCTTTCCTTTAATAAAACTTTCCTTTAACATGTTTTTTACCCCCAACTGTCCTAAAAGATCCACACTGTTATTATTTTAATGAATTGTCTTTTGTTTTGTTGTATCTGTCTTCGCTTCCTCCAGTCCTGGAGATGTACAGCAGACTTCAGGAGCAGATGAGGGCCAAAAGGTTTGTTACTGATTCTGTTTTTCAGGGTCACATCTCACTTTTTTCCTAAATGCAAACACTTTTAGTTTGAGTAGCAAAATGTTGGGCGATATTTCCCGCAGATGAAGGTTTTACAAAGTTTGGATTACAAAATTTAAAGTCTACATCAAACACAGTGGTCCGTGGCTCTTGGGGAGGAGGAACCAGATCTTTGGCTCTAGACTCAGACTCAGTTTGTTATTTTCTTCACGGCCAAGACACCGAAGGGACTGACTGATTTCACGTCTCCCAGGCTCTTCGCTTGGTGACTCAGTTTCTTTTAATGTCACAATGCTATGAACTGTGGTTTATTCCCTCAGGCGAAGTCTGAAGACGCCCAGTCTTATGGAAACTGAGCGTAGAGGGCACACATTGTCTGCGAGAGAGCTCTGAGGCACTTGACGGTTTGACAGCGGGACAGCACAAAGTCCTCGTGGACTTGTGAGGATGTGAGAGTGGAAATTGGGATTGAGCCTTCGAGCCATTTCTTACTCATGATGCAAAGCAGTGTAAAAATAGAGGATGAGCAGCATGTTTATCTTCTACAGTGAACATTAAAAACGATCTTAGCAGAAGGAAGTAGGAGAGCAGGTGCCATTTAAAGGATTTTAATGCTGTTATTCTACTTTTTTCGTCAGAGAATCTTAATGTACCGTTTGCCTTAATACATGTGTGGAGGAGATCTCGTTTCAGCCACTAGGTGGAGCAAGAGCACTGGGAATAGACGCCCCAAATAGCCTCACTCCGTCTCCGCTCCCCTCCCTGCCCTTGGCCTGACCTGTAGACAGAAGTCTGGTCGGTCATAAATTTGTCGTTTGTTTGTGTGTTTTTCTACTTCTCTCTGTCCTGCGGCTGCCGGGCGCTCAGAGAGCAGCGAGAGGTCAGCCAACAGCGACTGCTCCCGGAGAGAGAGAGTGTGTGAGAGGTGCAGTGGAGTGAAGTGGACTGAAGTGTTTGGGGGGATATTGTATTGCCAAAGATCCCTGAGGTGTATCTGAGTGTATTTATTTCTGTGTGTGTGTGTTTATCTTGTGTGTTTCTGCCTGCATCCAACAGCCTGGACGGTGTTTTACTGCTTCGTGTTTGTTAGTTTTGCAAGTGTCTCCTCCCTTAAAGAGAAACTCACTGACGTCTGAATTTAGTTCGTAAGAAATCAGTTGACTGTATGATTGGATAAACAAATTAAAGTCGCGTGTGTGTGTGTGTGTGTGTGTGTGCGCGCTTGTGTGTGTTAGGTACTACCCGGCGCTGCGGACGTTGGAGCAGCTGGAGCAGACGTGTCTTCCCCGGGCGGGTCAGTACCGCTTCTGCTCCATCATGGCTGAAAACATCCCCAAACTGAGGATACAGATCCGGGACACGGCCATGACGCAGCTCAGAGACTTCCTGGAGAGCATCCGGAAACACTCGGACAAGATCGGAGAGACCGCCATCAAACAGGTACATGTGCACATGAAAATACACACACTGACAAAGCCTGGAGACTACATTACCCACAATGCAACTCAACCACTGGCAGCTAGTAGTGGCTAGGGATGTAACTACATATATTCATCCAGAACATCTCGGTATGGACACCATGGTCTGGTCTGTCATGGCGGGAGCATACGTTAATGGACGAGAGTACAACTGTTCTGATCCACACTCCGGTCCAGTAAGGGGCGGTAGTGCACCTAAAAGCTGTTTTCCACAGCCACCATTAAAGATCAACAGCTGAAGAAGGAGAAGACACTGTGATGTGCCATGAATCCAGTGTTTTTTGACCTGATGATGGCGCTAGATTTAAAAGCCTGAGGATCACTAAAGATGTTAATTAATCCTGAATGGGAAATTATTTTTTTTAGCCAAACTCATCAAACGGTTGTTGAGACATTCCCTGAACCATGCTGCTAGTAAAGCAAAAAATCCTGCGACTTGAGCTATGAGCTGTTACAATTACAACGATTAATCAACTATTAAATTAATCACCAACTATTTTGATAACTTAGAAAAGAAAAGAAAAGTCAAAATTCTCTGATTCCACCTTCTTAAATGTGAATATTTTCTGGTTTTCTTTCCTCCTCTATGACCGTACACTTAATATCTTTGTGTTGGGGTCATCATTTTCTGACATTTTATAAACCCAACAACTAATCGATTAAACGAGAACATAATCTGCAGATTAATCAACAATGAAGATAATCGTTAGTTGGAGTAAACTGAGAACGTTCCTGTGAAGAAGTCGTCTTTGCTCGGGCAGTAACACGGCCGTGATGATGTGCCACAGTCACAGCACTGCAGCTGCAGGCCGCCATCAGTACAGACACACAGTCAGAGTCTGTTGTCTTTCTTTCTGTTCACAGTAGTTCATCTTTCAAATAACTGCTTTAACGTTTGTGTGTGTGCGTGTGTGTGTGTGTGTGTGTGCGTGTGTTTGCTGATAAGGACTGCACAGTGTTGCTCTCTCTTATCCCACAATTGTTTTTTGTTCTCCATCATGTCTTTGTCTCTCTGTCTGTTAATCAGAAGCAGCCTCTCTAAGTGTGTGTGTGTGTGTGTGTGTGTGTGTGTGTGTGTGTGTGTGTGTGTGTGTGTGTGTGTGTGTGTGTGTGTGTGTGTGTCGCTCTGTGGTTCCACTGCCAGTAAACAAGCATGTAATCGCTGCAGGAGACGACGTGGCTTGTCCGTTTTTCAGCACTTACCTAATTGTTTTTCAGGTTTTTTTTTTTTTTTCTCCCCAAGGCCGAGGAAGTTTCTATACGAGTGTGTCTGTTTGTGTGTTTTGTGTTTCTCTTGTGGTATCCATAGCTCAAAGTGAGGGCCTCTTGTTTATTTGTGTGCCTCCATTATTTTGGGAATGTTGCTCCCTGGGATCGCAGGATGAAGGGGCGGGATGGGAATGAGGAAGGCAGCGCTTGACGACAGACAGATGAGCGGATGGAGACTCTGAGAAAGTGGCCGTGCAGTCTGTTGTACCGTGTAGTTTATTGTAATCATGACGCAGGGTGTTGATAATTGTAGATGTTGACTTTTTCCTACCTGCCTCCTTCCTGTTGTATTACAGAGTAGTGGTGGCTGTGGCTCGGCTTTACAGCTGGTTGTCCAATAAACCTGAGGTTGGTGTTTTGATCCCCACTTCTTTGAGGAAGAAACTTAACCCCACATTGCTTTGGATGAAAAGTAGTGTAACTCATTTTTGATAATAGTGATTTTCTGACACTTATAGACCAAACGACTGGCTAGAAAACAGCTAGAAGTTCATCTGAAAATGGATCGATAGTGAGACGGGGCAGGTCTTTGATAAGAGATGGATTGAAGTCCTTATACTTGCAGGTGTCCAACCTATTCAAGTGTCCTCGTGTCTCCAAGGCTCTGTGCTGTCAATTATCTCAGTTTACTATAATGGAGGTAGTGCTGCATTTCAGGCTTTTATCATAAAGTAATTGAGGTCTAACGACTTTTGTCCTCTAGATGTCGCTGGAGGATCATTCCTCACCTGGTCCAAAACATTACTGCTGCTGGTCGATTAGTGATAAAGGTCGTCTGGAGAGCCAGAAACTCTCCCACTCACTCCAGTTAGAGAAACATGTGCAGATGCTTTCCTACAGAGTAGAGAGGGGTCAGTAAACAGTTTGATAAGAGTAAAGATGAAGTCATCAGTCAGCAGATTACAACCAGGATGAACACCTGGGAGGGTTTGGAGTGATGGGGCTCTCCATCATCATCATCGAAACACCCACTGAGGGAAGATCTTTTGGAGGAATGATGTATGAACATGAAGACGTTCTGGAGGCCTTGTGAAGACCCTTTATGGTAGTTTTTCCTTTAATTTGTCCTCCATCTTCACGTTAAAACATCTGTTTGCACAAGCAAGGATGTAACGTTCATCAAAATGAAACTACGATGGCGAAATCTGCTCTCTGAGAGTCAGAAACACTGAATAAATGCAGAGGAATGTGCCTTCACAAGTAGCCCCATACGTATCCCTCCACATCCACATCCACACACCCCTGAACCCTTCAGTGACCCTGAGGTGGGGGGTCCTGGGACCGCAATTTCAGAATCACTGGCACAGAAAATCCACTTGCAGTCAGTGAAGAAGCTAACCGCTAACTCCTCTAACCACTAATTACAAGGGAGATTATGGAAACCCCAGCGGTCCTGATACTGATACTGGGATTATGTTGTTGTATCAGATGCTTGGCTCGCAGCGCTCACACTCAATCAGGAGCCTCGTAGGTGTGTGTCTTCTTTTTCCCCCGTCTCTCCATCTTTCTCTCTCTCAGACAGTGTGTCTCTCTGCGGCGCTCTGTTCCAAATTAGCTCCGAGTCTCTGTAACCAGCCGTCGTTACAGCTCCCTCGACCGAGGATGTGAAAATAAATAGATCTGGGGAAAAGAGGAGGGGATGGAGGGAGGAGACGGAGGAGAGAGCGAAGGGGCTCACAATGGAGCTATTGTCTGCTGCCACATGCCCGTGGAAGAGGAAGAGGAGAGAAGGAGGAAGATGGGCGGAGAAGAAAAAAGTGAAGAGGTTTGAGAGTGGGAAGATGAAGTGGGCGGAAATGTTGGATGCAGAGGAACGAGGGAGGGAAAAAGATTGGGAAGTAGAGGGTGGAAAAAAAGGGCAGAGAGAAAGGACAAAAGTGATGATGAGGAGGAGAATAAAGGAAGAAGAAGAGGGATGAGGAGGTGGAGGATGAGAGGATGGAAAGAGGAGGACAAAAGAGATGATAAGGGGGAGAATAAAGGAAGAAGGAGGTACAGGAAGTAAAGAGAAAGAAGGAAGACAGGAGCAGGGATATCATGGTAAAGAGGTGGACAAGGACAATGAAGAGAGGAGGAGAGGAGGGTGAAGACAAAACTGGGGAAGAGGGGAAGTGGACGCAGAGGAAAGAGGTAGAAAAAAGGAATATATTGAGGTGAGATGATGAAGAGAGGAGGAAGAGGACAGGAAGATAATGAAGAAGAGAACAACGAACGGAGGAGGAAAAAAGAAAAAAGAGGGGAAGTGGAGGAGAAACATGAGAGAAAATGATGAATGCAAAGGAAAGAGGGAGAGAAAAGGATAGATGGAGGGTGAGAGGATGGGAAGAGGAGGACAAAAGAGATGATAAGAAGGAGAATAAAAGAAGAAGACGAGGTACGAGAAATAAAAGGAAAGAAGGAAGACAGGAGCAAGGACATCATGGACAAGAGTCGGACTAGGACTAGGAAAAGTGGAGAGGAAGGTGAGGAAGAAAGACAGGAAGTGGAGGAGAAATGAGATGGAGACAGTGATGGACATACAGGAAAGAGGTAGAGAAAGCAGGGATCGATGGAGAGGGAGATGGAAATTGGAGGAGAGGAGGAAGAAGAGGACAAAAGAGAAGATGTGGAGAAATGAGGAAGTAAATGGAAAGAGGCTGAGAAGAGGATCAAGAAAAATGAGGGTTAAGAAGGTGATGTAAGAGAAAAGGGAGCAGTGAAGAAGAACAGATGATGAGAGGGATGAGTGAGGAGGAGCGAGAAGAGAGAAGTCTCCTTCAATCACAACCGTCTCAAAACGTCTCCTCTAACTCTCCCGTCATTCGTCATTTCCTTCTTCCTCTCCTTCTCTTGTCACATCACATTTCCTCTCTCTCTCTTTTCAAGATGTCCGCTCCTGTCTTTCCATCTCCTCATCTCTCCGTCCACTTCCCTCCTTCCTTCCTTCTCTTGCTCCTTCTCTTCTACCCTTCAGCAGAGGGACGAGTTCAGAGCTTCTGCCGTGTGTTCGGTAGTTTTTTAAACACACACACACACACACACACACACACACACACACACACACACACACACACACTAATGGGAAACAGATTGCCGGGCCTGTGAAGTGGAAGAAGATTGATTACCTGTATCTAGTTACTGAACACACACATGCGTGCGCGTGCAGCGGGGGTGGCGGAGGAGTCGCGCTGGGCCGGTGTATTGAACCATCACAGGGAAAACCAAAATAGACTGTTATGGGTCGTGTGTGTGTGTGTGTGTGTGTGTGTGTGTTAGTGTGTGTGTTGTCTGTCGAATAATGCTCCACAGTTCACTGCCATCGGACACCATTATTTTCTGGTTTGGAAGGCTGCCTGCCAAAAAGTGATCTATGGTAGGGATGTCCCCGTCAGGGTTTTGGCTCCGATTCTGATCCGAGTCACTCAATCAGAGTTTTTAAAAATGTTTTATTCAGAGGGCCAAATTGACTTTTTAGATTTTACTACATGATTCAGCTGTAGTACACCTCTGAGTACTTCAAGTACTGGTGCTAACACCACATCAATGCTTTCTTCAATGTCCGCAACACCTCTTTTAATTTTACCAAAACAAACCAAACTTCTCAAACATATCAGTGCTCTAACAGAAAGCATCTGCATGAAACTAACTGAATATGATACATGTCTGAAATTTGGATGTCTTGAGTGTGAAAGACTATTTATTTAATTAATTATTGAGGACGTATCCTCGTTTACAACGGTGTCCAGATACAAAACAGTTAAATGATAAGACAAAATGAAAAAATACAGGGGGAAGTATGCTCAGAAGTGCAAACAGGGTAATAACAGTGAAGTATAAAGCAGATACATTTACAGCAGCTAATATTTAAAAGCTTTTACAATCAAATAAAACAAGCTCAGAGACGACGGCTCTGAACTGCCTCAGTGAGAGTGAAGAGTTTAACGAGCCAGGCTACCAGCATTTCTGTCAGCTGTGACACCCAGAGGACGTTTTTATATGACTGGTATCAATTTCAGCCAATTAAGAAATTCCTTGATGGGTTTGGATATTTATCCTGCAGCGCTGGGACGACTCTTATATATTTAAAAAATGACCTAAGTAATCGAGGTTGGCTGGTATCATCTCCTTGGATTAATTACGAGCAGCTTGTTACTATTTTTTTGCGTCGGTTAAACAAACAAGCTGTTTGTTCGAACCTTGTCATGAGATGTATTTCTTCTCCCTTCTGTCACTTGTTGACAAGTTGTTTTGGAAAACAGCTTTTCTCCTGGTAATGATTACTTAGGTTCAGTTTCCCAAAATAAGAGTTCCTTTAAAAAAAAAAACTGCAAATAATCTGCATTGTCACAGCATAATACTCTATTTCCTTTCCTGAGGACGCCTGTTTCTCACAAATCGTTGCAAACTCTCCCACAAGAAAGTGTTTGAACCACTTGTCAACAAGGATATCACTGCGACTTCGCTCTCTCATTTGCAATTTCTGTCAATTTCCGCGCTCAGCCCGCAAATGCACATCGGAAGACTTCGAATCGCCTTGAAGTTTGTTTTTATCTCCGGGCTGCTCTGTGGTTTTGCCACAGTGTAATATCAACTCATTTTAAAATATTTAGAGTCACTTTACTTCAAATGGATTACAGCCTGGCTCTGATTCTGGGCCTCCTCCTCCTCCTCTTCACCACCTTTCCCTCTCTTTCCTCCTCCGTCTCCTTATCGTCCTGTATGACCTCTATCCACTTCTTTTTTCTTTCCCACATTTCGCCCCTCCGCTCCCTCTTTTCCTATGGGATTGTACGCACGGGATGACGCATGTTCCCGCACTCGAGCTTCAGTGCGGACCCTGAAAAGAAACGGGACAAAAGCCGTGGGTTAAAAAGGTTCCTATTCGCACCAGACCTCGGTATTTTGTGATGTTTAGGAATGAATGGTCGGTGTGAGAGCGTGTACAGATGCTTCAAGACAGAAAACGCACCTGTCGAAGAAAGCCAAAGAGCTGAATTCCACCACTGAGTGGAATTTCCTGACGTAGGCGCTGACGTCTGAATCTGCAGCGTCGCGTACCGTCGGAAAGATGCTTTTCTGTGTTATTCACTCCGTCTCGTAAAGCCGTCTTTCATGGGTTTGCTGTTATGTTAATTTGTATGTGGAAAGAAAGAAAACGAGCGTTTGACCGGACTGGAAAGGAGTGAAGTGTCAAGACTCTTCACTTTACTAATTCCTGTAATTCTTGAGGAATTAGTGAGAAGAAGTTGTTTATTACCTATTTTCCTTTCCTTAAAAGAGAGCGGGCACATTTCTGTTTGCCTACACTTGCTTCCAAGCCGAGGAACGAGACTTTCCACTGATTATGTTTGTGACTTATTGTGTTACATGACTCATTAATCCTCTGTGTGTGTGTGTGTGTGTGTGTGTGTGTGTGTGTGTGTGTGTGTGGGCATCAGATCAAAGATGGCATTGTGTTCTCCCAACATCACTGATATTGTGTTCTTCCGGGGTTTGAACACCAGTTTTTCTCATTAAATCCGCAAATCGAGGCGCTTGAAGTCTCTGACGTGTTTATTGACGTGCCAATCGACAGATTTAAGCGCGCCAGGTAGGCTACGTGCCGGCGCCGGCGAGCCGAGGAAGCCGCTGAAATCACGTAGGTTCACAAAAGAGTCTGAGGCGGATCTGGGTGTGGATGGAAAGATGCACTCAACTTCAGATCTGAGAAGGTTTTTCCCACAGAAACACTTCAGTTTACCAGGCCGTGAAGGAGACTCAACATTGGAATAAGCGCGTCGAGTCGGTGGCGTTCGATGGACGTAACCAAGAAGCCGCCATTTTCATATTCAGATGTTAGTGGTTGTGTAAAAACAAACATAAAAACTCTTAGATATGCTCGGCCATCTGTGAAAGAAACGTGACTCTGTTGTCATTTTGTCTTGGATACCAAAACTTCCTGTTTGATTCTGTTTTTATTTTTAGTATTCCTTGTCCGACGCTGCCGCAGAGGGACCCGAACGCCTCATTTCCTACAATGCTTGGTTTTCCCCAAATAGTCCCATCAGACAGGACATCAGATATTACATTGCTCATTGCATTGTTCTGGGGAAAATCTTTCCCTTCAGACTGCTTATCCATTTCCCGCTGTCTTTGCCACACCTTCTTTAATGTCGGGATATTTTCGGGGAAACTTCACCGATCATCGGGTTCATTGTTCCACATTGAATACGTATCAATGTCTTGTACAACAGACGTATATTTGAAGCCTTTTTCTGTAATTGTGTACAAAAATTCAACTCAAGACACCGTTTAAAGGAGCATTATGTAGTTTTGAGGAAGACGTTTTGATCTTCACTGACTGATTTTTGTTTCCATGATGGAATAAACTGAATAAACAAACTGACCTTAAAGGACAACACAGTTTCACACTGTTTTACTTTGTTTATATGTGGCGGACCCTGCCACCTTTCTAGCTTCACACCTTATTGTCCTCTGAGAACAGCTCGTTCATTCGCTTATGGAAAAGATAAATATTACCTCATTAATATTGTAAATATTAAAATTCTTCTCCAAAACTGCACAGTGCCCTTTTAAGCTAAACGCTTTCACATACTAAATATCCAATAAATGGCACCATTGCACCTGAAGTTAGATGAAGAATATGATTTTAAATGAGTAAAAACACAGATCAAACATGTAGATCTAAGCTGTCCCTGTCCCGAGCTCTACTTTTACGTGAATGCTCTTTGTTTTCAGTTTCATTGACTCTTCATCCTTCCTGTTCTTCCCTTCCTGTCTCGCTCTTTTCCCTCTGGTGTATTCTTAGGTGCTTTGGTAAATCACTTTTATAGGTCATTTCCATGGGTATTTTCACGGGACGAGGAGTGGCAGGCTTTACTCGAGAAGGTCCCGACCGCTGACCTCGTTAGAGCGTCTGCATTTTCTTAAGCTTTTCCCGAAACTGTCTTTAAAAAATGGTGTCGGTCAGTTTTATTTTGTACCGTTTCTTTGTGTACTTTTTTTTATGTAACACATGTCAGGACAGTGCCAGAGCAGCTTGATTGCATTCGGTGTGTCTTTGTTATCAATAAACATCTGGTTTTGGTGTCAGACCTTCAAAATCAAAGAGAGTCCTCTGCTCTGAAGTTGCGCCAAAAGCTAAATGCAACAAGCTCTCCTTCCTCTTCTGTAGCATCAGGAAAAAAAGCTCAAGTAGGAGCAAAACAAAGCAGGTTAAGCAGAGTATCGGTTCCAGTGGTTGATTTGACCCATGTTGGCCTTTTCTTGTGTTGCGCTTCAGGCCCAGCTGCAGCGCTCCTTGGACAGCTCCGTCTCCACGCAGCCCAGAGCCCTGATCGGCCGACGCGGCAGAAAGGAGGCGGCGGCGGCGGCGGCGCTAGGAGCCGGGACGGACAGCGGCGGACAGGGTGGCAGTCCGCTGTCAGAACAGGACTCTGGCATCCTGGATGTGGAGGATGAAGAGGAGGATGATGAAGTGAGAAAACTGCAACATCACACACAAAAACACATGAAAGTACTGAAGCAGCAGGTCACCAGGGAGTTTGCCCTCTCTGCCCACCCCATCATAATGCGTATATAAGAGAGTGTTTCAGGGATTTATTTGTTTCACTACAAACATTTGGTGTCATATTTTTCTCCAGAGATTTTAGTGAAACTTTAGGAGGTGACGCTGCTTCAGTTTGAGCCGCAAAGATCAAGAACCACGGCCTCGATTACGCCGCTTTGAAGCAGGTCGTTAAAGTACATCAACATGTTTACAGATTGTTCAACGTGTCAAATTCAAAATGGACACAAAGCGTTTCGACACTGAACTCTTCGAGTCATCCCTCGCGGGATCAGAAGTCCTTTTCTGCTGCCCTTGTTGTTTCACACTCAAGGAAAAGCGAAGTACAATGAAGTCGAGGAGAATAGAGCTGAACTTGTCACCCCCGCGCTGCCATTCTGTTTTTAAGGTCCCTGTCGTCCCCTTGGCTTATTTACGTCCTGTAAACTTGACTCAACCCTCTTCACGGGAAGACCTTGGCTCGAACAAAAGGCCTGACCCCGCGGTCGCCAGGGTTACGACTGTGTTGGCGCCGATGGTTGGCATCGCCGCGGCCGCCGTCTCCTCACGCCATCCCTGCCCCTGCCATGTCTTTCCCTTTCCTCCCCCTCCCTTCTTTTACGTCGTCCCCTGTGTCTCTGCATCCTCTTTTCTCTGCTGCCTTTTGTTCTTGACCTTTTTTATCCTCTTTCTTACCTTCGCTACTGTTTTGTCTTCGTCACCTTTGCCACTTTTTTTTTTTTTTTATAACCGACTCCATAGTCCCTTCTTTCTGTTTTTCTTTCCACCTCTACCCTCGTCTCTCTCTGTTTTTGGCCCTCTCGCACCTTTTCTCCTCTTTAAATCATTAATTTCCATTCTCTAAGCTTTAAACCACACGTACCCACTTCTATCTGTCCTCCTCCTCTCCGTCTCCATCCCTCCTCTCCCTCCACCTCTCGTCTTTACGTGGTGCAGCTCTTTGTTTGTCCTTATTGTTTCAGTGTGTGCGGTTACATCAAAGCTGGCATTGTGCTGCTCCTCCGATGATTTTCACAGAAAGCAAACTTTTCCAGAGGGCAAGAGGGCACGTTTTTTTTTTTTGCTTTGGGTGAAATTGCCACTGTGTTGTTCTCCTGAAGACAGAGGATGTGGGTAGAGAGGAAGGAGAGGAATGTGGGATGGTCAGACGGAGGGATGGATGGAAAGAATAAGAGGTATGAAGGTCTGGTGATACTGTCAGGAGACTTTCAGCAGAGTAATGAAGCGCTGCAGCCCAGACGCAGCATTTATAAAGTGTGTCAGGATGATGTGATAGGGCTGTGACTCCACTCGGGAGTTTATCAGTCGAATCAGATTTTGCTGTTCAATAAAAATACTTTTTCAGTTCAGTGCCTCACTGTTTATTAGCTGACATGAGCTGAGCTGAGTGTTACCTGCAGCTTCAGGCTCTCATTGAAACGCTTTTCTTCATCATCTGTGATGTGAAAAGATTAAATCTTCACGGTCAGAGAAAGAAACTGCTCATAGTTCAGTTATAAGACTTCTTCTTCTTCAGCTTCTTCTTCTTCTTCTTCTGCTTCTTCAGCTTCAGCTTCTTCTTCTTCTTCTTCTTCTTCTTCTTCAGCTTCTTCTTCTTCTTCTTCTTCTTCTTCTTCTTCTTCTTCTTCTTCAGCTTCTTCTTCTTCTTCTTCTTCTTCTTCTTCTTCTTCAGCTTCTTCTTCTTCTTCTTCTTCAGCTTCTTCTTCAGCTTCTTCTTCTTCTTCTTCTTCTTCTTCTTCTTCTGCTTCTTCAGCTTCAGCTTCTTCTTCAGCTTCTTCTTCTTCTTCTTCTTCTTCAGCTTCTTCTTCTTCTTCTTCTTCTTCTTCTTCTTCTTCATCTTCAGCTTCTTCTTCTTCTTCTTCTTCTTCTTCTTCTTCTTCTTCAGCTTCTTCTTCAGCTTCTTCTTCTTCTTCTTCTTCAGCTTCTTCTTCAGCTTCTTCTTCTTCTTCTTCTTCTTCTTCTTCTGCTTCTTCAGCTTCAGCTTCTTCTTCAGCTTCTTCTTCTTCTTCTCCTTCTTCTTCAGCTTCTTCTTCTCCTTCTTCTTCAGCTTCTTCTTCTTCGTCTTCAGCTTCTTCTACTTCAGATTCTACTTCGTCTTCAGCTTCTTCTTCTTCTGTTACTACTTAACATATATATAACATGAATGTGTGTGAGAAATGCTGAAGTGTTTCTTCAGTCTGACTGTACGACTTGTGTCTCCCTGCAGGTCCCAGGAGCTCATGACTTGGTGGACTTCTCTCCAGTTTATCGCTGTCTGCATATCTACACTGTGCTGGTGAGTCAATCTTCTTGTTTCTTTCTGTCTCCAGAACCTTCATGTGCATTCATCTGTCACTGAGCACTGCAGCACATGTGATTCACAAGTGTATTCAGCCTGTTTTGACAATGATGAGCTCTTAACCACAATTCAGACCCCCACCACTCACACAGCTGCCGACCTCAGTAACAACACTCTGTGGTGTAAATCACGTGTTTAACTTATAATGTCGTCTGTAATGACGTACAGAGAAATCAGAAGGGGAGCTACCCTGGTCGTATCGCACGGGAATTAAGGAGACTTACCAGAGAGGTATCTGATGCTGTAAGATGAGGCCTCTGGCCCGAGCCTGGCTTCACTCCAGTCAGCCCGCTGCAGTGTGTGTGTGTCTGTGTGTGTGTGTGTGTGTGTGTGTGTGTGTATATATATGTGTGTGTGTGTCTCATCTCAGTTAGAGCGAAAGCAACATGGGTGGAGGTGTTGACTGGGCCACGACTGGGTTAGTTGCACATGCACAGGCCTGTAGAGGCTGTGACCGGGCCATCACGGCCAGAGGGTCGGCTGTGTGTGTGTGTGTGTGTGTGTGTGTGTGTGTGTGTGGGTGTGTGTGTGTCTGGGGGGCTCTCTGGCAGGGGGACAGGAAGTGCATGAACTTTGACAGGAAGGAGAAAATGAACGGGCGAGAAGAGGGATGGAGGGAGGGAGCAGAAAGGGAGAGCGAGGTTAGAGAGAGGGTAAAGGGGGCGAGATGATGGAGGGAGAGACGGAGCAGAAGAATAGAAGAGATTCTGGAGGGTGGAGGTGAAGGGAGAGCTAATGATGGAGGAGGAAGAGAAGAGAGGTCAGTAAAGTTTAAAGGGGTGAGAACAGGGAACATTTGATGTTGGAGAGGTCTTCTCCATCATCTTCTTCGTCTTCCTCTTCTTGTTCTCTTTGTCTTTGTCTTCTTCATATTCCTCTTCTTTGACTTCAGACTCACCTGGTTCCTCGTCTTCTTCTTCTTCGTCATCATCTTCTTCATGTTCGTCTTGATGGTCTTCTTCGTGGTCTTCTTCTTCGTCTACTTCTTCTTCATCTACTTCTTCTCCTTCTTCGTCTACTTCTTCTTATTTGTTGTCTACCTCTTCTTCTTCTTCTACTTCCTCTTCTTCTCCTTCTTGGAAAACAGACTGCGTGCATTGAACCGTGACGTCCACACCTGGACAGTTGGCGATGAATGCAGGTTCCTTCACACCTTGTAAACTTGTAAACCAGTTGCTCTTCTAAAGGGTTAAAAAGAGTCATAAGACTAGAGATAAAACTCTGAACAAGTGTATTGATGAGAAGAGAGGAGTTAGGAGGGAGGGTAAAGGTCAGCGGAGGTGCAGCGGCGACATTTACAGGAAGGAGTGAGGAGAGAGTGAATTGGAAGTCGAGCGATAAGGAGTGAAGAGGAGGGGAGAGGAAAAAGGACGGAGGTCAGAGGGAGGTTAAGGGGGCAAAAACAGGAAGACGAGGGTGAAAACACAACACAGAGGGAGAGATTAGAGAGAGGGGTAAGTACAAGGGTGGGAGAGAGGAGAGGAGGAGGAGGAGGAGGAGGAGGAGGGAGGAAGAAAGTGAAAGAGGAGACGGGTCGATGGGAACGAGGGAGAATGAAGGATGAGAGACGGAGGAGGAGGGAGAGGAGTGTGTTCTGTCTCGGGGAGGTGTTGAAAGGTCCGACCTGTTCACCTCTGAGGTCACACACACACACACACACACACACACACACACACACACACACACACACACACACACACACACACACACACACACCTTATTTTTCTGTTTGTGTGATTCTGTTTATTCTTCTTCTTTTGTTATTTGCTGCAATATTTTCATCATTGTTCTTGTTGGATTGAAGCGAGGCAACGTTAAAATACATGCCCGCACACACACACACACACACACACACACACACACACACAGACACACACACACTCGTCTGAAACTGTTTTATCCATTAACGTGGTGTCGCTGCGCTCTGAATGACAGGCCATTGGGCAGAGACGTGGATTTACCATTAGAAAAGAAAACCAGAGTGTCCAGCGCAGTTTGCTACACTGGGCAGGGGGATCGACTGGAAAATCATGCACACACACACACTCACATACACATACACACACATACACACACACACACACACACACACACACACACACACAGTTTGATAGTTAACGAGAATGACTTGTACTCACACAGACACGAGCATGTACCAACTTCATTTATTTTTCTAGTAAACCTGGACGTGGAATCCCATTTGCAATCAGGACCACCGCTCCTCCTCCTCCTCCTCCTCCTCCTCCTCCTCCTCCTCCTCTCCTTTCTCTCTTTTCCATGTTTAAAGTCCACGATTTTTCCAGTCGAAAGCCGTCGGGCCCCAACAATACTCCCTTTTGTTACACTCGAACACGCACTGCACGTTTTGGAAACGTGGACACAGTCGCGATCAGAGTAAACACAAGCCTGGAGTCCAGTGGACGGGAGGCAGCCGGTCCAGCTCACCGGAGCTCACAGCTCTGACACAACATTTAAATCATGTCATGCCAGTCACATTGCCTCTGCCTTTCTCTGTTTCGCTCATTGTTTGTTTCTTCCGATGTTTGTGTGTGTTATTTGTTTCTGTTGCTGTTCGTTTCTTCTTTTCTCTGTTTTATTTTATGTCTTTCGTTTCCTCCTTTGAATCTTTTGTTTCCTTTTTTCTTTCTTCTCTCTTCGTTTTGTCCTCCATTTTCTCTTTCATTTTCTTCTCTTTTTCTGCTCTGCACCTTTTTAATTTGATTAACATTATATTCCCTTAGTTACTTCCTTTATTTCTTCACTTCCTCCTTTTTTTTGACTCTTTTCTGGCTCCATGACTTTCTTCTCTTTTTCTTTCTTTTACTTTGTTTCTGCTCTTTCTGTGCCTGGCCTTTATCCCCACTCTCTCTCTACTGTATATCTGTTTGGCTCCACTGTTTATGTGGCATTGCGGTGTTCTCACACACAGACACACTCTCGGCCCTCTGTTTCACCTCTGTGCTCTCTCTCGGGGAGAGCGAGCCCTGTATAATGAAGAGTTCATGGCCGTTCGATGCCGTTGGCTTGTTGTAAACACATTGTTCAGCTGAGGGTCAAACTGGGAATGGAAGAAAAAACTGTTTTTTGGCCTCGCAGCATCGGACTAATCTCGATATCCACCAGTGAGATTCAGACTTTTACCATCAACTTTATTGTTTTGTTTGTAACTTTGTGATGTGTTTTCAATGGACATTGTTCAGCTGAGGGTCAGATTAAAGAAAACTTATTATACTGTATTTGTAGCCTCATGATTTATTTGAATAGACATTGTTTTATTGTAAGACAGAAAATTAAAAATAAAGGGAAAAGATGACATCAAAAACCTCTGGATAGATATGAATTTATTAAAGGGGCATGCCATAGATTTTACACATAAAGGTCAGTTTAAATGTCATTATAGGCTTGTGAAAATAAAGTCTTATAACGACTTTGGTGGCCCAGGAAGGAGCTTCAAAATCTTAACTGTCAAACCAAATTAAATCATTTGCATTAGTACTGCAAATAACAATTATTTTGACGATAAATCGATTAACAATTAGTCAATAAAATGTCGTAAAAATTGTGAAAAATGTTTGAAAAATTTCCCAAAATCTGTACCATCTTCAGATTGTTTCTGTTGTCCAACCAACAGTCGAATACCCAGAGACTCTTTATTTACAATCATAAATGAAAAAGAAAGCAGCAAATCCTCACATTTGTTTGAAGATTTGCTCTAAAAGTGAATCGATTAATCGATTAAATTCAATGAAAACAGTTTCCAACTAATTTTCTTTCATTTGATTAAGCGACTGATCATTGCAGCTCAACAAAAACCCCAAAAATCAGAATAATTAAGTCAGAGTCTCTCACTTAACGAAGGTCTAACCTCCAAAATAAAACACTTTAAGTAAATAAATCTAGATCGAGGTGTGTTGAACTTCTGGTTTGGTTAAATTGCACAATCCTGTAAAACACAGACGTGTTTGTTGAATCCACAGATCGCCTCTGTTTCTTTCCTCATATCTTCCCAGTGATAGCAGGTATTGGTCACCACACATGTACCTATAGTGTCACCACCAGAGCCCGGCAGTGTAGATATGTGTGTCCTGGAGGTGGTCTGGTCTGAAGGTAAAGGGGGCATGTCGTGATTATCTGCCCGGTCCTGGACTCTTATCTGTGAGCTCACCATGGACCGTGGGTCCTGGTCCGAGCCCGAGATAGACCCGCGGTTTCTCACACACAGCAGAGAGAGATAAGAGAGAGAGCTTCTGCGTAATGGAAGGAAAAGATACGAGGCGCTCGAGTTTAGAAAGCTGATTCTGTGTTTCTGTGTGTGATGTCTGACCGGTGACGCCAACACAAACTGAACACAACCGGCGGCGGGCATCAAAGACGCGTTCTCTATCTCCTGCCTTACTCACGGACACACACTCCGTCTCTCACATGACCTTATCTCAGCTTTTTTCCCATCATTCAGTGGTTCTGGCTTTTTGGTTTTTATACCTCATTGAATTCGTCCTCCCCGTAAAATCAATAACGGCCCCAAACAACCTCCAACATTTGGCCGCGGACCTCGCGGCTGTCAGCGACGAAGAGCAGCTCCACTGTTGGGACCACATGAGGGTTTCCAGTTTATCTGAACGAGCATGAAGTCGGTAATCCTGCCTGCTGAAGAGGTATTACATGGAAATAAAATCCAACCGCTGCGATATTCTGGCACAGATTTAAACCAGTTTGGCTTCTGCTTGTCCTTGTTTTTTTCCGCTTTGTTTTTGGACTTGCTTGAGATGTCTTACTGTAGATACACCATGACCTGGATGACCGAGAATCTTCACAAACATCTCCTGAAGGTTGTTTGCTGGTCTGAAAGTCTTTAAAAGTCCTACAAGGTTGTTAAACGTCTTATCTAGTTATGTGAAATCTGATGTTTGAAGACAGCTGAGGGGTTTCTTCTGATAAGTGTCGTCTTTTAAGTTGTTAAAAGGAGAGAAGGATATAGATGAGATGATTTCTGTTGTTGTGTCAGTAAACCAGGCCAGGATCCTGTCATGGTCTCTAAATAAAGGCTTCTTTTGGTGTTCGTTTCTTGTTTTTTATGTTTTATTTTATATCCTTTGTTTCCTCCTTTTGAATCTTTTCTTTTGCTTTGACTTCTGGGAGAGAGTTAAAGAGCGAGGAAGGAAGACGGTGAATAAAACTGAATGCAACATGAACAAAACTTTAAAACATCACGTTGTTTGAACACGTTTCTGCCGGAGTCATTTTACAATGATGGTTGTTTAACAATGAAGACAACCGCTTCATCCATCCATCCATCCATCCATCCATCCATCCATCCATCCATCCATCCATCCATCCATCCATCCATCCACCCGTCCACCCGTCCATCCGTTCTGACCTGTGCTTTGTGTTGTAGGGTTTGCGTGATGTGTTTGAGAACTACTACAGAAAGCAGAGGAGGAAACAGGCCCGCCTTGTGCTGCAGCCCCACTCTAACATGGTACGACCCTGCACCCTAACTCAGTGTGTTTGTCTGTGCACACACTGCTAACTACACACACTCCCCTCTCCCACTCTCACACACACACTCCTTAATCTATAACTAATGCCAACTACTGTTATATCGAACAAATGGAAGGTTTTATGTTATAACATGTCAAACAGAAATGAAACCTTAAACTTGAAATTGGTGTATTATCTGACAAAAACAGGTGTGTTTATGTAAATTTGTGCAATTTAAGTAGTGTTTGCCACTGATTGTTTTTACATTTCCATACTTTCCCTTCTCTGTTACACTCTTTATCCCCTTTTCTCCCTCTGTATTTGTTTTTTCTTCCTTTTTACATTTCTAGCATGAAACTCTGGAGGGATACAGGCGGTATTTCAATCAGATTGTCGGGTAAGTTCATCCATTCGTCTCTCCCTCCATCACTGAACCTATTCTGCTGTAGTTTATTCAGATGTTTTATTTGTGTTTTTGTCATTTCGACTGAACCGAAAGTCGAGTTTCTCTCTTCTGAACACGCACCAACCATCCAAACTTCACTGTGGATCAAGTACACCCCCAGCAGGACGACGCCCCCCGCCACACGACTCAAACTGCTCAGGAACGGGACATTTTTCGATACTTTCAAGTATCGAAAAATGTCTTGTCATTCGATACCAAATTTCAATAGATCTCATCAGTTTCAGTGAGCCAATAAGCATGCAGCACGCTTGTCCTGCCAAGATAACAGTGCTGGTGATTGGCTGTCTCGAGGCGTGCAGCAAAAACACCAGGTTACACCCAGAAAACAGCTTAAAACAGCTTTCATGAAATTGGTTTTGAGAAGAATATCTTTTAAGAACCGATATTGACGTCAATGTAACTGTTTCTATACCGGTATTGAACATTTTTTAACGATACCGGTAATTGCATCCCAATTATCCCTTTCTCTGTTCATTCATCCGTCGGATATCCACCTTTCCCTGACTTCTTCTCTCATCCATCCAATAAAAAAACAATCAATCCTTACATCCACCTCGTCCCTTTACCCACCTCTCCATCCATCCATCCACCCATTGTGAGCTTTCTGTGTAACTTGGCACAAGACGGAGTGAGAGACGGTGAGAAAGAGCGACTTTCGAGTGAAAGCAAACATTCTGCGTTTAGCGACACCTCATTTCATTTCATTCGAGTGACTTCTGACCGTTTGACATCTTTTCATCTCTCCGTCCCTCCGACTGCTCTTTTTTTCCCCCCTCCATCTTTTTTCATCCTTCTCTCTGCCCACACTCACCCTTCCCCTCCTTTTACTTTTCCTCTCATCCATCACTCCATCCAATTTTCTCCATTGCATTCACACACACACACACACACACACACACACACACACACACACACACACACACACACACACACACACACACACACACTGGTGACGATTGATAGAGTGTGTGTGATGGTGGTTGGCTCATTGCTGTTATTCCTTCTGTCTGTCTGACTGGAGCAGACTCTTCTATAAACACCGCCAAGACTGGACACTAACACACACACACACACACACACACACACACACACACACACACACACACACACACACCCTCAGGTCTGTTATTCCCATTTGAAGTTTTTGGAAAGTGGCATCCAATGTCTCTCATCCAAAGCTGTTTCTCTACCACTCAGTCATCCCCTCATTTCCCATCCATCCATCCGTCCATCCGTCCCACCAGTCACCATTTCACCTGCAACAGTCTTCAGTCTTTCAGTATTTTAATCCTCCGTTTATTCTCAGTAACAACTGATGGTCCAGTTGTTGGTTGTTGGTTTTTTTTATTCATTTAACCTTTATTTACACATAAAACTAAACATATTATATCCAAAATCCAAAGAAAACAAGAAAACTAGCATTAAAACCTACACAGTTTATATTTAAAGAGAATGTAAAAGGATAAAAAGCAAATGTAAATGGTTTTAAACCAATAAAAGATGTAACAGCTTCATTAAAATTGAGCCTCATTTTGATAGTTTTGGCCTCCATTTGTGTCAGTAATAACAGGTTACTGCTGAGATCTTTCAAGTTTTCATCCAGTCCTTCGGGTATTTTGCTTACTAGATCTCTTAAGGTTTCTAGCAGTGTTCGTAAGAAGTTTATAGAAGTAAACAGATCAAAAAAACTAAACACTCTGGTACTGGACTGGAGAGAAAGGCAAACTAGATGAAGCTCCCATGAACATTTATTACCTCTACGTGTGACTATTTAGTATTTTTACCAGTGTTGTTCCCACAATTTTAACCATTGTAAATACTTCTCTTTCTACTGGCTGTACTCTTCCTGCCTTAACCTTGACCCCACCCAATATTTAATAATTTCAGGCCCGTCTTCAAATGACCTCTTTTATCTAAATATAAAAGGAGCTGGTTCCCCTTGAAGTTGATATCTGAGTCATCATTTGAAAAAAGTTTGGAGATCAATTTAAGATTCCCAACATACTTAGCCTCTTCAGTAATGACATAGAGAAGATTAACCGGGCAACAAAGTGGACCACAGTGTGGCTCGTTGTGGTCTGGCGAGGCTCAGTGGGCATCAGATTGAGTGAGACGAACCAGAATCACTTTTCGAAAAACGATTTGATCCGCTTCAAGAAAGCACTACAACAGATGATTTACGAGTGTGGTCCGTCAGCGAGACATCAACAGCTTTTAATGCTCGATTGGATGAATGCGCCACTTGCTCGGCCGTCGCTGGTGCTTGTAAATGATTCTCAGATTGGGTAATCATGGCGGCCTTTCTGGAAAAGTCACTCCAGCTATCCACCAAAATCTGATGGTGGAAATTGGCCACGCAGTCGCAAAATCATACTCTTCCACCACAGCTGATCATGCTGATATTTTCACTTCTTCTTTGTTTTTTTATGTGAAATGTGCATGAAACAGGTGGATGCAAACAGTTATTATTTATCGGATGGTGCCAAGAAAGAGTCGGGCATTTAACTCCTTGTTAAACTGAGACTTGCTGGTTTTACAGTTCGTGTTTTGCGACGATCCTTTAACTTAATTATTTTTGCATATCGTGAATTGTGCTCCCTCTTTGTCGTCTTCCCTCTCACCCTCCGTCTGTCCCTCCTTCCCTCCTTCCAGCTTCTTCGTCGTGGAGGACCACGTCCTTCACACTACACAGGGTTTGGTCAACCGAGCGTACGTGGAGGAGCTTTGGGAGTTGGCGCTGTCCAAAATCATCGCTGCCCTGAGGACGCACTCTGTAAGGACACACACACCCAGTAACTGCACATACTCGAAAAAGTAGAACACACTTTTCTGCACAAATGCACAATTTAACGACGGCTGTGACAACAAACACACTCCTCTGTCTCCTCAGTCGTACTGTGACAACCCTGACCTGGTGCTGGATCTGAAGAACCTCATTGTCCTCTTCGCTGATACACTGCAGGTACGTCTGCGTGATTAACTGCGCACTAAAAGAAAGGAAAGGCTCGCCATCCTTTTTTATTTTCCACTTTGGTCGTCTTGTACTTTTTGTTCTTATATTCAAGTATCTTGGCACATGCCAAGTCGGCTATTTGACCCCAGGGGCTCATGAAACTGGTTCAAAGCTTGTTTTGTAGTTTAAAAATGGACGTCTGCCAGTCTCCAAAGAAAGACTTTCTTTCTTAAATTGACCTTTTTTTAGAGAGAGACGTTTATCATTTGATTTATCCTCCGCTGTACGTATGAGTGTGATGGATGGGAGGATGGAGGGATGAAGGGGAGATAGAGGGGATGTGGGTAAAAACCGGACAGGAGGAACCTTTGGTAGATGAGTGAGAGAGAACGAAGGAGGGGAAGAGATGAATGGATGGTGCGATGCCCGAAAATCGTTTCACGTGAAGTGATGAGGTGCCACTGAACGGCTAAATTCACCCTCTCCTCTCCTTTTTTCTGTCATCTTTTTCAGTGCTTGCAGGGTTGTTCCTGTGCTATTATGGTTTAATATCATATACTAAACAATGCATCACCAAAACTGGGTTATTTGTTAAAAATGGATATACATTATGGTGCAAAATACGGTCCGGTGTGTAGACTTTAGAGGCATTTAGCTGCCAAAAGCACCCTCTCTAGAGCCAGTGTTTGATTTGTCCCTTCTGGGCTACTGTAGAAACATTGCAGACTCTGTGGAAGAGGATATGAAAGGCTCAATCTAAGGTAACCAGAACAATAAGTTCTGTTTCAGGTGATTATGATCTAATAATCCGGGGGCGGAGGGGACACAACCCCACAATCCTGGGAAAAATATGGTTTGTCCCCACAAAATATCACTTTGCAATTCCAATAATATTATTTATACACAATGAAAGTACTCAAGTTTGAAACGATTGTGACCCCTCTGCCCTCCGTCTCCGTATTTTTCATATAATCATCACCAGTTTACATTATGCACCAGGTCACTCTTTATATTAGATAACAGTTAGCTGAAGCATGCTTCTGTTAGTTAGCCACAGTAACATCAACAAGTGTTTGCAGCTGTTTGAATTCGAGTCAAAGAAGGAAGCTGGCCAAACACTGTCACCCCGCCAGCTAAAGAACACTGCAGAGAGTTTGTTAGCAGAGTTACAGCAACACTTTTGGCGTCTCCCCTCAGGATTTCGCTCTTGAGAAGTTTCATGTAGAAACCAGATTTTCGCCCCCGGGTACAGCCAGACACTGACTGGTCGCTCTGGTTTTCTTCTCCTTGCAGGGTTATGGTTTCCCAGTGTCACAGCTGTTTGACATGCTGCTGGAGATGAGGGAGCAGTACGGAGAAATCCTGCTCAAGAGATGGAACATCACCTTCAGGTACTGACGACCGAGAGAGAGACGACCAAGCTTTTTGCAGTCTGTGTGAGAATGAGGTCGATCGTGTTGTTTTTCAGTAGCTGAGGACATGTTACAGAGTGCGTGCTGCACTGACCTTCCCCTCTCTAGTCATAAGGTCATAAGGGCGCAACGAGTGGTGTGACCACCACACACACACACACACACACACACACACACAAACACTCACTGCCGTGTTGGTTTGTGGGAAACTTCCTCGTCCTGGTTTTGAAGTTTTACGACCAGCCAGAGAGAGGAAGTGTTTTAAAGCAAACGTCCGGAACATTCTCTGCCCTTCAGAATGGGTAGTACCCCTACAAGATTGTGTTCATTTATATCTGTGTGTGTGTGTGTGTGTGTGTGTACGTGTATGCGTGTGTGTGTGTGTGTGTGTGTTTTTGGGCTTACATGCCATTGTTTCACCATCGCTTTTTGTCCAATGACACCAGTGGGACTTGGAGCGAGAACGGACAAACAAACACACACTCCCTCTCTCCTTCCCCCTTCTCTCTCTCTCTCTCTCTCTTTCTCTCTCTCTCTTTCACACACACACATTTATATATATACACACACACACACGCACATATACACATACACAAACACACACTGGGGAAGCCACAGGAATGTTGTGTTGTATTGTTGGAGAGGCAGCGCTCTCCGGTTCACGGCCTCTCCATGGAACGTTGGAACGTCCGAACTCTGGAGCGCCAACAAGAAGTGGGGGTGGTGAAAGAGGGGAGGGTGGTAAGAAAACCTCAAGCATTAGAATGACCCCCAATGGGATGATTGTTTATGTGTGTGTGTGTGTGTGTGTGTGTGTGTGTGTGTGTGTGAGAGAGAGAAAGAGAGGCTGATGGCATCCCAACCATTCCTGTCGACCTCCTTTTTGAATTATTTACCTGTGATTTCTTCCTCTCCAGGCAGGTGTTGGACCAGGACAACTACAGTCCGATCCCAGTCTCAACAGAGCAGGAGTTCAGACACTACACATCCCAGTTTCCCCTGCAAGACCCCGAACTGGAAAAGGTAGAGAGCGGCAGAGCGACACGAAGCAACGCGTCAATCAAATTTGTGCAATCAAAATCTCACGTAATCCCCCGTTTCTCTGCTCTGTTTCCTCCAGCTTCCCTTCCCCAAGAAGCTTCCCTTCTCCGAGTTTGTGCCAAAAGTCTACTGCCAGCTCAAAGAGTTCATCTACGCGTGTCTGAAATACTCTGAAGACCTGCACCTCAGGTACACTCACACGCAAAGCATATGCGTAATCGCGCAGAAAAAAGGTTATTAACTGTTGAAACGATATGTGGATGATAGCTGACTACAAGTCGTGTCATGAAAATCCCATTAACTGTGAAGTAAATGGTTACACTATCCCCAAAAGCTCCAGTTTTATGGGAATGCTGTCTACAGGTGGATATCTGGCTCTGTCATAACGATAGCATCATATAAGAAACAGACTTATAAATGGCTTGTTCTTGTTGACGAGGTGCAGTTTCCTGTTTGTTCAGTCTGTGCCGGCGGTGCTTGCGCTCAATTTTTTGAAAGTTACTTGTCAGTGTATTAGTTCTCCCCACATTTCAGTGTTAAGAAAAAGGAATACCAAGTGGCAGCCTGGGTTCAAGTTGTGGGAACTCAAACCAAACCGGATTCAGCACTGCCAGGAGTTGAACTCCGGGTCGCTGCAGCGGGCGAACGCTTGCTTGCCCCCCAAAACCCCTTTTTCTCATTCAAACATTTGGGACACAGCAGACTTTCCTTGGTCGATTCTTTCCATTCTGATCAGGGATCTTTGTCTCATTAGATTTGGCCCATGAGGACGCACACACACACACACACACACACACACACACACAGCAACAACACACACACAGCAACAACACAGCAATCAAGCCCGACTTCTGTTCCATGTTCTATCGAGGATAAACAGCAACCTGAGTTTGTGTGTGTGTGTTTGTGTGTGTGTGCATTGGTTACGGTTGATGGAAGAATTAATTAAAACAATGCAGCTGCTTTTCTACCGAGAAGATGAGCAATCAGGGAGCGACTTCCACTGTCCAGAGGGATTCAACAGGGCTGGGATTCAGCCAGACACACAGACACACGCATGGAAAACACACACGGAGACTCGTATATGTGCACATAGACACACGGGAAACTCGAATACACACTTTGACACACATTTTAGAGCAAAACACACACTGAGAATCCCTCTGTCCGATGTGTGTTATTAGTGTCAAGTTCTGATTTGGTCGGTGGTTTCAAACAAAATAGCATTTTCTTTTATTCAGACTCAGATCCCCGGGAGGTTGTGTGGGGTTTTTATTATTGAGCATTTTTGCATTTGATAGTGTTTCTGTATATATGTGTATGTGTGTGTGTGTGAGTGTGTTAGTGTGTTGATTCTCTCCGTGGGGGCTGGGAACCGGGGAGGTACCATTGATCCGTGACTGGCGGAAGAAAGGGAGACGGAGGCAGGAGGAGGAGGAGGAGTGATTGGAAAAGAAGTCTCCTAATTAAAAGGAAGGAATTGGCATAATGGCAAAAAAAAAGGGGAGACGGGACGGAAAGACAGACACAAACTATTAGTCTTTGTGCGTTTGTCTCTGTATTCAGACGCAGTGGGTTGTAAAGCGTCGACCCTGGTGGTGACGCAGCCAGAAATCTGTCCATTTTGCATTTTAAAAACTGGAAAAGCTGGTCGCGAGTGACAGATTGATCCAACAGAGAAGTAGGGCTACAACCACCGATTATTTTCATTAATCAGTTAACAGTTTAGTCTGTAAAATGACAAAAGATTGCGAAAAAATGCAGCTTTCCCAGAGCTCAAAGTAGCTTCTAATTGTTCGTCCGACCAACAGTCCAAAACCCGAAGACTATTCGTTTACTGTCATGGGGAGTGTTGGTTTTATACCTCTAGCACAGGAGCTTTGGACCACCGGAAGGAGGTTTTCAGACTGGAGGTGGAGGGAAGCCATGCTGGGCTAGCTAGTTAGTCTTTTGAGTAAGGTCTTGGTGACTGAAACGTTGACCTCTTTTTAAATAAATTAATGCAGAGGTAAAAACTGTGTTCAGGAATGACTATTTTGGGGGGATTTGATTCCTTGCACCATAAGAAAACAAGTGGTGTGCACGATGCCTTCGGCTCATCGATGGACAAGCCCCCAAAACAGAAAATATACAAAAAAATCAAAAGTGTAACTGTAAGATATCACCCACATCATCACAAATAAAGACATGAAAAAGATCATTAACAAGTAAAACAAACCTTTTAGAAATCATTTCTTTAATCAAATACATGTGTGCAAGGTTGAAGCAATCAAAAGCCTTCTGCAATCAAAAGCCTTCTGCAAGCTGCTAAGACACATGCGTGCTCCCTATCAGGTTATTAAATATGACAAAATAAGTTAATGTTTGCAGCAGTTGGGGAAAAAGCTGTAAAATCGGCTTCTGTCTGATTCATTAGATCGCTTAAACAACTCTGAAATCATCTGTCTGAACCAACAAAAATGTCCAGACAGATGTTTTCTTTGTGCGACACTTTCTCTCTGATCTCTCGCTGACCAGACAGCACTAATCGCTCTTCTCAATCAGAGTAATGACTCCACTATTTGACCTGGCTTGATTTCTACAGTCCTGCACACCGAGCTATCTGGTTACCACGGCGGCACGCCTTCCTGCCCGCTTCAAACGCACACAGATGCACGAGTCCGGAAGCAGACGGGACGGTAGAGCAGGATTGTGGTCATTGATCCCTCTGACCTCTGACCTTAACCTCTGTTCACAAGTCTGATTTGGCGGAAAGAGAATAAGCCTGTTTGTGTGTGTGTGTGCATTTTTCCTCACGTGTACTTGATGTGTATTACTTTTCTACCTCCAGATGTGGAGTTTTGTTGCTGTGAAAGTGTGTCTTGTAGCCGCTCCACATGTTTTTAGTCATTCTAGTATGACTGTAGGTACGGCAGCGTCTGTTGTTGGTCAATCAGTTCTCCACTTTGGTCCAGACTGAAATATCCCAACAATGACTCAATGGATCGCCATGAAATTTGGTAAACCCATTGGAGGTTCCCAGAGGATGAATACTAATGACTTTGGGGATCCCTTGACTTTTCCTGTGGAGCCACCATTGGGTCAAAGTTGTTCACTTATCCTGATAAATATCTAAACATCTACTCAATGGATTGGACCAACATCATGAACAGGCTTTAATGGTTCCCAGAGGATGAGTCCTAATGACTTTGGTGATCCCCAGCCTTGTACAAAACATTTAGCGTTCTTCTTTTTATACATCCATGGCAGTGTCATAAAAATGAAGATGGCGTCTGTTGGACTGAAAATTAAGGCTTTGAATTCAACTTTTGTCGTGGTCAAACTGTGGAATTACGGCGTCACGTGATATACTAGGTCCTAAAAAGACTTTCTCCTGTAAGCTTGCATTGTAAAAGAAGTGTCTGTAAAATGGTCCAATTGGTCCAATAAAATTTGGAAAGTCTAGAAGAACATCAAGATCAAATAATTGTATCTCTATTCAAGTTAGCCAGGCCCTAAACTGGAAGTTAGCCGGCCCGGCAGAAGTCTGTAGGGCGCAAGTCATTGTGCCCCACAACGCGGAAGAGCTGGGTAATTTTAGATCCAGGAAGTCGAGCTATATTGGTTTCATGTGGCGCCATGTTCAACGCTGTATCCAGATTTTAATTGTTAGATCCATGGGTAGAACAACAGTACAGGAAACGCTCAGAATTATGGAAAACAGGAATCAAAGTATATGGAAATCTGTTATCCATTTGTACTTGGAGTCATCTGAACATGATTGGTTGGCTGAGTTATTTTGGCTACCATGGCTCAAGAAGCAAATACAAAACTTTAGATAATACCAAGAGATAAGTTTTGGTTTGGCTTATTCAACAGTGATGAAGACTGTTCAGCTCTGCGATGTTTCAGAAGAAACAGAAGATGAGGTGCTGTTGGCATGAAAACTTGTGGGAACGACATCAACCTGTAACAAAGTGGTCAAACAACTGGTAAAAACACGCCACAGAGATGCCCATGAGCCTCAAACTCAACCCCAAATTTCGACTCAGCGTTGGCAGACGGCGAGTGCGAATGTGTCGAACTGCGAATATGAAGCAGGGTGTTGCTGAGAAAGAGCAGCTCAGCTCAGCCTGGTCGAGGTAAAGACTGGAAAGAAAACAGAGGCAACCGTGGATGAAAGTGAAAAACGCTTCTTGGCCACGATGTGCACACAATCGAATACAATCGGACATTTCAAAATCAAATTGCGTCTGTCGAACTCCAGCCGGGCTGCTCAATCACAAACACCAGTGGAGATCAAGCCACCGTGGACCTCGTGCCAAAGTGCTTTTTAAGCTGGTTTGATGTCGTTCCCAGTTTACATGAATCACAGGTGTCATGTTTTGTTTTGCAGTTGGCACAGCGATAAACCAATCACAGAAATAAGAAACATACAGCATGAGCACATTGGTTTGTTTGAAGGAGGCTTTTTGGAATTGGTCTACGGCATCGTCTTCTAATTTACAGAACCTGGTAGATTTCTAGAGACTTTCGTAAGGAATTGATCTTACCTTTAGTAGGTCCTGTTTTCGATCCAGCCGCTGTACTTGGAGCTTTAGGTAATGTAAATACTTCCTGTTACTGCACATACTGTTAATGCTAAGTGATAAAGCTTTCTAATGGCCAAACGTTGGAGGGTTGGTGGTTCGATCCCCAACTCTGGCTGTGTGTTGAAGTGTCCTTCGGGCAAGATACTGAACCAAAAGCTTCGTTCGTTTGCTTTGGTTTTGAAGCGCTGCATCGCTCTTGGTGAACAGGTCAGCCCCTTGCATGGCAGCCGTCACCGGGCTGGATAGGTGAATGTGGCAAAAGTCGATTTACCACATTTGAGCTTTTATTTTGAAGGCACTGAATTTATAGACTGCTACCATCACTCCAGTGCACGAGAACAGGTTGATATGACTGGATATTTTATGGTTATTGTTCTGTTCATTCTTGTCAGTGTATCAGGTTTTTCCAGTCATCTTCTGTGAAACTCTAGTATTTCCTAGCCCACCTCAAGCATGTAGCCTTTGTTTTTCCTGCTCATACGTGTTTAGAAACTGCTCCTTGTCCTCTGAGGCCACTACAAGACAGCCTTCTTTTGACAGGACTTCTGCTAATTGGAGTTTTGTGTTCTTTATTGTTCAATTTCTTGCTTTTCTAACTCTCGGGGAACTAAGCTTGTCATACTGACCCTCTGACGGTGCGGTCGCCTTGTGTCTGCTTGATGGTGTTTCTGTAAAGTACCACCCACTTAGAAACCTTAAGTCCAGCCAAGATCTGACGCCGAGAAAGACCCACTTTCACTCACCTGCTGAATCCCCAAACTTTCCGATTATGTCCAGGTTTGCGTGACAATATAGGAGTTTTTTTTATGCGGTCTCAGATCTGAGTATTAAGCACGTTTCTTAACAAACTCCCACCTTTTCGTGCTACACTGAAGTCGCTCTGTCTGTTTTATAATATGTCAGTCGCATCAGCTGAACCGCAGCGACATTTAGTGTCGGAGCAGCTGTTTCGGTGACAAATAACGTAGAAAGTCGTGCTAAGGAGCCATTTGAGGGCGGGAGAAAAATATGAGTGGAACTCTTTGAGCTTGCCATCGTACACACACACGCTCACAAACACTGAGCGCACACACACACACACACACACACACACACACACACACACACACACACACACACACACACACACACATAAAAACAGTATTTACACTCAAGCTGTCCATCATCAATAGAGTCAGAGTGTACTTGGCTGGCAAATTGATGACCACAGTTGATTTCTATTATATGTGGGCACAGCTACTCGGCACAGTCACCGATCCACATTCGCTCAGAGACATTGTGTGAGTGTGTGTGCTTGTGTGTGTGTGTGTGTGTGTGTTTGTAGCTCCTTAACACTGTCCAGAGAGTGTTTGGTGGTGCAGTGCAAACATACCTGTGGCTTCCTGGCTTGGCGCTCTAACCTCTCGCTGTTTTCACTGCTGACTCGTCTTTTTTCTCGTCATTGTTGTCTCTCTTTGTGTATTTTTAGGAAATACCTCCGCATGTCTCCATCCATCCCTCACTGCGCTGTAAACACGGCTGCACCGAAGGGGCGCTTGGCTTCCTTTTGACAGCGTCGACCGCCGCGCATTTATTGTGACTGATGGCAGCATAAATATAATGAAATTCAATCCAAGTCCTGCGGCGTGGCTATATTTGTATATATCTGTGTGTGTGTGTGTGTGTGCTTAGAGTTCACTAGCATACATTGACTTTTTGCCACTCTCTCTAAACACACACACACACACACACACACACACACCGTTTTTGCCCACTCGGCACTTCTGCCGCTCCAGGAATTTTTCCCCCCTGCTCCAAATTGTCGGAACGTTTTTAGGATTCCTCCGCTTCTTTGGAAACGGAGAGAGTTTGGGATTCCAGCTCTCGTTCTCCCTCAGGCGACACGGTGTGTGTGTCTGTTTGTGTGTGTGTGTGTGTGTAGGTTGAATTCCAGGCACAGATAATTTACTGATTTGGTTGGAATGTGTTTGTTACCCACAGGGAGCTGGAGTCAAACACACTTAATGCACTAAAACACACTTGAACACAGATTCCTCTTCGTCATCCCGCAGCTGAGAGAAACTTATCGATGTGTGTTTGACCTCTTTGAACCTTTTTTAAATGGGTCTTTTTTTCGGTCCCCTGCCGGCCCTGTTCAGACCCGGTGTTACCATCCGACCTGAGCGATCTGATCACAAGTGGACAGCTTTGAGTACAAGTGCGAACACGCCCGAGAGACCATTGAAGACGCATTAGAGATCCGGTTACTCGGTACACATTCAGAGGTGGTCTTGGCAGAGGAGGAAGAGAGAAAGAAGAAACCGATCCAACCATTGAACTACTACCGTCAATATCACCAGACTCCCTTTACAAATCATGCGATTTTGAGAGTTTTTGTGTGAGGAGAAACTTGGCTTTCCTTGTAAAGTGTCAGTTTGTCGCAGCATTGCTGTACCGACCAGCCTGCTTCTGCATCTACTGTAAAGTGTGTCCTACCTGCTAATATTTACAGCGAAATTTTCTTTTAATCATTTACACTAATGTATGTGAAACATTTTTGTCAAATTATACAAATACAGTCCGCAATAGCTGATATAGACGATGTCCTTGTTGGCCGTGGAGAAAGTGCCCAGACAGACCCCAGAAGATCAACCAATTGTGTATGTTGTGTAGTTGGGAGAAACTTCATAAACCTTGTGAGATGCCTCTTCTCACCGTCTCCTGACCGTGTTTCTTATTCTGTATGTGTCTCCCGTCTGCGTGTTGTCAGAGTCTAACAGCATCTGGACTCAACCGGGCCTCAGTTCATCTTTTTGTGCAGCTTCTAGGAAAAAAAAAAGAAAACCCCTTTAGAAACTCTGTTGAAAATTTGTCTGGGTTTCTTCACCAAACATCACCCACATTTCAAACATAACAAAACCGATAGTATGTCAGAGATTTTGTAAGTGGCTCTGATTAGCTCCATCAAACATTTGTTTTGACAGGAAATTTGAGCTCAATTCAGACTTAACAGCCTGCTGGCTTTCTTTATGCCTCGTTGGCCGAGCAGAGGTGGTAATTTTATGACTATTTAAAGTCTGCTGAGGACGAGGGTGGGTGAATATATCAAAAACTGCATGGCTTATATCATGACAGGTGACGAATAGGTCTTAAAAGTCTTTGATTTAGATATTTTATTAATTTGAGGACAGTTTCTTTGCTTCTTTTGAGTCTTAAGGTTATTTATTTTCAAGCTGCGGGTCTTATCAGGAGATTTGAGGCAACGTTAGACTTCTAATGATCCCGACAGCTCATAACATGGTAATGTACTCATTTGAACTGGCTGGCATTTAGAGAATTTTTCCAAATGGAGAGATTGGCAGGCTGAGAAATTTCACTTAAACTGTTTGTACTGGCGTTCAGACGCAGCAGATCATGGCGAGGAGTGGAATAAATCGCTTCTGCACAGTCACTGATTCTCTGTCTTTCTCTTTGTTTATGTCTCTGTGTGTGTGTGTGTGTGTGTGTGTGTGTGTGTGTGTGTGTGTGTGTGTGTGTGTGTGTCCACAGCTCCACGGAGGTAGACGATATGATCCGCAAGTCGACAAACCTGCTGTTGACCAGAACCCTCAGCCACTGTCTGCAGTACGCCATTAAGAAGAAGAATGTCGGGCTGGCAGAGGTAGTGTGTGTGTGTGTGTGTGTGTGTGTGTGTGTGTGTGTGTGTGTGTGTGTGTGTGTGTGTGTGTGTGTGTGTGTGTGTGTGTGTGTGTGTGTGTGTGTGTGTGTGTGTGTGTGTGTGTGTGTGTGTGTGTGTGTGTGTGTGTGTGTGTGTGTGTCAATGTGTAAAAATATGACGCTTGTGATAATCTCTCTCAGAGGAAACCAGCTAATGCCGTTTGCACAACTCTCTCAGATTGGTCATTTTCCACCTTTCCAGCTCATTACCTCTCACAAAAACAGACATTTCCTCTTTTTCTCAACCTGCTGCTGCTGTTGTTGTTGTTGTTGTCATGATAACTATGCAGAACGGTTAACTGCGATACCAAGTGGTGATTTTTATTTTCCACTTCCACGTGCTGTTTGTTTCCATGCTCCACGATCGGCCTGGAGACCAAACATCATTAATTTTCACAGGAACAGGGCGTAACGATGCGAGAGGGTGTTGTGGAAAATCCCGCATGTATGCGTTCTTTTATTAAAGAAGCTCGATTAATAGTCAGAAACTGAAAAGATAAAGAGCAGAATATTAAAAACAAATGTTCGACGGAGGCTCATAAAAGTGTCGGTGGATTGATTATAGTAGAAAATAAACTTTTATGTGCTTTTATTATATATTTTCCAACAAATAAATAAGTGAAATCTATAATTAGGGTTAAGGAATTTCTCACATTTTGTGAGAAGATGACAGAAAAGGTCCCAGACACAAAAAGCTCTGTTTAACTTTTTGTGTCCTCTGTTTGTGTCCAGCTGGTGCAGGTGATCATAAACACCACCCACCTGGAGCAGAGCTGCCACTTCCTGGAGGAGTTCATATCAAACATCACTAACGTCCCGCCTGACACAGTAAACGCTACCAAGCTGTACGGGACCTCCACCTTTAAGGTACGCCCAAGAAACTCCTTCTATTCTTCTGTCTTCTATTTTTGTTCTGGTTACATTAACAGCAGTAAAAGTAATGAATGCGACAGGGATACATTATTCATTAAACGTGTACTGTATCTTGCAGGACGCTCGTCACGCGGCCGAGGCGGAGATCTACACCAGCCTGAACGCCAAGATCGACCAGTTCCTGCAGCTGGCTGATTACGATTGGATGGCCGCGGTGCAGGGAGGCGGGACTCTGGACACCAGCGACTACCTGATCGACCTGATCGCCTTTCTGAAGAGCACCTTCAGCGTGTTCACCAACCTGCCTGTTAGTACGCACACGCACACACACACACACACACACACACACACACACACACACATACACTAAAAAAACTTAATTTTTAACAGCACTTTTTCAAAACAGAATTAAAAAGTGTTTTACAAGGAATAAAGTAAATACAGATAATAAATACTCAACCTAAATTTAAACAAGCAGTCATACATACAGTCATATATATACATACATTTATATATATGTGTGTGTGTGTGTGTGTGTGTGTGTGTGTGTGTGTGTGTGTGTTATATAAGCTCCCGCACCAGTCTGTCTGGATGTAAGCGTGAGACATCACAGGGCAGGACAATCTGCTTTAGTTCGTTAGAGTATCGGCTTGTTACGGGTTAGATCGTTAACATGGGGCTCGTTAAGCTCATTAAAGGGTGAGCGGGTCGGGTCAGCAGCACCAGATTACACAGCGGCTCAGGCTATTGACTCCACAGCCCGGCTGTAATGACATTATACACTCTGTCAGGATGATACAGCCACGAACAGTGGAGAGTGTAGACAATTAGTAATTATGACTTTTCTGAGTAATGATATCAACTTTCATCTTTGAGCTCACTACACTAAAATCTTATTTTGTTCCATAGTGAATAGAGGTAGAAAGGTGGCAGGGTCCGCCACATATAAACAAAGTAAAACAGTGTGAAAGTGTGAAAAAAAATCAGCCAGTGAAGATCTTAAAATCTCTTCCCCAAAACTACAGCGTGCACCTTTAAATAAATAAAGTAACGGGTGAATACTTAGTGCTCCTCAGTCAGTGTAGATCTCCCCTCTTAACTTCTATGTGTTGATAATGTTATGTCCTGTGCGCGCAATCAATATATGCTGGTCAGTGTGACCCTGATGTTGACTCTGGACTAAAGGTTTTCTACAAAAGTATCAAGCAGCAAACTGGACGGAGGCCTGAGCTTCCACAAGTGTTTTTCTAACCGCATCACTTTTAATGAGTGAGGTTAACGTTTCCTCGAAACAAACCGGGAACTCCCAGATCGGTAATAAATCTAGAAATCTGAATTATTTTGCCTCGTGTTGTTAACTCGGGTTCCTGCAGAAGTAACAGCATTTTAAAGTCTCTATTTCGATCTTTTGCCAACTATTCATTTCTGTCTTTAAGTTTTAATGTACACAAAGACACATAATCCGTGTTCCCACACACGGGTTAGTTTTTAAGATGATCTGCACACGCAGATTTGGTCAACGCGGGTCACCGGGCCACAAGGCCACACACACAAGGTGGTCGAGCTAAGTGTTTTCCAGCACTTCTAAGAAGCTTTTCCTTCACCCCCACGAGCCCCGGACATGACCCCGTCACACACACTTTAAGACACACACACACACACGCATCCACACAGTGCGGGGGCCTCCTAAGTAGATCAGATGCTATGGATCTGAAAAGCTGGGTGGTATGACCCTCTGAAACAAGAGGTGATCGTATAAAAGAGTCCAGTTACACAGAAATGAATAAGATACTGTTGAAGAGAGTTGATGGATGCAAGAATAAAAGACTACTTAAACTATTGTTGCTGCAGGTGTCAGTACCGCTGCTTCTGCTTCTTAAAAAGACCTGATTCAAGACTGACCCGAGGATACATCCAATAATTCATTTTCAACAACAGAAAGAGAGACCAAATCTGAATAGACCAGAGGATAAATAGACCTGATTTAAAAAGCACCGTAAAGTACCAAACGGTAAACGCCAACACAGACTGTTGCCGTTGCCCGTTGTCGCTCTGAAGGCAGAGACGTACATCTTTGTCTTTGTCTCTGGACCACTTATCTGTAACTTAGCTGCGTTAAGCCTTAGAGGCTTGAAACAAGGTTAGCTCGAGAGATATACAGAGGAAGCTAAGATAAGAAAACACACACCACAACTGCACAAATGAAAGAAACACACCAACAGAGGTCAGCAGAAAAGAAACACTGCTGCCACTGATGTAGGTGTCTTGAGTTCACCAACCTGGACAGGTTTAATAAGAAACGAAACAAAGGAGTCGTAATGCACATCGAGCATCAACAAACATCTTTTCATTTTGTCTCCCACGTTACAAACGACAAAAATCTCTTGTCTCGTGGCAACTCTGAGGGGACGCCACTTCAAATCTGACCTGTGGCGTCTTGCTGCATGTCACTCACCCTCTCTCTCATCCCCTTCCCTGTCACTCTTCAGCTGTACTGTGAGAATAAAGCCATGAAAAGGCCAAAAGAATAATAATTATAATAAAAAGAAAAAGATCACAGTTTTACGATGGTACAGCGCTCGTTGAAGACCGTCAGCCATCGGAGCGTCCATCGCTCCGACCCTGGCGTGCTCTAGAGGTCGACCCATAGAGGCTTTTTAAAGGTCGATATAATAACAATTGTCACTTATTTTTGAGCTATTATTTTCCCTCAAACTCATTAATTCCAGTTGAGAAGCCTGATATTATAATTTAGGAAACAGAACTGGTCTACATTCTCCAAAGAAAGGTGACTCCTCTGCTTGTCGTGTAGGATCCTGAACGGGTTAGCGCTCAAGCCAACCGGCCACTATCAGATTCATGTTCGGACCACACAGGTTGACCTTAGTTCACTCTGACTGATATCAGAACTTGGAAGTGGAGCTGGGGGTTGTCGGTGCTAACTTGACCTACATTTGCAGGTGTTTGCATAAATGAAAACAGTCCTCGAGGCTCATCACATCACTGATAAGACGACATTAAGCATTGTGGTTTTAGTACCGCTTCAACTACAGCGTCAAAAATTGACAAGATCTACATCTAGTTCGTAAAATCAAACCTCCACAAGTTAAAAGAGGAGAATCCAGTATGTTTCAGTTGAACTCAAGTTGAAGACAACTGAGGAAAATGTGTGCAGGCTCCAGCTCAGTCAACAGGGGGTTGAGGTCGGAGGAGGGTTGAGGTGGAAGACAGATATTGGAGAGGGACCAAGAATACAGGAATAAGTGATTTTTACGACTGTGAAAAAAATAAAACCTGAGATGTTGTGTAACTACCAGTAAACACACTGAAACCCAACATGCACAGATCGCTGACCCGTCAGTCTCACCGTGACGCAGCAACATTCTTGTTACAGTCTGTGTGTTTTCTGCTTATGCGGGTGTTTAACAGCTCTGCATGTAACAAGCTGGAAGCAGCCGTGCGCTGAGAAAAAGCTGAGCAGGCTCACATTTCTTAAACACCTTCGGAGACGCACATATCCAGTCGCCTCAGTTCTCACCGGAGAGGAAAATGTTGCCCTTATCCAAGAGCTAATACGACCGCTCAGAGTTTAGTGTTAGCTAAATACTCGTAATCGAATTGAGCTCGAATTTAAAGATGGAGCGATGAAGGCATGAAAAGGGCCTCCGGAGTGAAAACAATCATGTGAAAATCAAAAAAGGAAATTCTGGACTCTCCTCTGACCATCGTGCTCCAATTTTCTGCCTTATAAGCTCCTTGATCAGACGTCTGCCGTGCACGGAGAAGGCTTGGCGGCCGCCGCTCCTCTGTGTGCTTACCGAGTTCTCCACGGTGCTTCGGCACGTCGCAACAAATTGCCAGATAAAACCAGATTAGCATCATCTCAAGGGCCTTTGTGCAATAAATACTTTGCGCACAGAGGTAGAAAAAGCTGCCAGTGACCTTGCAGTAATTTTATTTCCATGCAGCCGTTAAAGTCCTTCAGTTCCCCTTCAACTTTCTCATGCCTCCCATTAATAACAGAGTTTTACTCTTCTGCCATCCGCTAAATGTTCCCGGTTTATGTTTCTCACCGTAGGGAACGCCCGTAGAACACGCGACCTTACCGGTGAGTATCTGGGTTGTTACGTAACGGAGTGATGTGTACCAAACCCCCCTGACTGACCTTGTTAACCCCTTCAACTTTGACCCTGAATCCCCACCTGAGAGTTCACCAAACCAAGCATGTGAGATGGAAAACGGGGAGTGATGCACGTTTGCCTGATTCTGTGTTCATGTGTCCCAACCAGGGAGGGAAATCGAAATTAAGTCTGATTTTAAAAACTGTATTAATCCACTTGTTGCACTGCACAAAAACACATTTCCAGCCCTGGTGTCTGTCAGATTAAATGTGGTTTTAATTCCCTGAAGTGAACTTGCTTGCTCTGGCCCTTTTTTTTTTTTTTTTGTGTGTGTGTGTGTGTGTCAAGGTTACATTCGTAGAGAAAACACTCCCAAAAATGCACCGAAACCAAAGTGCAGACTTCATTTTTGTGGTGTTTCTTGAGTGACGTGAACAAATACCTGCCATAACGCAGCAATCTGTAAATTGTTCCACAAGGCTCGACCCTGATCCGCTCCCATGACGGACAAGCACACGAGTGGAATCTCATTTTCAAGTCGTGAATCAGAAAAGAGACCTGTAACCTTCAGACTCATCACCATTCTTTCCCGTCGCAGACGTAGTGGAAGCAGCGCTGAGCCGGGGTGTCGCACGTCAGCGTCGTATTTTTTCGCTGTGATCCCACCTCTTGACTTTTGGCTGCCCTGACTTGCTGCTCCTGTGACTGACAGCTTTCTGGATGGACACGGAGCATATTATACACCGTGTCCAATCCCTTCCAGGAGTTGTGAATCAGTGCGTTATGGCGTTGTGAAGCAGTGACTTATCGTGCTGCTGTGTTTCTAACTCGGCCTGCTTCTAGCATTATTGGACCGAAGGTGAATTCAGCTGGGAGTGCTTCAAAAACAAACCGCGTCCAAAGTGGGAGGCGTTGTTTTGGTGGAGATGCACAATCGATCTGTTATTACACTGAACGCAATCACATATGAGGTTCTGATTGTTCTAACAAATGAGTCAACAGGACTTTTATTTGAATTTCTTGATTCAGACAAGATCTTAAAAAGCTTCAGATGTGGAAACATCCCCAGCAAAATATGTTGAACTGAACACTCATTGTGTTTATGCGACCTGTTTTCAGTATTTGTACATAACTTGTCGTTGTCAATAATGATTGTGAGTGCAGCTAACTGATCAGGACTGCTGGAGTTTTGTATTTAACCGCACACAGATGGATGAATTTACCCTGAGATTACAATGTGTTTAAATGAGACCACAAACACTCAGATTTTTGTCTTGTTGCATTAAGTTCGCCGCATTAAAACAAAGATTTGTCAGGATCAGGTGGAAGCTGCATTAGACTTGTTTAACTCTTGGTTTCAATTCTTCAGGCTGCACTAATCAATACTTTTAAGGCCTAGTCCACACATGCATGGGTATTAAAAACAAAACTCTGTCCACGTGAATACGCAGGCGCACCAAAGCAACAGGTGGTGATATAACCTCCACCGTTAAGCCACGTTGGCCAGTCAGAAGCCTGTCAAACAAAGGAGACGAGCCAAAATAACCCAGGGTTTCCTGTCTACACATAAACACTGAAAACGCTGTTTACGTGTGTACAGAAGGCCAAAACACATCAGCACAACACAACAGCTTTGTTTTAAGAAATACCCGTGTTTGTGTGTACAGGGCCTCGTACTAACAATAGATCAGAAGACTGTGATGCTGTTAAAAAGGGTCAAACCCACAGATATTCATCACCTGCCTCTGCAGTACCTCTTGGCTAAATGGAGCATTTTAGTGTCTTTTAGCTTTTTGTTTTTGTTTTTCCGGCACTGTAACTTTTGGTTTACTCTCACCGCTCTCGTCACAGTGTTTTCAGCCTCAACACGGTGTAGTTTTCAACAAAAACCTCCAAGAAAAGATGTATTAGGCGTCGACCGGTGTGGCTTTTTCAGTTCCGACACTGATTATTAGAAATCAAGACGACTGAAAACTTAAGTACAATTCACTCAAGTACTGTTCTTAGTTACAATGTTAAGGTACTTCACTTGAGTATTTCCATTTTCTGCTACTTATACCTCCTCTCCACTACATTTATTTGATAAATTTAGTTACTTTCTACTCTGCAGTTTCAGATTATTCAGTGTTGATAGGCTGTTAATTGTGAGGCAATAAACATTTACGTTGCTCTGTGTTGCAAGACTTCTGCCATACAAACTTTTACTATCATTCAGCTGTCTACTTCCTGTTGCTACTGCGCCTGATTGACCCTAAAGCTAAACAAAGTAAAGTTGGAAAAAAACTTATTAAGTTCAACCAAATATGTTCAGTATTCTTTGTTTTTGTATTTTTAGCTCTGGTTTGGTCTCCACCAGCTGGTGAGAAGAATAACGTTCCAACTTCTTCATCAGCTCATCACTTCCTTTGCCTCAACAATACTCTAAAAGTTCTAAAAAAACGAAACAAAGAGGGTTAAAAAAGGTTTAAAGGCTGTGAGGAGCTATCAGAGACTGCCTCAACATCGTATGTCGCCATTGAATTTGATAGAAATATCAAAAATACTGGTTAATGTAGCTTTTAATGTCTAAACTGTCAGTTTCAGCTCCTCAACATTGAGACGGACACATATTTCACTGTCAGTCTCCTCCGTCTGCATTCCTGCCATCACTCCTCCTTTTCCTTCCTCTCCCCTCATTTAAACTCCTGTTTCTTGATTGTTCACCTTCATCCCCGCCCGACTCCCCCAGCCTCGTCCTCGTCCTCGTCCTCTCCCCTCCACCTCGCCTGCTTTCTTTTCGTCTCCTGTCTATTTGTTCAGCCGTTAGCAGCTGAGGAGCTTTTAATGAGCTCTTTGATGAACGTCTCTCGTTAGCTGGAAGGAGGGATGTGAGGTGGAGGTTAGGAGGGTTGTAGAAGAGAGGGAGTGAGGGTGGAGGAGAAGCTTCACTTGATTCTGTGTCCTTTCTTTGTCTCCCCTTCACTTCCTTTCACCTTTGTTCCCTCTTCTTGTTTCCCATCTGCTGTCACTTCACCGCTCCATCCCTCCATCGTCCTCGTCTCTTCTTCCTGTCCTTCCATCGCTCTCTGCTGCCGTCCATGTTCACCTCTTCTGCTTTTGAATCCGTCTCCGTCCTTTCCTAACCTTTAGCGTCCTTGTGCTTGGTTTTATTTCCTTTCTATAGTTTCTTTTCTTTTCTCACCTTTACTTTTATTTCCTTTCCTTTCAACTGCTCACTTGTCATTTTCTTCTTTCTTTTCCTAGTTTGCCCTTTCCTCACCTTTCTTTTCCTTTTCTTGACCCAACCTCCCTCTGTTTTCTTTTCTCATCTTTACTCCAAATTAATTTTTGTCCCTCACCTTTTCTTCTCCTTTCTTTACTCCCCTTCTTTCTGTCCTTTCCTTTGTTTTCCTTCCTCTCCTTTCATTTTCTCATACTTCCTTTCAGGTCAAATCCTTTCCTTGTCATTCTTCTTTCCTATCATTTTCCTTTCTCAACCTTGCCTTTCCTCTCCTTTCTTTCTTTCCTCTCCTTTCTTCTCTCTGTCTTGCCTCCTCTCCCTCCCTCCCTCCCTCCCTCCAGTGTGCCTCAGGCTAATGGTTCCCAGTTGTCTGTATTGAACTCTGAAACGACACCACTCCTGTCAGACGGACCTACCTGTGTGTTTGTGTGTGTGTCAGTCAGCCCGGGTTCACGACATGTAAATACAATTAGCCTATTTCACGCTCAATCTCAGCCTATGATAACTGACCCCTGGGGTTGTATGCTGTATGTGAGTGTGTGTGTGTGTGTGTGTGAGGCCGGCGTCGTACTGGAGGATATCCGGCCGGTCGTAGGTGTGTGTTTCTGGGACATATGTGCTCGCACGTGTGCTCCGTGTGTGTAATTTGATTTCCCTTTGAGGTGAGCGCTGCTGCCTGTTGAATGAGCCGCTGCTCCAGACTCTTTCCTGACGTTTCACTCACAGCTACAATGGGATCTTTCTGCCGCTGTCGTGTTTGTTATATAAGATTAGATGAATTTTATGGATCTCCGAGGGGGAAACCAGTTTATTACAGCGGCGCGGCGGGTCGAACTGCCGCCTGGGGAACAAACACAGGAAATTGCATTAAAGTATGTCACTTAAATAGCGAAAATTACTTAATGAAATTGTTTCTTGATGAAAGCCAATCGATTAAACTAATGTGCCTAGTTATGTGCTTTCAAAATTTGGACAGATTAAGTTCATTTTTATTAGTACATTGTCTGGATTTGGTCTTCCAGGAAAAAGGAAACATTTTCCAGAATCTTTACAAAATGAATCACGTTGTTTATCATCTTGTTTAATTCATCATATCTTTGTTTGAAGTGGTGTTTTTCCAGCTGTACTGGAGACCAGACTGTAAACCTCTGGTGAAGTTAAGATTAGGGTTATCTACTTGCTTCTTGTTTGTCATTATGAAAACAAAGTTTGGACGTGATTAACTACTGTAGAAGTTGAGCGAGGGGTCAATATGTTAGCAGGCCGGGAACAAGCTACTGCATCAGACACAATACTTCTCCTTTGTCTTTACTGTGCTGGTTATTCTGCACTGGCGTTAATTTAGTGACAAGCTAGCGAGCTTCCTAACTGCGAAGCCACTTTTACACAGCGATCGTGCTACACTGCTGCCAGGACGACACTTTTTTATGCTTAACAATGATCTTATTTAAAGATGGTATTTGGCATGTGTCATGTAACATGTGAGCACCAGTCGGTCACAGCTTCTTTAGATTCTGTCTTCATGGTGCTGTTTATTTCACCCGCCTGTCAGGGTTGTAAATCATTTCATACATTAGTTGAAGACGTAGGAAAAATGTAGTTAACCGTGTAGTTTATTCAAAAGACATCAACTCCTGTCTCGTTAATGTCTGCAAAAGTCTGCGTTCCTGAAAAGGGTAAGAACTTTCACGATTAATCGATGAGTCTTTTAGTCTATAAAATGTCTAAACATTGAGGAAAAAGCCCACAGTGACGTCCTCAGATTTCTTCTTTTGTCCAAAACCCAAAGACTCAGAAGAAGACGCAGCAAATTGTTACTTTACAGAAGCTGGAAGCAGCAAATGTTTTGAGATTTTTGTTTGAAATATGATTGAAAAGATGAATCTGTTGTCAAAAATCAATTGACTAATCATTGCAGCTCCGTCAAATGGTTATTTTGTCAAAATAGTGGAAATTTCTGTCAACCAACTAATTGATCTCTGGCTCTGGTTCTGAGAAGATCCACTTGTTGTAGCAATCCCATTGGAATTAACTGATTTTGCCTCACATTTTACTGTTTTAAATGCTGCTTGACTTCATAATTTTCTTAGAAAAGTCATTAAAAATAAACCTTATGGGGGTATTTCTTTATCCGTTGACCCAATCTATGTTTGTTCCTGTATTTTTAACAGCGAGTTTTAAAGTTTTAAATCAAATTCAAGTGCTTTTCGTGCTAAAACACAATGAACCGCTTTGAATCAAGTCAAACTCTCATGTTGATCATTTGTTCAGTGCGGAGGAAGGCGACGTACACAACCAGAGTAACACAGTCACATATGTGCGATTAGAGCTGTGTAAACACACAGTGCAATTATATGATTATAACAGATTCACACCAACACTTAGCGCACAATTATACACGTGTTTGTCTGATTGTGTGTATATTTGCACACGGCGGGTGTAAACAGGCGTGTCCGCTCTCATTGTGTGATAAATGAAGGTATTTAAATATGCAGGGCTGGAATAGAAAGCTCTGCTGTTTGTGTGTGTGTGTGTGTGTGTGTGTGTGTGTGTGTGTGTGTGTGTGTGTGTGTGTGTGTGTGTGTGTGTGTGTGTGTGTGTGTGTGTGTGTGTGTGTGTGTGTGTGTGTGTGTGTGTGTGTGTGTGTGTGTGTGTGTGTGTGTGTGTGTGTGTGAGCCAGACGCATCAAAGTCACGTCAGGATTAATTAGCGTAATCAGGCGCTGCAGTAAAACATGCACTTCCTTTTTGCTTTTTACTTATTTTTAGTAGCGAGGGGCAGAAAGAAAGAAAGTTGTGTTTCCTTGTGATCTCTACATGTTGTGAAATCCGTGTTAATGGAGTTCAGGACGAGGAAATGAAATAATAATGGAAGTGAAATTGAGTTATTTCATCATTAGGAGCAAAACAAAACAGTTTTCTCGCGGTGGATTTGTTTAATTTCACCCCGTGCTTTCAGTTTCTTCCCCCCGCAGCACTCCCGAGCTGAACTTCTTTCAAGCTTTGCCTCGTTTTTTCAGCCCGTCGTCCCCTTTTCATCTCTTTTGCTTCATTCGCCTGGAATGCAGACGTCGGGGTCAAGATGGAGGCCGCGGCCAGTCGCTGAGATTGCACACACACACACACACACACACACACGTCTGCTCGTACACACACACAGTCGCGCAAACACATGTTTTGGTTTCTGTATTAATGCGTTGTCATGTACTTCCTCATCCGCTGCTTTTATTCTTATTATGCTACTTCATCATTCTGACTGCACCTGAACGCAGCACACTATATTAACGCTGACTCTGTGTGTGTTTGTGTGTGTGTGTGTGTGTGTGTGTGTGTGTGTGTGTGTTTTCATACAATAAAAAATTATGGCGATTAAGCGCACATGAACTCTGATTACCCCCGTGTGTGTGTGCATCAATTAATGTGTGAGTTTCAGCGTTGCGTGCGTCAGACGGTGCACTTTTCTTTCGTCCGTGCTTGCGTGAGTTGTCGGAGGGGTTTAGTTGGGTTTAAGGTTCTGCTGATCCGGTCCGGTGTGCGAGCTTCAACCGGTTTGATTTTGTGCTGACCGACTGGACCAGCAGCATGTTGCTAGTTAGCAGGAGCCTGGGGATAGCCGATTAGCTCAGCTCCAGTACTGATTCATGAAAGGTTTTCTTCTTCTAAACACTCAACCTGTACAGGAAGTGATGCTCTTTACGTTTCTGGTTAGAACAAAGAGAAATGTGAAGAAGAACCAGGAAGTGAAAAGTGCGTCTTTGTCTCCCAGGAAGAGACGAAATATGTAAAAGACCTGACCCTCCTCTTCCTCTCTGTTCCTCTCTCTCAGGGTAAAGTGGCGCAGACGGCCTGCATGTCGGCCTGTAAACACATCTCCACCTCCCTGATGCAGCTGCTGCTCGACCCGGAGGTCAGACAGATCTCCATGGGAGCTCTGCACCAGATCCACGCCGACGTCAAGGAGTGCGAGAGTGAGTGTCGACATCAGCGTCCTCCCCTCCGTTTGTCCTCCTGCTCAACCCCATCAGTGTTTCATTTACTGTAACTTCACCCTTTTCTTTATCTCCGTCGTTCACTCCTCCCTCAGTTCTTCCTTTTATTCCCTTTTCTGCTCTTTGAATCTCTTTTTCTTTACTTTCTGTTTTTCTTCTACTTTTTCTTTCCTTTCCTTTCATATTTTGTCCAAATCTCAGTCCTCTCCACACACACAGACACTCACAGTTACGCTCACATCCAAAAATTTAGACTTAAAGTCAGAAAGTGTATTTAAGCTTTGATGCAGTGTAACCAATTACATTTACTCAAGTATTGTCCTGTACTTGTACTCTACTTAGTATTTATAGTCAGAAAGATGCTGAATATGGTTGAACCGGATGACTGAGATGAATTTGATGAATGTAAATATATGTAATATTTTACTTTTGGTACTTAAGTACCTTTATTATGAGATACTTTTACTCAAGTACTATATTTGTGGGTGACTTTCACTTTTACTAAAGTAATATTTTAACAGGATGTCTTTACTTTATTCAACACTGTATTCAAGTATATTTATTTGTATGTAAAATTATGGCACAAATTGAACGATGTGGATTTAGGAAATGCATCAGACCAAGAGCTGCTTTTAAAATAAGCTTGCCATGTGTGCAGTTTGCATTTGAAAGCGCAGGGGGCGCTATGGATCAACCGGTCACACAGTGAGAGGAGAGCATCTCTTATAACTTCTGAAGATCTTCACTGTTTCTTCTCTTATCGCTCTTTTTCTTTTCCTTCCTTCACCTCTCCTCTTCCCACTCTCGCCACCATCTTTTCCCCTCTCCATCCCTCCATCCCTCCTTCGCATCCGATTCCTCACCGCCTTTTTCCTCTTCCTCCCTCCTCATCCATCCCTCCATACCTCCCCCTTCCTCCCCCAGTTTGGCTTGTTTTTTGACAGAGCACTCGCAGATAAAGGAGGGGGGAGGAATGAAAGAGCGCGAGGCGTCGCTGGCTCAGTTTTTACATGATCAAGGTTCTTAGAGTCACAGCGCGGGTCGCACGGTGTGTGTTTGTGTGTGCGTGTTTGTGATGTGATGTGCGGTGACATCCGTGCAGTGCTGCGGAGGGGTTAGGAGGTTACAGAGTTACTTATTCAGGGCAGACGGAGGCCTCGGGTGGAGGAGGGGGCGAGGGTACAGAGAAGAAGAGGGACGGATGAGATGGAAAGAGGCGAAAAATTTGAGGGATGTGAAGAATTCAAAAGGGTGGAGGGACAGACGGAGGAGGAAACCGCAAGACGGAGCGAGGAGGTGGGGGTGGGAAAGAGGGATTAAGTTTAAAAGGGGGGAAAAGGATGAATGGAAGATAGAAGAGAAAGCAGAGAGAGGAACAGGAACAAGGGATTAACGAGAAGGGGTGAAATGAAAAGTGCAAGGTGGACGGATAGATGAAAGGGGAGGATGGGACGGAGGGATTAAAATAAGTATATGAAATGAAATAAAGTATTTTAAATGATAATAAAATAAACAAGAGCGGTGGATTCAGTTTGAGGCAGGTGAATAGAGAAATGGAAAGTAAGACGAAGAGAGCGAAAGAGGGAATATGGACAGACAGGAGGCATATAAAAGAGGGAAAGGAAGAAATAAATGAAAAAAACATGCACATGAATAGAAAAAGAAAAAACAGGCTAATAAAAGACTGTAGAGAGACTGAAAATTAATAAAGGAACAAGAGGTTTAAAGGAAAAAAGCAAACTTGGGACGGATTAGATGAAAAAAAGAGGGTAATATAGAAGAGCGGAGCAGAATGGGATGAAAGAGGTCGAGGAACAAGAGGGCTGAGAAAATGGGATTAAACAAAAAAAAGGGTGTGAAATTAAAAATGAAATGAAAGTACACAAGAAAGAAAGAGGAGAGCAAGATACATGGATGAGAGGAGGGATTAGAGGGAAATTAATGGAGGAGGAAGTAAAAGAGAGGACAAGACGGAGGAATTGGAGATTAAATGAAAGGAGGTGACGGGGGAGAGTGAGAGTGGAGGTGTTTCATTCATTCAACCGTTAAAGGTAGAAAACAGCCAAACATATCCGGTCTGATTGTGGCCGTTTGAGAGGTGGATGGTTGATCTCTCTCTGACCTGATCCCAGTCGTTTTTGAGCTGAAACGTAACCAAACCTGTGACAGATCAGGAGACGCTCCCACGGATCGTTTTTAAAGTCCAGAAGACGTTTTTTGTCGTTAAGATTGGTGGAAAGTTGCGTAATGAATGGCACGAAGATGGAAAAGGACAAAGTAAGGAGGAGAACGGTGAAGAATAAAGAGTGAAGTGAGGGTGAAAATGAGCAGTTAGCATGTGGAGGTTTGGTTTGGAGAACGGGAGTGAAGGTTAGTTTAGCCGATAGCTTCACTGTTCGTGTGTGTCTGTCTGTGTGTGTGTGTGTGTGTGTGTGTGTGTGTGTGTGTGTGTCTCACGGGGGTCACTGAAGATGGCAGGCGTGTAATCAGTGCGGTGGTGTGTATGGCCTTGTGTTTATGTGTGTGTGTGTGTGTGTCCTGAGGTGAAAAAGAGATTAGCTACAGGCCTGCTCTCCCTCTCTCAGAGCGGCACTCCTCTTTTCTCTCGTTCCCTCGCTCAGAATACCAGTCGGCTTGTTTACGGGGGCCAACTGACGCCAAGACCCCAGCTCACACTCCGTACGACCCCGACGCACACACACGCACACACACACACACACAACACACGCACACACAGGCATCACCCCGAGTTCAAAATCCAACAGTCCTCGACTGTTCTCAAACATGCGGGCGAAGCGCTGTACAAACAACAAATAAACACACACACACACACACACTTGACCGGCTCTCACACACACACACACTCAGCACAACCTACATTTAAACACACCACAAAACCTTTGCTTTTTCACACACACACACACACACACACTCTTTCTCTTTCTCAACAAGACCCGGCGACATGACTCTAACACCCTGCCCTCCCCTTTCCCTGCCCTCCTCCCCCCCTTCCTCCCTCCCTCCTCCTCCCCAGGCTGTCATTTGTCTGCCAATCTATCCCGATGCATAGCGAATCCGACCAGGTCTTTTATTATTCCGTTTTTCACCCTCTTCTTTTTCCTCCTCCTCCTCTCTTCCCTCTCTCCGGGGGTGGACTGGGGGGGGGCGGGTTTGTATTTTCCCACAGGTTTTGCCAGAGCCGGCCCGGTCGCAGGCTTCCAGGGTGACACGTTGCTTCTGGCCTTCAGTGACTTGAGACAAGTAGGTCTTTGTCTCCCTCGTGGTCCTCTCTCCTTCGTTTTCTTCTTTCTCTGTTTTTTTTCTCTTCTCTCCACTATCTTTTTTCTACCTCCTCCTCCTCCTCCTCCTCCTCCCCACCCCGCGTCCTTTTCATCCTTCCTCCCATCTTCCCTCACACCCCCCTCAAGACGTCCTCCTCCTCCAACGCTTTCTTCTCCTCGTCTTCCTCCTTCATTTGGTTTTCTGATTTTTCTCGTTTTGTCTTTTACTTATTTATTTATTTCCACAACAATCCTCATCTGCATCTCACGCCTCTCGCATCCTCACAAGTCTGACGAAGAAAGTTTCACCACTTAAAACTCGTTATCAACAATCAAACTCATGTTATTTCTAATATGATGAAAAACTGGGAAAAACATCTGTATGTACTCACTTTGATGAGTACGGCTACATCTAATGCAATTAATCAATTAGTCTATAAAATGTCAAAAAACAAAAAATGTGAAAAATGATTATCACAGTTTCCCTGAACCCAAAGACATTTCATTTACTGTCAAAACCTAGAAAGGAAAGCAGCAAATCATCACATTCAGGAAGCTGAAACCAGCAAATGTTTGACCAAAACGATTAATCGAGTATCAAAATAGTTTGAAGACTCGTTTTCTTTCGACCGACTACTCGATTAATTGACTAATTGTTACAGCTCGAAGGGCCCAGACACACCCGACTAAAATCAAAAGAACTGGCTGTATTGACAAAAAGTTGCACATCGACGGGGTCCACCAACGGTCCAACATGCTCAGCTGGCCAAGAAGCTGCTGACAAAGGCCGACTGGTGCCACCGATGAAGGACACACCACAGAAACTAGACGACCAGCGACGGCCCGGCTGACCGTTACATATAGTCTCACTAGTTTAATCGAACTGTAACACTTCAGTAGCTCTGATATCTTGTCAAACACTCGTCCAACGTTGACGAGGTCAGACTGTTGCGGTAAATCTACACTTCAGCTCAGGATGACTTCACCACCCTTTACGGGCCGACCTGGGTCCTCGGGCCTGATATTGAGAAACGTTTGAGTTCAGGAAGTCGACCCGTCTCTGCGCTGGGAGCGTCTTGTTTTTGGGGTCCTGGGAAAAACGGAGCAGAACCAGCCGGAGGAGGGACAGAACTGGACGTCTCCGCTGTGTTCTGGAGAATACAGGATGTTGGGCGGTGTGTGTGTGTGTGTGCGTGTGTGTGCGTGTGTGTGTCTGTGTGTGTGTGTGTGTGCACTCTGTATTTCGACTTTTTTTTTTTTTTACGAAAAAGCGTTTGGCAGGCGAGTGCGTACGTGCGTGAAAGCGCGTGCGAGCGAACTTGCCATCGATGTTTTCGAGCGTTTTCTTTTCTGGAGAGACTTCGGTGCGTGTTTGTGTGTCCGTCATCGCCGTTGAGTGTGTGTGTGTGTGTGTCATCGTTGTGAATGTGTGAACCAGGGCGGAGAGCCCAAGCGAAAGTTGTGTGTGGCTTTCTGGCTTCGCTGTGTGTGTGTGTTTGTTTGAAAGTGAGTGTGTGTGAAACTGAGCGTAGAGCGCTCGTGTGTGTGTGTGTGTCCGTTTGTGTGTCATCGCAGTGAATGTGTGAAACAGGGCGGAGAGCGAGTCAGAGTTTGTGTGTCTGCCCGTCTTTGATGCATGTGTGTGTGTGTGTGTGTGTGTGTGTGTGTGTGTGTGTGTTTGTCATAGTTGTTGTGGAGTGTGTGAAAGTGGGTGGAAAAGTGTGTGTCTATTTTTGTGTGTGTGTGTGCGTGTGTGTGTGCGTGACAGCGGATGACGGATGGGCCGGCAGGACGGAGCAGGGGACGATGAATGAGGTGACAGACAGAGACGGATAGCCCTTTATCCCTCCGTCACAATCCCTCTTTCTCTCTCCCTCTCTTCTCTTTCTCCGCCTGTCGGGATGATGCAGTGCCTCTTGTTCTCTCGCTCGGAGGAGGAGAAGGAAGGGGGGAAGATGGGGAGAAGGAGAAAAGAAAAAAATTGCATTCATCCGGCATCGATGTTTACTTCAAACCCTCCTCCTCCTCCTCCTCCTCCTCCACTCTTTTCCCACTTTTGCTCCCCATCTTCCTCCCCGTTTCCATCCCCTCCTCCCTTTTGGCCGATCAGAATCAGTCGACTCCATCGCTCCTTTCGGAGTTATTCAGCCTCCTTTTGCTTCTTTTATTTCTATTGTTTTTATTTCCATTGTAAAGAACTCCTCCCCGCCCCCCGATACTCGCCTTCGTACGTCATCTCTGTTGCGTACACATCTGCCCCGGCGCATCTTTTTGTGTGTGCGTGACATCCGCATTCTTTCAGGTAAATTTGTCATCTTCGTCGCGTCGACATGCGTGCTCATATGTGATGCTGTTGGAGTGTGTGTGTGTGTGTGTGTGTGTGTCTTTGTGTGTGACCCGGTGGTGAATGGTCGATAAATCACGCTGACGGGGCCGTTTGTTGTGTGGTCGGGTCCCGGTGTTCTGGAAGGTTCCGGGGTCCTGGGACAGGGCTGAGACAGGAGTTCCCCCAGGACACACACGCACATTCACACATTCACACATTCACACACACACGCTTTTCGGTGGACACACACAGCGCGCGGAGTGAGATGAAAACGTGGTTTGTCTCCCGAGGTGGTTTAAAACGCAGCATGTACAGAATCGAGAGCAACGACGTCAGCGAGATGTTTATTTATTGTGTTTATTGTGACGTTCTCACCTTGTTTACGTCGTTTTCACGCTCAAAGTTGCACAACAAAACATAAAGAGCTGCAACAAGTAGTCAGTTGAAAATTAATTGCCAGTTGTTCGGATAATTAATCAATATTTTACGCTGTTTTTGGTGGTTCCAGCTTCTTAAATGTGAGGATTCGCTTTTTATTTTTGTCATTTATGATAGCAAATGAAAAGTCTTTTGGATTTTAGACATTTTTCACAAGTTTTGAAGTGCTGCAGGTGACTTAACTTAATTATTTTAATTGTTGATTTATCTGTCGATTGTTTTCTCGAAGTATAAAATGTCAGACAATAGTGAAAAATGTTTCCCAAAGCTCAGGAGGAAGTCCTCAGATGTCTTGTTTTGTCTGCAACCCAAAGATATTCAATCACGTAAAATAATTGTTAGTTGTAGCCTTAATACTGTAAACACAATAGTGTTAGGTGTTTTGATACAGAACCTGAGTTTTCACACTTTTTTTCTAAACCTTACTTTGAAAAAAAGGACAAAAATGTTAAATTCATCAGTGTTTGATTTCATCACAGCCATAAAAGATCCTCACCCCAAAACAAACACAGCCTGAAATTAGCTAAAAATATCTGATCAGACAAATCAGGAAATAAGACAAAGAATCGATGTCGTCTCTTGGTGCTGTGACAGTTTTTGAACACCCAGTGCTGCAGACACAAACCGCTCACTGCCCGCAAAGTATTCAGCTTCCATACCAGCTCTGAATATCAAACTGTGTCTCCTTCAGCAGAGGCTGAACTTCTTTCCATTTGGCCTCTCGTTGCTTTAACAGATGGGAAAGTTCTCAAGTTCCTATTGCATGAGATAAACATAGCAGCGTCCCAAATCCATACCAATACTGTGAAGTATACCGTTTATTAGCCTGCAGGGTACACAGCTTTTTGTCCTTTAATACTTTTGTTTTGCTTTGAAATGCTGCTGTCAGCCTAAAAAGTGGCATTTTAATACTTCATATTTTTGTTAGAGCTGTTCAGAAATGTTATATTTCATGTGTAACTACCCTTTTTATTTTCCTTTGCATGTCACTGAGTTGTTAGACAGTAACGTCCATCAGCACACCTCAAAAATCTGCCAGAACGACTCTGATGATTCAACCCTATTGGCCCAAATACAAGACGATGCTTTCATTAGAGATATTGCATTTGAAAACGTCGGGGTTGTGTATTGACTCGACATCTACATATTCACTTCTACATTCTTGGTTGTCGAGCCTTAATGTTGCGAGGCTTGTTTTGAAAGTGGTTCGTATCTTCGATCTCCTTCCAAAGACAGATGTTGGAAAAGGGAAGTTGTCTTGTAATGGAGGGTTTTTTTGGTCCGATGCAGCGCCGAGAAACACAATCTACAATCCACTGAAGTCTATTCACTGCCAGTTAAAACCGTACAGAGGCGGCAGTCAACAAACCTGCCAGCATGTTTGGCAATTTCTCTCACCCCTAACAAGTTCCCAAAAACCTTTTTAAAGGAGATGCAGCTCATTCCAGCCTCAAACATCTACACATTGTACCAGAATGACTACACGCATAAACAAAGCAGAAATCAGTGCTTTTGGACCTCACTGTGTCCAACTTCATGGACTCACAGTCTCTGTCAGAACTGTCTGTTCAGTTTGGCTACAGACTTGATCTCCTGTTTATGTTGAGCTCCAACATCAGACGTCTCGTCTCCAAAATCCTTTTCTGTAGTCTCTACCTCAGAAGATAGCCAGAGCATTTCTAAAAAGTGAAACCACTGGATATTTTAGGGAGACCTCTGGACGATGTCCATCCATGTTTGCGGCGACAAAAAACAGGTATTTCATTGTCAAAACATGATCTTTTCCTGAACATAACTAAGTGTTTTTTGTGCCTAAACCTAACCAGAGCATGAGCACAGCGTTATGACAGGAGAACAAATGAAAATTGAGCCGAAGCAAACTTAAACCGAAACATAAAGAAACAGGTTTTAACTTATCTGTGGTTTTACAGAAATGTTCTTTGCCAGTATTCTGGTCTGGTTTGTGAAAGTTTAGTTTTAGTGATGTGAAGAAAATGCACGACTGCAAATAACTCAAAGTCTCACCAAGTTTATTTGTCTAAGTTCGAGTCAGAGTATCTCATTACACTTAATAAAAGACACAACTATGGCACTCAGTAGAGTGCATACCTCCTCCAAGGCCCAACAGCCCCCTTGAATTGAATCATGCCTGATCCAATATCAAAGAAAACATAATTGAATTGGCTAAATCCAGATTTTTTTGTCATTCAGATCTGCATCAAATTGTACTCGTTCATAGATACAAGCCACCTAAATATGACTATCATCAACATTCACGCATCATTCCCTGAGAAATTATCCAAAATGCAGAAAGATCTTCAATCAGCCAACAAACTAACAAATCTTTAAAATGACATTTCCTCCTCTGTAGATGTCACCATCACCGTGTGCTCTCTACATTTAACTGAATGCACCTATTAAAGACAACACACCCGTGGTCCAGTCACCCTGTTGTCACACTGCACTTTCTCCTGGTTCCTC